>NC_088409.1:96192709-96310209 GCF_034236695.1 Oncorhynchus nerka
GTGTGTGTCTGTGTGGGTTTGTGTGTGCGTCTGTGAGTGTGTGTGTGTGTGTGTGTCTGTGTGTGTGTGTGTGTCTGTGTGTGTGTGTGTGAGTCTGTGAGTGTGTGTGTGTGTGTGTGTGTGTGTGTGTGTGTGTGTGTGTGTGTGTGTGTGTGTGTGTGTGTGTGTGTGTGTGTGTGTGTGTGTGTGTGTGTGTGTGTGTGTGTGTGCGTGTGTGTTTGGAGGTTTTGATCAGATAAGACGGAACTCAAAAACTTCTCAGGAGAAATGCACACCCTGTTTGCTTTTCTAAGTAACTCAACAGAACATCCATCCCACGTTGGACATTGTGAAGCCTAAAACCCCACAACTTGTGGAGATCACAGCTTGTTCGAAATGCTCTTAAGGAACCACATGACCTCGTTATGTTATTAACTTGTTATTATGACCTGTTGCACTGAACCAATAGCAAAAAGTGTTTCATAACGTTGAACAGCAGACCAAGACAAGTTGATTTCCTGGTCCGATAGCGATGGAATTTAGTCTTACGAGTGTTTTTATCATCTTTCCTTTAAAACAGGCCGAAGACACGCGTTTCATAAACATGCCACCAAGAGAGAACGTTCGCTAAAGTATTATTTGAGAATATATACGACAGATTAGCTCCTAGAGAGATACTACCACCTACGGCTGCAAACAGTGAGGCAGTTTATTCTAATGCTCAATCGTTTTTATATGACCTTTATTTAACTAGGCAAGTAAGTTAAGAACTAATTCTTATTTTACAATGACGGCCTACTGGGGAACAGTGGGTTAACTGCCTGGTCAGGGGCAGAACGACAGATTTTTACCTTGTCAGCTCAGGGATTCGATGCAGCAACCTTTCAGTTACTGGCTACCTGCCTCCTCTACACTCTAACCACTAGGCTACCTGCCTCCTCTACACTCTAACCACTAGGCTACCTGCCGCCTCTACACTCTAACCACTAGGATACCTGCCTCCTCCACACACTAACCACTAGGATACCTGCCTCCTCCACACTCTAACCACTAGGCTACCTGCCACCTCTACACTCTAACCACTAGGCTACCTGCCTCCTCTACACTCTAACCACTAGGCTACCTGCCGCCTCTACACTCTAACCACTAGGATACCTGCCTCCTCCACACACTAACCACTAGGATACCTGCCTCCTCCACACTCTAACCACTAGGCTACCTGCCACCTCTACACTCTAACCACTAGGCTACCTGCCGCCTCTACACTCTAACCACTAGGCTACCTGCCGCCGCTACACTCTAACCACTAGGCTACCTGCCGCCTCTACACTCTAACCACTAGGCTACCTGCCGCCTCTACACTCTAACCACAGGAGGTACCTGCCGCTCCTATGAAATAATGTCACATGTTAGGCTACACATTATAACGTATAGTGATGCAAAAACATTACACAGTAGCCAAATAGCAAAATAAAATGAATTTGAATGAACGTGAAATTGGTTTTCAATATCATTTACAGTTAATTTATATAGGCCTATATTGTAGGTAGGCTATTTCTCTTTTAATGCAGTAATCTCGGTTTCCATTTGAAGCCTATTTTTAGCTTTTGCTTTTTTGTAAACAATTCTGGAGTTATCGGCGGTCACGTAGATACGGATAAACAATGTGATTCTACGTTTAGGAGAGATAATAAGTACTCTGAAGGGCAAAAAAAACATCTAACGAAGCACTTAGTTCAAATCAAATTGTATTAGTCACAATGCAACAGGTGTTAAAGTGAAATTACTTACGAGCCACTAACCAACTATGCAGTTTAAAAAAAACAATATGGATAAGAATAAGAAATAAAAGTAACAAGTAATTAAAGAGCAGCAGTAAAATAACAATAGCGAGAGTATAATTTTTAGGGCCTTCCTCTGACACCGCCTGGTATAGAGGTCCTGGATGGCAGGAAGCTTGGCCCCAGTGATGTACTGGGCTGTTCGCACTACCCTCTGTAGTGCCTTGCGGTCAAAGGCTGAGCAATTGCCGTACCAGGCAGTCATGCTCTCGATGGTACAGCTGTAGAACCTTTTGAGGATCTGAGGATCCATGCCAAATCTTTTCAGTCTCCTGAGGGGGAATAGGTTTTGTCTTGCCCTCCTCACGACTCCTCACGACTGTCTTGGTGTGCTTGGACTATGTTAGTTCATTGGTGATGTGGACATCAAGGAACTTGAAGCTCTCAACCTGCTCCACTGCAGCCCCGTCAATGAGAATGGGGGCGTCCTCGGTCCTCTTTTTCCTGTTGTCTACAATCATCTCCTTTGTCTTGATCACGTTGAAGGAGAGGTTGTTGTCCTGGCGCCACACGGCCAGGTCTCTGACCTCCTCCCTATAGGCTGTCTCGTCGTTGATCAGGCCAACCACAGTTGTGTCACCGGCAAACTTAATTATGGTGTTGGAGTCGTGCCTGGCCGTGCAGTCATGAGTGAACAAGGAGTACAGGAGTGGACTGAGCACGCATCCCTGAGGGGCCCTTGTGTTGAGGATCAGCATGGCAGATGCGTTGTTACCTACCCTTACCACCTGGGGGCAGCCATTCAGGAAGTCCAGGATCCAATTACAGAGGGAGGTGTTTAGTTCTAGGGTCCTACATAGGTGTTCCTCTTGTCCAGGTGGGAAAGGGCAGTGTAGAGTGCAATAGAGAATGATCATCTGTGGACCTGTTCGGGCAGTATACACATTGGAGTGGGTCTAGGGTGTCTGGGATAATGGTGTTGATGTGAGCCATGACCAGCCTTACGAAGCACTTCATGGCTACTTCATGGCTACAGACCAGAGTGCTATGGGTCGGTAGTTGTTTAGGCAGGTTACCTTAGTGTTCCTGGGCACAAGCACTATGGTGGTCTGCTTAATTCATGTTGGTATTACAGACTCGGACAGGGAGAGGTTGAAAATGTCAGTGAAGACACTTGCCAGTTGGTCAGCGCATGCTCGCAGTGCAAGTCCTGGTAATCCATCTGGCCCTGCGGCCTTGAGAATGTTGACCTGTTTAAAGGTCTTGCTCACATCGGCTGCGGAGAGGGTGATCACACAGTCGTCCAGAACAGCTGGTGGTCTTATGCATGTTTCAGTGTTATTTGCCTCGAAGCGAGCACAGAAGTAGTTTAGCTCGTCTGGTAGGCTTGTGTCACTGGGCAGCTCTCGGCTGTGCTTCCCTTTGTAGTTTGTAATGGTTTGCAAGCCCTGCCACATCCGACGAGCGTCAGAGCCGGTGTAGTACGATTAGATCTTAGTCTTGTATTGACGTTATGCCTTTTTGATGGTTCGTAGGAGGGCATAGAGGGATTTCTTATAAGCTTCCGAGTTAGAGTCCCACTCCCTGAAAGCGGCAGCTCTAGCTTTTAGCCCAGTGCTGATGTTGTCTGTAATCCATGGCTTCTGGTTGGGGTCACTGTGGGGACGAAGTCATCGAGGCACTTATTGATGAAGCCAATGACTGATGTGGTGTACTCCTCAATACCATCGGAGGAATCTCAGAACATATTCCAGTCAGTAAAACAGTCCTGTAGCTCAGCATCTGCTTCATCTGACCACTTTGTTTTATTGATCTCGTCACTGGAACTTCCTGCTTTAATTTTTGCTTTTAAGTAGGATAGAATTATGGTCAATTATGGTTCTAACAGTGGTTCGAGACAGGCTTTAGATTACGAGTGTTTTCAAGTGCAACGTTAATAACGTCTGTTTGTGTGTGTTTGTGTGATTGTGTGTGTGAGTGTGTACACAAACAATCTTATTGAGTCTTTCATCTCTCCACTTCTGTCTGTTTTGAGGGGCATATCATCTCTGGAAAGCTAATAAAAGAGCAGTAATATAAACCATCTCTCTCTCTCCCACAGCAGTAACATAAACCATCTCTCTCTCTCCCACAGCAGTAATATAAATCTACCAGCTTTCCGGCTTCAGCTCCTTATTTTCAGCTCCTTACTTTACTTCAGCTCCTATTTCCCCATCAGAGACAATGCAGCCTCAGTGCAGTGAAACACATCATTCACTGAGATGCAATTCAATTCATACTTTTCACAGTGTTGCTGGAAAGCAAATGCTCTTCACAAACAACAATTTTTATTTTATTTTTTTTAACCTTTATTTAACTAGGCAAGTCAGTTAAGAACAAATTCTTATTTACAATGACGGCCTAGGAACAGTGGGTTAACTGCCTGTTCAGGGGCAGAACGACAGATTTGTACCTTGTCAGCTCGGGGGTTTGAACTTGCAACCTTCCGGTTACTAGTCCAATGCTCTAACCACTAGGCTACGCTGCCGCCCCAATAAAAGACAAGCTTAAGTTTAGAAGATTGAGAAACATTCTTTTGGCTCGTCGTTGGTACTGTTATAGTGGAGTATTTTATTGATTTGAATTTATGCTGTGGTTAATCTTTAAATTCAAATCAATTCTAGATGCATGAAAAAAAAATGACCACTTGGCCTCCGGGTTTGATCCTTTCTCACTTGGCCCATCTCAATGCATCATGATGTTCTGTGAATGTGTGTTGACCCCTTGACACATTCACACTCAGCCCAGCCAACAACACAACCATCTGTTACAGAACCGTACCAATATACTCCCTCAGTGCCGTGAAAAAAATAAAAAATAATTCTTCATTCACAACAACGTGTCTGATCATAATTTAGCTTAAAATTATAATAATTTTCCATCTACAGAAGGAAGGATGAACTCCTGTGGTGTTGCCAAACCCCATGTTGAACATTTTTTTGTCCATTAAAATAACATCAAATTGATCAGAAATACAGTGTAGACATTGTTATTGTTGTAAATGACTATTGTAGCTGGAACCTACTCCCTTCACAGAACAATGCAAACTGGCTCTAACCAGAATAGAAAGAGGAGTGGGAGGCCCCGGTGCACAACAGAAAGAGGACAAGTACATTAGAGTGTCTACTTTGAGTAACAGACACCTCGCAAGTACTCAACTGGCAGCTTCATTAATGTTTTATCGTGCGATCGATAAACTTACACAAACGCTTGGATTGCTTTCGCTGTAAAACATAATTTCAAAATCTGACATGACAGGTGGATTAACAAAAGGCTAAACTGTGTTTTCTTATATTGCACTTGTGAGCTGTTCTGCTGGCTTCTCTGCGGGGGTGGCCACCTCTCTAGTGGGTTGTTCTGTCACACGCCATCCCCCTCAACCTCTCCTCCAGCAGTCTGATCCTCTCCTCTAGTGCTCTGTTCTTCTCCTGCTCCTGCTCTTTCTCCTGTTGAAGTTGTGTCACCACTGTCCAGAGTGCAGATATGTCTCTCTTCACCTCCAGCTCTCTGGGTTTAGTTAAGGGGGTGTTGTTGTGCTGGACTGTTGTCTCGGTCTGTGCTGACTGGAGTGTAATCACCTGCTGTTCCAGCTCCACCTGCCTTACCTCCAGCTGGGTAAATATATCCTTCATTTCAATGAGAGGGTAGTACTCTGTGCTGGGAGGTTGACTTTCCACTGGGGGTGGCTCGTCTGTGGGGTTATGTTATGAAGAGGTCTGGTCTGACCCGCTCGGGGTGGGGGTATCTTTCTCAAGGGAGAGCTTCTCCTGCTGGGCTAATTTTTTTGATTAGGTGAAAGTCCAGCTGAAACTGTTTGGGGTTACCCTGTACCTTTACTGTTCCAGACTTATAGAGATGTATATTAGCTGACTCAGAGTCCTCGTTGTCAAGTATCCTGAGTTTCCACCCCTTTAACTAATTTAACTTCTTGAGTGTAGGGGGCAGGATTTTCATTTTTGGAAACAAAAAAAAACATACCCATTTGAACCTGCCTATTTCTCAGGCCCAGAAACTAGAATATGCATATAATTGTCAGATTAGGATAGAAAACACTCTAAAGTTTCCAAAACGGTCAAAATATTGTCTGTGAGTATAACAGAACTGATATTGCAGGCGAAAACCTGAGGAAAATTAAACCAGGAAGTGCTGTTTTTCCTGAAAGTTCTCTGTTCCATTGGATGCCTTGCCTCCATTTAAAGGGATATCAACCAGATTCCTTTTCCTATGGCTTCAAGGTGTCAACAGTCTTTAGACATAGTTTCAGGCTTTTATTTTGAAAAATTAGCGAGAAAGATATCGCGTCAGTGGAGAGCTGGGTGTTCGCAGTTTTGCTTGCGCAACAGAGTGGGGCAGCCATTGTCTCTCCCTCTCCTATTGAAAAAGCGACATGTTTCTGTGGACAATACGGATACTATTTGGAATTTGTCTGCGATGTCGTGACCGCTCGAACCTGTGGATTTCTGAACATTACGCGCCAAACAAATGGAGGTATTTTGGTATAAAAATAATCTTTATGGAACAAAAGGAACATTTGTGTAACTGGGAGTCTCGTGAGTGCAAACATCCAAAGATCATGAAAGGTAAGCGATTTAATCTATTGCTTTTCTGACCAATCTACTTGGCTGCTAGTGTTTGTAATATTTCGTCTACTGAGAGAGATGTTCTTACATAAACGCTTGTTATGCTTTCGCAGAAAAGCTGGATTGAGATCTGACAACCAGGTGGATTAACAAGCTAAACTGTGTTTTGCTATATTGCACTTGTATTTTTAGTAATTTAATTCGGCGCGCTGCAATTCAGCGGGTGTTGATGAAAATGAGCCCGCTAAAGGGATGGGTGTATCAAGAAGTTAACACCCCCCCCCCCTCTCGCAACAAAGGGGTAGTGTGCTAATATAGCACTGTGCCATGCCAGGGGATGGTCTGTGTGGAAGGTTGCTGATGTTCCCATTTTTGTGATAGCTTCATTTTGTAATCTTTTCTTACCTTATCATTCTTTACATACACAGGGTACTGTATTTTAATTGCCTCTGAACAGCGGGAGGGAGCTTCTAAGGCCTCCCCATTTGGTTGGGGTAGACTGTGTGACTCTCCTGCCATTGTTGGGCTAATGGGCTTTGACACCTCTCACTTGACACGTCAGTGCTAATTGAAGCTGTATCAAGCTTGGCAGAATTATGTTAGAATTCAGTCCTTATAAAGTAATGTGTATTCGTCTTGGCTTTTGCTTCCTCACTCCATACCTCTCGCTTTCTCTTACAAACAACTAGTTTGGTTTGGGTTTTAACGAATTCAAAAAAGGTGCCATATTGAAAGTCACTGAGCTCTTCAGTACAGGCCATTCTACTGCCAATGTTTGTCTATGGAGATAGCATGGGAAGCAGACCATCAGGTGAGGTCATTTTATTATGCACATATTCAATTCTCTGTATTTCACATGAAAAACAAAAACACTACACATGACAGTCATGATATTTACAAGGATTTATAAGGTGAATACTGAAGCAAAACAAGTTAGTACCTCAGATTAGATGTCTATATTATGTGTGCAAGTCATCAAGTCTGATTCATCCCATGATAAAGAACACAGAGCTTTGTTTCCCCCCCAACAAGATGTTTCTGTTACAGGAGGAGCGTCAGCTGGGGAACCGATAGGGAGACCTGCAGCTCTAAGCTACTGTTACAGGAGTGTCAGCTGGGGAACCGATAGGGAGACCTGCAGCTCTAAGCTACTGTTACAGGAGGAGTGTCAGCTGGGGAACCGATAGGGAGACCTGCAGCTCTAAGCAACTGTTACAGGAGGAGCGTCAGCTGGGGAACCGATAGGGAGACCTGCAGCTCTAAGCTACTGTTACAGGAGGAGCGTCAGCTGGGGAACCGATAGGGAGACCTGCAGCTCTAAGCTACTGTTACAGGAGGAGCGTCAGCTGGGGAACCGATAGGGAGACCTGCAGCTCTAAGCTACTGTTACAGGAGGAGCGTCAGCTGGGGAACCGATAGGGAGACCTGCATCTCTAAGCTACTGTTACAGGAGGAGTGTCAGCTGGGGAACCTGCAGCTCTAAGCTACTGTTACAGGAGGAGTGTCAGCTGGGGAACCGATAGGGAGACCTGCAGCTCTAAACTACTGCTGACTGCAGCTCTGTTCAACCTCAATAACAGCTACATGCTCAGACTACAAAAATACCTCAAGCCTGACATGCTGTAGGGGGGTTTCCTTAACCCCTTGTCCTTCCCCTTTTCCCTCGTGTTGGTCCTTCCATGTCACAGGGCCGGTAGTTTGAGACAGAAAGGTAGGAAGACAACAGGCCCAGTACACCTCACATGATCACTGAGCCTAACAGGCCTTTAGGGGATGAGAAGAACTCGAGAAGACAACAATGTTCCTCCCTAGTAATCTGGACTGGTCCTTCGACAAACAATATATCCATACCCACTCAATTCTAAAAGACAACACCAAACTACCATTGGTCCTCGTCTTTCTCCCGGTGACCGTAGGGATTCTGCTAATAGAACGCTCAGGCTATTATAGTGAATTCAGCTGCAGAACCAGATGTCCAACGTGAAATGTACAACACTTGGCTTCATCAAACATCTTGTATCTGGCATCAGTTTTGTCTGCCTCATGTTCTGCCTCATTGGTTTCCTTGGTGATTAGAAAATCCAGGCTAACCAGTTTTTGACTGGCATCTGGTATTGTTGTGGGTATGTAGTATCAGAGTACAAAAACCCTTAGTAGGTGCCCTTTTGATTTAAAAACAGACAGTGCTTTAGTTTGTTTAAAAATAATAATAACAAAAGATGAGTAAAAACAACCAAAGAGACAAAACGTAAAGTACAGTAGCACATAACGGGTGCAGGGTTGCTATGGGAAACAGGAATGAACATTGAACCACCATAACAATTTTTTCTGTTTTCTACAAGTTATGCTGCAGCCATCTGATTAAGTTTTCCGTCATCGTGCGTCCAATCAGGAAGTCGGTTGGCCACACGGTGAACATGAGGGCGCCGTGGAAACCTCTGGCGTAGTGTTCGTGAGTCACCTCGACTCCGGCGCGACGCAAGCGCGCGGCATACATCACCCCGTCGTCCCGCAGCACATCGTACTCGCACGTCAGAACGTAGGCCTTCGGTAGCGAGCGTAGAGCGGCATCCGGGACCAGCAGGGGCGAGGCCCGGGGGTCAGCGATGGAGCGCCATGGCCCGTCCGACCCCGCCCCTCCCGCCGACAACGCCACAACCGGAGCGCTGTAGTTATACTTGCCCCGGAAGGACTCTGGCAGGAAGGCACTCCAGTTGACGAATTTGAGCAGAGCAGCGGACTCTGGGCTGTTGTGAGTGTTGGTCATCATGGCCCTGAAGAAGGTCTTGTCGCTGGTGAAGTACTCGCTCCAGAAGCGCACCATTAGGGTACGGGGCAGGATAGGCATGTTCTGGTTCTGCTGGTAGGATGGAGTATTGAGGTCCAGAGCCTGCAGCACAGGGTAGAGCAGGGCCTGGACCTTCAGCTGCAACTGCTGTTCTGGATCCTGCTGCAGCTGGACACACACACAGAGGACCATTAGAACTAGTGGTCTGTACTGTACTGCAGCCTTGGATGGCTCCTCCTAATCTCAGCTAATTATAGATCAAAACAGTGGATAGATAATACTGCTTTTTTAACACAGACCGCTAACCTGCTGGGACACGGCAGCAGCCAGGTTTCCCCCGGCGCTGTCCCCAGATACAGCGATGCGTCCTGGGTCTACAGAGTACTGGGCCAGGACCCCCCTCTGGAGGAAGTGCTTCACCGCCCGGTACACGTCCTCATAGGGGACGGGGAAATGGTGCTCGGGGGCCAGGCGGTACCTGGGAAGAAACAGGAGTTAGATAGAATTCAGGTCATCTCACCTGAGAAACACATGTGTACCTGAGGTACACTACCGGTCAAAAGTAGTGTAGAACACCTGCTCATTCAGGGGTTTATTTCTACATTGTAGAATAATAGTTGATGTCTTCAAACTACAAAATAACACAAATGGAATTATGTCGTAACCAAAATAAAATGTTAAATCAAAATATATTTTATATTAGTAGCCACCCTTTGCCTTGAAGACAGCTTTGCACACTCTTGGCATTCTCTCAACCAGCTTCATGAGGTAGTCACCTGGAATGCATCAAAATTAACAGGTGTGCCATGTTGAAAGGGAAATTGTGAATTTCATTCCTTCTTAATGCGTTTGAGCCAATCAGTTGTGTTGTGACTAGGTAGGGGGGTATACAGAAGATGGTCTATTTGGTAAAAGTCCATATTATGGCAAGAACAACTCAAATGCGCAGATAAAGTAATGATGGACTGTCATTTAAGTCATGAAGGTCAGACAATTTGGAAAACTTCAAGAACTTTTAAAGTTTCTTCAAGTGCAGTTGCAAAAGCCATCAAGCACTGAGATGAAACTGGCTCTCATGAGGACCGCCACAGGAAAGGAAGACCCATAGTTATCTCTGCTACAGAGGAAAAGTTCATTACAGTTACGAGCCTCGGAAATTGCAGCCCAAATAAATGCTTCAGAGTTCAAGTAACAGACATCTCAACATCAATTGTTGAGGAGACTGTGTGAATCAGGCCTTCATTGTCAAATTGCTGTAAAGAAACCACTGCTAAAGGACACCAATAAGAAGAGACTTGCTTGGGCCAAGAAACACGAGCGATGGACATTAGAACAACCTCCTCATCCTGCATAATCTATCTACTGTGTAGGACCAAAGGCTAGCTGATACAAGAGCATTGCTTTTCATTAGATGGTGTGGAGATAAGACAAGTCATAATGATACTGTATAATAAAGTCAGAATTCAGCCCATGAACACATGAAGAATAAAACATTTTAGCATTGGAATGTTGACAGGAATTTGGCTGGCAGACTGCACACCCACACTATCTCGCTCTCACCCTTAGTACTACTGTACACACACACACTATCTCACTCTCACCCTTAGTACTACTGTACACACCCACACTATCTCGCTCTCACCCTTAGTACTACTGTACACACACACACTATCTCGCTCTCACCCTTAGTACTACTGTACACACACACACTATCTCACTCTCACCCTTAGTACTACTGTACACACACACACTATCTCGCTCTCACCCTTAGTACTACTGTACACACACACACTATCTCACTCTCACCCTTAGTACTACTGTACACACACACACTATCTCGCTCTCACCCTTAGTACTACTGTACACACACACACTATCTCGCTCTCACCCTTAGTACTACTGTACACACACACACTATCTCACTCTCACCCTTAGTACTACTGTACACACACACACTATCTCGCTCTCACCCTTAGTACTACTGTACACACACACACTATCTCGCTCTCACCCTTAGTACTACTGTACACACACACACTATCTCGCTCTCACCCTTAGTACTACTGTACACACACACACTATCTCACTCTCACCCTTAGTACTACTGTACACACACACACTATCTCACTCTCACCCTTAGTACTACTGTGCACACCCACAGGAATTTAGCGGGAAGGAATCCAATTTTGTGATTAAGGGAGAGCCAATTCACTCGCTAAACCAGCTGCTTATTACTAGTACTGGTAACAAGACAGAGAGCGAGAGGGAGAGGATCCACTCCTATTGATGTAGGGTTAGGGAATCAGAGGGGAGTGAGAGGAGAGTGAGAGTAGAGTAGGAGTAGAGTAGAGTAGGAGTAGGAGTAGAGTAGGAGTAGGAGTAGAGTAGGAGTAGGGGTAGAGTAGGAGTAGGAGTAGGAGTAGAGTAGGAGTAGGGGAGCGAGAGGGGAGGGGAGCGAGAGGGGAGGGGAGCGAGAGGGGAGGGGAGCTAGAGGGGAGGGAGCTAGAGGGGAGGGGAGCGATAGGAGGGGAGAGGAGAGGAGGGGAGGGGAGAGGAGCGGAGGGAGAGGAGAGAGGAGGGAGAGAGGGGAGCGGAGCGAGAGGGGAACGGAGCGAGAGGGGAACGGAGCGAGAGGGGAGCGAGAGGCGCGAGCCCGAAGAGGGGCGCGAGCGAAGCTGAGAGAGAAGAGCGAGACACAGCGGAGAGGGCATGAAAGAGAGAGAAGTAGAGAGATGGCGAAAGGTAGTGTGTGTATTTATGTCTTCCAAATCAAACGAGAGCTGCCGTTTCACAATTTTACCAAGTATAAACAAGCAGATGTTTATCGTGGGCCTATCTGAGCTTTCACAGCAGCCTGTTAGATAAGATGTGTATCATAACACCGGCTGTATGTCAGATACACAGCAAAGATATACTCACTCTACAGACACGACCACAGAGTTAAGATCCATGACCATCTGCCTAGCCAGGAGGTCATATGGTCCCATTCCTGCACACAGAGAGGAGAGCAGAGAGCCATCAGAGACTAGATCTAATATCATATTATATCATCAACAGCTGCAACGTACTCAATAGTATGTTGAGCATCTCATTCTCAATACTCTTGTAGTCCTGGAAAGTAACAAACGCACAGCAGATTCCAGGCACAACACGACACTTGTCAAATGATTGCCTTTGGTTACCAGGGGGTCACCACGGTCTCTGTGCTGAACAGCTTAAACAGAGCTAATGTTCCTCAGGAGACGTG
This sequence comes from Oncorhynchus nerka, assembly GCF_034236695.1. Lineage (NCBI taxonomy): Eukaryota > Metazoa > Chordata > Actinopteri > Salmoniformes > Salmonidae > Oncorhynchus > Oncorhynchus nerka. Next base: position 96,205,124 of record NC_088409.1, read on the forward strand.
GAGGGTGAACAGAGTGTAAATTAATTCTATAGTAAACTGTAGAATACCATACACTAGAGGTTGACCGGCGATTTCAAGTTTCCATAACAATCGGTAAATGGGCATTTTTGGACACCGATTATAGGCCGATTACATTGCATTCCGTGAGTAGACTGCGTGACAGGCTGACCACCTGTTACGCGAGTGCAGCAAGGAGCCAAGGTAAGTTGCTAGCTAGCAATAAACTTATCTTATAAAAAACAATCAATCTTCACATAATCACCAGTTAACCTCGTAATCAAACCATGTGTAGTTAACTAGCTTGTCCTGCGTTGCATTTAATCAACCGCCTGTTAATTAACCACCTGTTAATTGGAGTGGGGCCAAAATTCACCCAACTTATTTTGGGAAGCTTGTGGAAGGCTACACGAAACATTTGACCCAAGTTAAACCATTTAAAAAAGGCAATGCTACCAAATACTAATTGAATGTATGTAAATTTCTGACCCACTGGGAATGTGATGAAAGAAATGAACACTGAAATAAATCATTCTACTATTATTCTGACATTTCACATTCTTAAAATAAAAGTGGTGATCCTAACTGACCTAAAACAGGGAATTTATACTAGGATTAAATGTCAGAAACTGTGAAAAAAGTTTAAATGTATTTGGCTAAGGTGTATGTAAACGTCTGAGTTTAACTGTATATGAAATACAAAAGGTATAGAGAGAAACAGTCGACGCGTCATAATTCCTATAATAACTACAACCTAAAACTTCTTAACTGGGAATATTGAAGAACTGGGAATATTGAACCACCAGCTTTCATATGTTCTCATGTTCCGAGCAAGAAACTTAAACGTTAGCTTTTTTTTTTTTTTTTTTAATGGCACATATTGCGCTTTTACTTCCTTCTCGCATTATTTAAACCAAATTGCACATTTCATTATTTATTCGAGACAAAACAGATTTTATTTATGTATTATATTAAGTTAAAATAGTGTTCATTGTGCATTCCGTATTGTTGTAATTGTCATTATTATAAATATTAAAAAATTAAATAATACAGTAGATTAATCCGCATAGACTTTTTTTGGGGTCCTCCAATCATCCGTATCGGCGTTAAAATCATAATCGGTCGACCTCTACAACACACTGTTGTACACTACACTCTGTTGTACACTACACTACACACTGTTGTACACTACACTACACACTGTTGTACACTACACTACACACTGTTCTACACTACACTACACACTGTTCTACACTACACTACACACTGTTGTGCACTACACTACACACTGTTGTGCACTACACTACACACTGTTGTGCACTACACTACACACTGTTGTGCACTACACTACACACTGTTGTGCACTACACACCGTTGTACACTACACACCGTTGTACACTACACACCGTTGTACACTACACACCATTGTACACCACACTACACTGTTGTATACTACACACTTTTACACTACACACTGGTGTACACTACACAACACACTGTTGTATACTACACACTTTTACACTACACACTGGTGTACACTACACAACACACTGTTGTATACTACACACTTTTACACTACACACTGGTGTACACTACACAACACACTGTTGTATACTACACACTTTTACACAACACACTGTTGTATACTACACACTTTTACACTACACACCATTGTACACCACACTACACACTGTTGTATCGCTCAATCATGTCTCGTATTTACTATAGAATGTTGTAGTATACAGTAGAATACTATAGTAAATACTACAGTAATATCCACAAAAATATCACGGTCCGTAAAAACACTACTTTTTTTGACCATAGTAAAAACTACAGTATTTCATTGGCATATACCCTGCCCATTCCCCTCCCCCATATCGCTGGGGCCTCTGGTTCTTTCTTGGCTCGATTCCAAGTGCCGACTTTCAGCCCACTGAACCTCTACGACATTACATTATGCTGGCTGGATTCCAACATCCTTTTGCCATTCAATGCACCTTTCATTTCCTCCCTTGATCGACACAACCTGTGATCACAAATACACATGTAAATCCGCTACTCACTGGCGCTGCCCAGGCACCATCCTCCTCCGTGCAGGTATATGACTGCTCTCCTCAGCTCAGTGTCGCCGCCCTGCAGTTTGGGCTGGTACACCACCACCTCCACCTCATCAAACAGCTCCTCCGTGACGTGCACACGTTGGTCTGACACGGGCACCACCCGCTCAGCGAACGTGATGAACATCATCACCCCCATGTAGTCCTTCAACCCCAGCAGCTCACTGAAGTCTGCCTGCAGAGAGAGATGAAGAGGCATGTTGGAGCAGAGCGGTAGAGATATGAAAAGCAGAGAGAAGGAGACCAGAAGGGGAAGAGACAAGATGGAGACCAGGGGAAGAGACAAGGAGGAGACCAGGGGAAGAGACAAGGAGGAGACCAGGGGAAGAGACAAGGAGGAGACCAGGGGAAGAGACAAGGAGGAGACCAGGGGAAGAGACAAGGAGGAGACCAGGGGAAGAGACAAGGAGGAGACCAGGGGAAGAGACCAGGGGAAGAGACAAGGAGGAGACCAGGGGAAGAGACAAGGAGGAGACCAGGGGAAGAGACAAGGAGGAGACCAGGGGAAGAGACAAGGAGGAGACCAGGGGAAGAGACAAGGAGGAGACCAGGGAAGAGACAAGGAGGAGACCAGGGAAGAGACAAGGAGGAGACCAGGGGAAGAGACAAGGAGGAGACCAGGGGAAGAGACAAGGAGGAGACCAGGGGAAGAGACAAGGAGGAGACCAGGGGAAGAGACAAGGAGGAGACCAGGGGAAGAGACAAGGAGGAGACCAGGGGAAGAGACAAGGAGGAGACCAGGGGAAGAGACAAGGAGGAGACCAGGGGAAGAGACAAGGAGGAGACCAGGGGAAGAGACAAGAAGGAGACCAGGGGAAGAGACAAGAAGGAGACCAGGGGAAGAGACAAGAAGGAGACCAGGGGAAGAGACAAGAAGGAGACCAGGGGAAGAGACAAGAAGGAGACCAGGGGAAGAGACAAGAAGGAGACCAGGGGAAGAGACAAGAAGGAGACCAGGGGAAGAGACAAGATGGAGACCAGGGGAAGAGACAAGATGGAGACCAGGGGAAGAGACAAGATGGAGACCAGGGGAAGAGACAAGGAGGAGACCAGGGGAAGAGACAAGGAGGAGACCAGGGGAAGAGACAAGGAGGAGACCAGGGGAAGAGACAAGGAGGAGACCAGGGGAAGAGACAAGAAGGAGACCAGGTGAAGAGACAAGAAGGAGACCAGGGGAAGAGACAAGAAAGAGACCAGGGGAAGAGACAAGAAGGAGACCAGGGGAAGAGACCAGGGGAAGAGACAAGGAGGAGACCAGGGGAAGAGACAAGGAGGAGACCAGGGGAAGAGACAAGGAGGAGACCAGGGGAAGAGACAAGGAGGAGACCAGGGGAAGAGACAAGAAGGAGACCAGGGGAAGAGACCAGAGGAAGAGACCAGAGGAAGAGACCTGGGGAAGAGACCTGGGGAAGAGACAAGGAGACCAGGGGAAGAGACAAGGAGACCAGGGGAAGAGACCGGAAAGGAGACCAGGGGAAGAGCCCGGAAAGGAGACCAGGGGAAGAGCCCGGAAAGGAGACCAGGGGAAGAGCCCGGAAAGGAGACCAGGGGAAGAGCCCGGAAAGGAGACCAGGGGAAGAGCCCGGAAAGGAGACCAGGGGAAGAGCCCGGAAAGGAGACCAGGGGAAGAGACCGGAAAGGAGACCAGGGGAAGAGACCGGAAAGGAGACCAGGGGAAGAGACCGGAAAGGAGACCAGAGGAAGAGAACAGAAGGGAGACCAGGGGAAGAGACCAGGGAAGAGACCAGGGAAGAGACCAGGGGAAGAGACCAGGGGAAGAGACCAGAAGGAGACCAGGGGAAGAGACCAGGGCAAGAGACCAGAAGGAGACCAGGGGAAGAGACCAGAAGGAGACCAGAAGGAGACCAGGGGAAGAGACCAGAAGGAGACCAGGGGAAGAGACCAGAAGGAGACCAGGGGAAGAGACCAGAAGGAGACCAGGGGAAGAGACCAGAAGGAGACCAGGGGAAGGGAAGAGAATGAATAAAGGCATACAGAAGGGATGTTGTGAGGGAGGACAAAAACATAGGGAGAGAGAAAGAGGGGGAGGAAGAGAAGGAAGAAGAGAGAAATATGGATAAAAAGATATGGATAAAGATAAATAAATCTTAGTTTCAAATCTGGGGTAATTAGATGTTCATTAACTGCAATTAAACGAGAGGAACAAGTTTGGGAGTAAAGGGCTTTCGCCTGATTCGTGTGAGCTTCAGAGGGGATCTACAGTCAAGGCCCCAGCTGTCCACCAGAAGAACCCAGCTGGTCACCAGAAGGCCCCAAGCTGTCCTCCAGAAAGGCCCCAAGCTGTCCTCCAGAAAGGCCCCAAGCTGTCCTCCAGAAAGGCCCCAAGCTGTCCACCAGAAGGCCCCAAGCTGTCCACCAGAAGGCCCAAGCTGTCCACCAGAAGGCCCAAGCTGTCCACCAGAAGGCCCAAGCTGTCCACCAGAGGCCCAAGCTATCCACCAGAAGGCCCAAGCTGTCCACCAGAAGGCCCAAGCTGTCCACCAGAGGCCCAAGCTGTCCACCAGAGGCCCAAGCTGTCCACCAGAGGCCCAAGCTGTCCACCAGGAGGCCCAAGCTGTCCACCAGAAGGCCCAAGCTGTCCACCAGAAGGCCCAAGCTGTCCACCAGAAGGCCCAAGCTGTCCACCAGAAGGCCCCAAGCTGTCCACCAGAAGGCCCAAGCTGTCCACCAGAAGGCCCAAGCTGTCCACCAGAGGCCCAAGCTGTCCACCAGAAGGCCCAAGCTGTCCACCAGAGGCCCAAGCTGTCCACCAGAGGCCCAAGCTGTCCACCAGAAGGCCCAAGCTGTCCACCAGAAGGCCCAAGCTGTCCACCAGAGGCCCAAGCTGTCCACCAGAAGGCCCAAGCTGTCCACCAGAAGGCCCAAGCTGTCCACCAGAGGCCCAAGCTGTCCACCAGAGGCCCAAGCTGTCCACCAGAGGGGATCTACAGTCCTGTTGTTATTTAGTGTCTATGCGTGCCATGCACCGGCTAAACATGTCAGTAAAGGCTCCTTCCTTGCTCTAGGACAGAGACAGGCATGACCGAGGATAATTCTATTGTAAAAATGTTATACAAATTGCTGACTGAATACCAGGAGAAGTTCACCCCTTGGCCCTCAATCAAAATGTATTTGTTTCACTCAACTGGAACAGAGTGAATTATTGTCTGTTTAATAAACGATTTATACTGTATGTTAATTTGCAGAGAATATTGTAGTTGATTCTTCTGGACAACACTTTTATCTGGATCCAGTTCAATGGAGATATTGAGCATTTTTTCTCCAAATAATAATAAGAAGACAGACATCTAGTCAGGGGGGAATCTAGTCATCTAGTCAGGGGGGAATTCAGTCTAATTTAAACATTTCGCTCTGTATAATATATATATAATAATTTGAAATACATACTTTGAACAATGTCGAATTATATATTATCTATAATCGATAAACATCTCTGGTGTCATGCTGGGATATAAACAGTCGTCTCATCTGGTGCCTCCGTTAATAAAGCATCGATTTTCTTTATTAGGGTCTATAATTAGAACAGGTGAGTAGGACTACAATAGCTGGATTACCGTCTGATATAATCTGGTTCGACTGTCATTCTGCATGTCTGCATGTACCCAACAACCTCAGCGGAATCCATTTACTACGCTACTAACTAGACTGTGTACCGTGCCAAAGGACTGGCCAATAACAATTTCATTCCAGTCAAACATCATAAAAACAGTATTGATTTATATAAAAATGTATGAGTTTTACGCATGACTCCCACGCACATCGGAGAAGCGTAACTTTAAGTATGATTCCCCCTTGATAGTAAAATCACAATATTAAAAACACAACAGAATAAACCAGCCTAATATTTTCTGAATCAAAAACGAATATAATAAGTCATCGTTAATCAACTCAAAGTATTTTTACCAGGTGGCTGAGACTTCTGAAGAAGCAGTCGGTCAACATGAGTTTCCATCTCTCCTCTATCTCGTCTGGAATGGGCTGGTAAACATAATAAGATGTGAACGCTCCTAAAGACAGGAGTAAAAATATGCCTTTCAACCGCATTTTACGAGTCCCCAGCTATTGATGGAAGAAAGCAGAAAGAAACTGTGTCTGTTTTGCTTGTTAACAAGTCACTTCAATCCGAGCAGAGCGTAATAGTGGATTCATTCTGGAACTGAGCCAGCCAGATATGAAAGCACGTGTTAAGAGTTATCTGATCTTTATAAGCGAGCATGACGTATGGAAGGCCAAGAGGTTCAAAACGTCCTACCCGGAACACGTCTTGTTATTATCATTTTTACACTTGCTTTTTTCAAGTATCAAATTTCATTTTCTGTACACGTGATTTTTTTCACCTGTTCAGTGTGTGTTTACAGGTGATTTTTACACTCGTTCATTAAACCTGTTCAATGTGTGTTTACAGGTGATTAGAACGCTTGTTATGGTCATTTTTACACTCGTTCATTACACCTGTACAGCCTATTGGGTAAGGAATTGAGTTTTTGTAGTTGTTTTGGGATAATTCCCTAACATTTTATATTTGGTAGCTAACGTCGCATTTTGTGATTTTTTTTAAGCATTTATGTATTTTTTAAAAAGCAAAGTATTCATAATTCATAGAGTGAATTTTTAAATTTTAATTAGCTATCCATAATTTTTCCTTGTCTGAAGTTTCAAACTAAATATTAAGGATATATAAAAAATAAAATAAAAATTATGACATTTTACATCCACCAGAGGGGATTGTTTTGCGAAAAGTACCAACTTTTCCAAACCCCCATTTGTTTGATAAATAAATTGAATCAATAATAGTCACTATACTTTCCAAACCACAAAGGCTGAATTCAAATGTTTTCTAAAGGGAATTTATAAACTGTTATTGAGGCAGCGGAGTAAGGACCAGGGTTCACAACATTTCAGATAAATAAACTTCTTCACTGCACCTGTACATAACCCATCTGTAAACAGCCCATCTATCTACCTCATCCCCATACAGTGTTTATTTATTTATCTTGCTCCTTTGCACCCCAGTATCTCTACTTGCACATTAATGTTCTGCACATCTACCATTCCAGTGTTAAATTGCTATATTGTAACTACTTTGCCACCATGGCCTATTTATTGCCTTAACTCCCTTCTACTGTATTATTGACTGTATGTTTGTTTTACTCCATGTGTAACTCTGTTGTTGTGTGTCGAATTTCTACGCTTTATCTTGGCCAGGTCGCAGTTGCAAATGAGAATTCGTTCTCAACTAGGCCACCTGGTTAAATAAAGGTGAAATTCTTGTGCGTATGGAAAATGTCTGGGATCTTTTATTTCAGCTCTTGAAACATGAGACCAACACTTTACATGCTGCATTTATATTTTTGTTCAGTGTATATATATATATGTCCATGTGAAAACGTGATGCAAACTGAGACGGCACCGCTCAAGTTGGTAATCCAATGTTTTGAAAATAGCTGATTAATTCTCCCTTCCGCCTCCAATGTATTCCATATTGCTCACTTCCTCACCAGACAGTAGCAACAAAACTATTCAAAAACATGCTATTTTCATTCATCAACCACATTTTTTGTAAAGGTAGTAGACATTTACAGTAGACATTTCCCCAATCATAGTCTAGCTCAAAACTATTGACACTGTTTCAGCATGTAAAAAGTAACAGTACAAAACATTTTAACAAACATAAAATAATGAGTTTTGACTGAATAGATATTGAACAAATGTTCCAAAACAATACATTACACTATAGACCTGCTAAATTACTCACTTCCAGCATTTTAAAAAAACAGAATAAACTAAAAGAATGTATTTATTTCTGATGTAACAGTTGTTCATGAAGTAAACATTGTATGACTTGGTGAAGATGTGGGAGAAAGAAGCTGTCTGTTTTCCTCCGCCTCCTTCATCCGTGGTGCTCGTTCAACATGGCATTTGGAGATTCCTGTGAACATCCAACAGTCATACACATGTCATTCTGAACAGCAACATCTTTCTAATAAGAATTTAGACCAGTTGACAATTCAACAGAATTCAGGTCTTGTTCGTGTTGATGATCAGTACAACATGAGACAGATACTGTAGCAAGCCATGGTATATATATCAGACCGTATACCACAGGTATGAGTCAATATTACTTGTTTACTGTTGTAATTACATTTGTAAACAGTTTTTAATAGCAATAAGGCACGTCAGGGGTTTGGGGTATATGGCCAATATAGCAGGGCTAAGGGCTGTATCCAGGCACTCTGCATTGCATCGTGCATAAGAACAGCCCTTAGCCATGGTATATTGGCCATATACCACAAACCCGAGGTGCCTTATTGCTTAAATATAACAGATACAGATTATGAGCATGTGAGGTTTCAAATAATAATAATGTCACTACTACTAGCTCCCTCCCTGCTTTTCCTGAACATGTTTATCTGATAGAGCTAGTTGTTATTGTTCTAGCTTGCTCATCCATAGCAGGCTTTTCTCCTCCCTGCTGATCTTCAGGCGCTTGACTACCTGATCATCAACTTGTGGCTGTAACATGGACATTGCAATAGAACAACTAGATACACTTAGAAAAAAAGGGTTCTTCAGCTGTCCCCATAGTATAACCCTTTTTGGTTCCAGGTAGAACCATTTTGGGGTTTCATTCCAGGTCGCAATAGCACATTTTCTTCTAAGAGTGTAGCTTTATCAAATACACATTTTCAGGAAAAGCAGCTCATTTAGCAAGCCAATAAAATGTCTCTGATATAACGAGCTAGTAATTCATTCAATTCTATACACGTTCCTCCTCCTCGCTGGTCTGCGGATGCGTGAGTACTTGATTATGATGTTGTGGCTGTAACGTTGCAAAAGAAGACCAATAATTTGAACTAACAACTTTATCAGATAGACATTTAGCAGGAAAAACAGCTAATTTAGCAAGCCAATAAAATACTTATTGCATTGGTTCAACCTTGAAATATAACTACTCTCTGTAGCAGTTTGCTCTCACCTCGTCTGGGCACTGCACCAGACAGATCTTATCCCACATTCTCTACTCTAGATTCTGCAGGGAGCTAGCCTGTTCTCTTAAAACATTAGCCAATAGCTAAGTTAGACAATTTGAGCAAATCAATCTCAGCTTGCTAACTAGCAAAGCCAAACAATTACACAACAAATATACACAAAGTAAACAATTATTTTCTAACTAACAAATAACTATTGCTCTGTTCCACAACGTAACAACCATTAGTTACAGGCTAGAGTCTAGACAGAAAACTATGGCTAGCTAGCTAACAAGCCATGCTAATTCAATGAAAATAAACTCATTTAGCAATCCAGCGTCAGCTTTGTAGTTGTAATGCAATGTGGAAAAAGTTGTTTTAAATTTATTCATTCATTTATCTCACAAACGCCTTGCTGTAGCGTTCGCATTTGCTAAATGTAATTGACTAATTTTAACATTTTCATCCATATTAAGAAACATCTCCTCCCTCCCTGAATAAGCGACTCATCTCGAAAAGGCCGGAAGTCAAACAAAGTCAAAGTCCCGGATATGGAGGTGGGAAGGGCGACAGCGTGGTCAGTTCAGACGCAGGAAATGTGTCCCTTACTACGCATGCGTTCAGAACCGCGGCACAGTTTCATGCGTCTTAAATAAAGTCCAACAGTCAAAACTTCTCATCGCTTGGTGTACATTTTTACACGTGATTTTTCAGCGTGTCTTTTCTGCCATAAACAGGTGAATGAAGTGCCTGTCTTTCTTAATTTCACACGTTTTGAAATTAAGCATTTGTTTACACTTTTTTTTCACCTGTTGTGTTTGCATAAAATGCAAATGACTTCTGTGAAGTTCTTTTTTCAAAGTAGGAAAATGGTATAGTTGATTTTCTCTGTTCCAAAAGCCATAAAGCTTTTCGTAAAGCTTAATATATTTAGAAAAACTAATGTTTTTATAGAAGCCCACTGACTTGATTCTTCAAGTAAACTTAAGATGGGAAAAACATCGAAAGAGGAGTTCCTTCTCTAACATTACCAATCTGTATTATTTCCAGATTCTAGATATGTATTTATACATTCCATCACGGTTTACAACTAATACAGTATAGCGTTTATGGGTGTGTATTTGTCTTCTGAAAGTCCGCAAGCATGTTGTGCTATAAGCTTCCCATACTATTGTATTTTAGCTAGCTAAGTTAGCTGGTTAGCTGTCTTTTATACTGACTAACTTTAGCCAAGAGGATGTTGTACCTAATTTGTTACTCATGTCATAGTGAAGACGTCGCCCTTTTCTGACTCTTGCCAACTGTCAGCCCAGGAACTTGTGATATAGATGAATGCCGTCATCGTTATGTTACGGAAACGAACGTTGCTATCTATTTCATGCCTGCTAGTTAACAGTACAATGTTAGTTAACTTGTGTGCTAACCCAGCTACCTATTTATTGTTCAAAGGCAGGATGGAGACACTGGGATGTATGTCAGAGACCCATACAGTAGTAACCCCGCTGTAGCATCCCTGTAGGCTTGACCCATACAGTAGTAACCCCGCTGTAGCATCCCTGTAGGCTTGTTTGACATCTACCTTGATGTCTGGACTTTTATGGCTCAGAAATAACAGGATAGTTATGAACAACGATACTGATGATATAGCTTTTGTCAAGTGTCCTTTAAACTACACTGGTCCAGGGCAAGCAGCCCTGGTCCCACTCCTCTCCCTCCATCACTACAGAGTAGCATTACTTGAACTTCTATTGCTGCATACTGGATCTGCTATAAATACCGTCCTCCTGTAGCACCAGCAGGTTGGAGATGTGGCCACCACCATTCCCTTTATGTACCGCTTCTGTTTGTACATTTCTTTCTATTTGGAACGGTGGTTCACACGTTATGTTGTCTAATTGTACATTTCTTTCTATTTGGAACGGTGGTTCACACGTTATGTTGTCTAATTCCAGGTGCATACAGGGATACTTTTCTTTCTATTTGGAACGGTGGTTCACACGTTATGTTGTCTAATTCCAGGTGCATACAGGGATACATTTCTTTCTATTTGGAACGGTGGTTCACACGTTATGTTGTCTAATTCCAGGTGCATACAGGGATACTTTTCTTTCTATTTGGAACGGTGGTTCACACGTTATGTTGTCTAATTCCAGGTGCATACAGGGATACTTTTCTTTTTTTGTGTGCTCCATTTTATGTATGTTTTGTTTATTCCCTGTGTAACTCTGTTGTTGTTGTATGTGTCGATTTGCTACGCTTTATCTTGGCCAGGTCGCAGTTGCAAATGAGAACTTGTTCTCAACTAGCCGACCTGGTTAAATAAAGGTGAAATAAAATAAATTTAAAAAGTGTTTTTTATTATAGTGGTCTTTCCACATGTCATACATAGAGGGGATGATTGAAAGGGCATTCCTTACGTTTAACATGTGTGTTCATAGCTCAAGGTGTTTAAATCTCTGTCATTGTGTTTTAAAGCAATCGTCTTCGCCGTGGCGACGTACAACAACCGGAAGTTCCAGGATGTTGGTGTACAGATGAGTATCAGGTAATGAAGACCACAAGTCTTTCATGTATATGCATGAAGACATAGACATTGAGTGTAAAAGGAAGACAGAAGCATCTTCAAGGCGTAAAAAATATAAAATATATGTACATTTTGAGAAACATATCAAGATGGATTTATCCTTACATCTTTGGTCAAATAAAATTAACAACCATTTGATTGTAGTTTAGCTGAAGTCCAGCCCAAAAAGATTATTATTTTGCTCAAGCTATGTAGCTTATTGATTCTTTCTTGATAAATAAAATTACACCAAAAAAAAATTGTTTTGCTGTTTCTCTGTAATACTAGCCACCTAGCAATTTTATATAGTTGGCATCAGCTATTCAGCTAGATACCAACTGACCACAGACTTCAGTTTAACGTCTAGTTTTGATTTACATTTGGTGAATTGTCAACTAACGTGAATTCAATATAAATAAATAATAATAATAAATAAAAACATTTATCAACATATTCGATTTAGGTAAAAAAGTTTGGAGAAAAAAATTACGAAATTCTTGTATTTCACCTGCTGGAATGTTTGCCAGACTTTAGAAAATGAAATAAGTTATTAAATGTACTGAATAAGACACATTCTGTTCAATTTTTACCCAGATTTTAGCAGAGACGCTGAGAAGCATATTTCATATCTTTAAATAAAGACGCACCAGTCAGGATGATACAGAGGTAAGTTTACTGTAGATATTTAGACAAATACTTGGTTACCATGTCATCTGGCAATGTATGATAATACCATGATATTTGTATATGAATTATGATGCCATGATATGTGCCTGAATTGCAGATGTGTGTTCTGATCCCATGTACTGTTGTAAATGTGAATGTAATACAGTGGAGGCTGGTGGAAGGAGCTATAGGAGGATGGGCTCTGTGTAATGGCTGACATGGAATAAATGGAACGGAGTCAATCATTTGGTTTCCATGTGTTTGATACCGTTCCTATTTACTCATCATTAGATAAAATGAGATTTCGGTCTTGGGTGTTTGTTTCCTGATCAATCCCTGTGGGGAGGGGGGCTGGGGGGTTGTCCACTAAAGCTAACATATGGCATTTTTTAAGATGGTCATACCGTGGATAATTTCGCTATTTGATTTTGAATTTTAGGACCCCTTTAGGTCTGTAGCAGTGTCTGTGCTATTGGATGGTGAGCAATCACCACAGCACTTCAGCTCATGTTAGTGGGCATCATCCAATCAAAAGCCAACCTTCATTATAACCCATTGTGATGCATGAATGTTCCAAACTCCATTCGAAACCAGACTGGCTTTATGATAAAAATATTCCTGTTTACACTTTGTGGTCAATTTTGCCACTAGAATGTTTCTGACTCATCGATTCCACATAGGCCCATTTTCAAGGGTACTTGTTGCTTTTTAAAGGCTGTCGCTCTTTATCTTCGCTGAAGTATGTAAACACATCATCCAGAGATGTTTTGAAACATAACATGGTGTGTTGTAACACCACTTAAACAAATGTTGTGTAACACCTTGCCAGGGGACTGGGCGCACAAACAGAAAAGGTTGAAAAAACTATTTCCGTGTTTCGAGTTCTGTTTAGTGTAGAATTAGAAACCTCTTTCGGTGTCATTTCCTCTCCAAAGCTTCATAATTAACACTATTGTGGTGTTTTAAATCCAGTCTGCTGCAGAATTACATCACTTCCTCTGAAGTATTTTAATGTTTAAACATTGACTTCTGTATCTGATTATTTGTCAGTTTAACCCATTTTTGACAGGTATTGCTGAGCAAGTGCTCGATCCACTAGCAGTAACTACAGACTTGACAGCAAGTGTTGCAAGGTACTGTGCTTGCAGCTACTGTTGAAAGCTGGAACTGTGGGTATGGGTTTGTTTCATCGTTGAACATCATTTTCCCTAATGGTTTTAATATCCGTTCTTCAAGATCCATTACACCGCATGATAAAACAAGCTGCTAAATACTCATATAGGAATAGATTTTTATTTCTTCAAACATACATAAAACATGGTGTAAAATCATATAAAGTCCAAACATGTTGAATTACCCACAATCCTCTAAAAACAGCCACGTGGCAAAATAGGAAGTGCATGGAGATTTAAAGTCAGACTTCCAATGAGTTCAATCATTCATTATCTCATAAAAATATATTTAAATTTTGAGAAACATATCAAGATGGATTTATCCTTACATCTTTGGTCAAATAAAATTAACAACCATTTGATTGTAGTTTAGCTGAAGTCCAGCCCAAAAAGAGTCCCAATATTTAAGTCCAATTTGAATTTAGTTTTTTAAAAGATACTTCTCATTATATCACACTAGTCCATTGAATTATTCAATTTTCAAAATTTAAGTCCAATTAAAAAAAAAAAAATCCTCTATCCGAAGATATATTAACCCAATGTCTGTCATGTTTGTGGATGATGTGAATGATGTCGCCTCTGCTTACCCTGCTCCAGTGCATCTCCAGAGGGACTGAGGGCTAGTGCGCAGGCGTTGTCGAGCTCTGTAAAGCAGATGGCAACCACCACGAAAATGGCGTATGCGAGCGTGAGTAAGATTACGTTCAAAAAACAAAGGTTGGACATCTTGGATGCTGTCCCCAGTTCATATGTTGTAACACCACTTAATCAAGTGTTGTGTAACACCTTGCCAGGGGACTGGACACACTAACAGAAAAGGTTGAAAAAACTATTTTCATGTTTCGAGTTCTGTTTAGTGTAGAATTAGAAACCTCTTTTGGTGTGATTTCCTCTCCAAAGCTTGATAATTAACACTATTGTGGTGTTTTAAATCCTGTCTGGTGCAGAATTACATCACTTCCTCTGAAGTATATTTACCTCAGTGGTTATGGGTGGAGATCCCGCCTACAACGTAGTTTGATGATTGATGGCTTTCTAACCAATCAAGGGATAGCCCTGTGGTTATGTTCTTTGTGAGTGTCAGTCTAACTGGAGCGAGTCAGTCTCCCTCTGTGTTTTGCATTAACTACATTTACATGTTGTGAATAAACAACCTGAAAGAGAGAAAGTTGTTGTGGTCTTCTTTCAACACCATCCACCAACGAGGAGTTGACTGAACAACAGTCATTCAGCCACAGTGCTGATGTTGCTTCCAGAGGCAGTTTGGAACTGTATAGTGAGCCACTTTACGACTGAGCCGGTGTTACTCCTAGACATTTCCACTTCACAATAACAGCACCTAGAGTGAGTGAGTGAGAGAGATTTTTACTAGACTACTCGCCTATCCTGGTTGAGCATTTTTCGGATTCTCTCTATCTCTATCTCTCTCTCTCTCTCTCTCTCTCTCTCTCTCTCTCTCTCTCTCTCTCTCTCATATATATACATATATATACATACACATGTACAGACAACAAACTGACCCCTATAATGTACTTGTTATTTTTTGGGGGGTATTGATGTATGATTGTATGATTTTAGATTTTTGTTTATTCTTGAATGTTTTTGTTAAGGTTTGTTTTGAGGCTTTACATGTATGTTGTTTACAAACTTTGGAGTAAATCAAGCTTATATGTTGGTTTCTGTTTCACAGTTGAACTAAAGTCATGAGGCATTTATAAGTTATATTCTTCAAGAATCAATGAGTACATATTAATTTATAAGTCCAAAAATGTATGTTCTGCAGAGACATCTTATGTCCCGTGAAAAATAGCATTTAAGGGACCGAAGCATCACCCATCATGTTTTAGAAAACACTTTCTACATGGTGTCACAGATAACTTCTGATGTTTGATGGCCTACTTGTCCTTTTACATGACATTAAACTTAAACGTTGACCTTGACCCAGCCGTATGTGTCACGCCCTGACCTTAGTTATCTTTGTTTTCTTTATTATTTTGGTTAGGTCAGGGTGTGACGAGGGTGGTATGTGTGTTTTTGTCGTGTCTAGGGTTTTTTGTATATCTATGGGGTTTTGGAGCGTTGGACTAGTAACCGGAAGGTTGCAAGTTCAAACCCCCGAGCTGACAAGGTACAAATCTGTTGTTCTGCCCCTGAACAGGCAGTTAACCCACTGTTCCCAGGCCGTCATTGAAAATAAGAATTTGTTCTTAACTGACTTGCCTAGTTAAATAAAGATAAAATAAATAAATTGTCTAGGTAAATGTAGGTCTATGGTGGTCTGAATTGGTTCCCAATCAGAGGCAGCTGTTTATCGTTGTCTCTGATTGGGGATCACATTTAGGTTGCCATATTCCATTTTGGTTTTGTGAGTTATTGTCTATGTGTAGTTGCCTGTCAGCACTCGTGTCTTATAGCTTCACTGTTGTTTTATTGTTTGTTTAGTGTTCTTCGTGTAAATAAAGAAGAATGTTTTCTAATCACGCTGCGCCTTGGTCTCCTCGTTACGACGAACGTGACAGTAGGCGCCCTCTGTCCACTAGTACATCCCAGTATTGTCTGATAAATCCATGCAGTCAAGTAGTATGCTAATCCATGCAGTCAAGTAGTATGCTACTTTGGAACACACTAAGACATTTACATGATAACTGAATTTGCAACCGTAATTACTATGTCATAAACTGTTCGCAAATCAGTTATTCTTAGCGTTTTTACCAGTTTTACAACATTTTGGTGCCCGTGTGTGTGTGTGTGTGTGTGTGTGTGTGTGTGTGTGTGTGTGTGTGTAAGTGAGCGAGAGAGAAATAGTTTGGCTGTATGTGTGTGGATGTACTGTATGTGTGAGGACAATGTTAAAATGTGTTATTCTCCAAACTGTTTTATATATATATTTGGATAATAATATTCATTGTCTGAGTCCATATGACTTCCATTATACAGTATCATTATCTGACTTGTCTATCATCTGTAAACCAGGGAGGGGAGACCGGGGTTGATTCTCTGGTGTATGTTTCTCAGTACCAGTATATCTTACAACACCTCTCCCTCCTTTATGTATCTTCTCTGGTGTATGTTTCTCAGAACCAGTATATCTTACAACACCTCTCCCTCCTTTATGTATCTTCTCTGGTGTATGTCTCTCAGTACCAGTATATCTTACAACACCTCTCCCTCCTTTATGTATCTTCTCTGGTGTATGTCTCTCAGCACCAGTATATCTTACAACACCTCTCCCTCCTTTATGTATCTTCTCTGGTGTATGTCTCTCAGCACCAGTATATCTTACAACACCTCTCCCTCCTTTATGTATCTTCTCTGGTGTATGTTTCTCAGCACCAGTATATCTTACAACACCTCTCCCTCCTTTATGTATCTTCTCTGGTGTATGTTTCTCAGCACCAGTATATCTTACAACACCTCTCCCTCCTTTATGTATCTTCTCTGGTGTATGTTTCTCAGAACCAGTATATCTTACAACACCTCTCCCTCCTTTATGTATCTTCTCTGGTGTATGTTTCTCAGAACCAGTATATCTTACAACACCTCTCCCTCCTTTATGTATCTTCTCTGGTGTATGTTTCTCAGCACCAGTATATCTTACAACACCTCTCCCTCCTTTATGTATCTTCTCTCCCTCCTTTATGTATCTTCTCTGGTGTATGTTTCTCAGCACCAGTATATCTTACAACACCTCTCTCCTTTATGTATCTTCTCTGGTGTATGTCTCTCAGCACCAGTATATCTTACAACACCTCTCCCTCCTTTATGTATCTTCTCTGGTGTATGTTTCTCAGCACCAGTATACAACACCTCTCCCTCCTTTATCTTATGTCTCTCAGCACAGTATACCAACACCTCTCCCTCCTTTATGTATCTTCTCTGGTGTATGTTTCTCAGCACCAGTATATCTTACAACACCTCTCCCTCCTTTATGTATCTTCTCTGGTGTATGTCTCTCACACCTTTATATCTTCTCTGGTGTACAGCACCTCTCCCTCCTTTATGTATCTTCTCTGGTGTATGTCTCTCAGCACCAGTATATCTTACAACACCTCTCCCTCCTTTATGTATCTTCTCTGGTGTATGTCTCTCAGCACCAGTATATATATCTTACAACACCTCTCCCTCCTTTATGTATCTTCTCTGGTGTATGTTTCTCAGCACCAGTATATCTTACAACACCTCTCCCTCCTTTATGTATCTTCTCTGGTGTATGTCTCTCAGCACCAGTATATCTTACAACACCTCTCCCTCCTTTATGTATCTTCTCTGGTGTATGTCTCTCAGCACCAGTATATCTTACAACACCTCTCCCTCCTTTATGTATCTTCTCTGGTGTATGTCTCTCAGCACCAGTATATCTTACAACACCTCTCCCTCCTTTATGTATCTTCTCTGGTGTATGTCTCTCAGCACCAGTATATCTTACAACACCTCTCCCTCCTTTATGTATCTTCTCTGGTGTATGTTTCTCAGCACCAGTATATCTTACAACACCTCTCCCTCCTTTATGTATCTTCTCTGGTGTATGTTTCTCAGCACCAGTATATCTTACAACACCTCTCCCTCCTTTATGTATCTTCTCTGGTGTATGTTTCTCAGCACCAGTATATCTTACAACACCTCTCCCTCCTTTATGTATCTTCTCTGGTGTATGTTTCTCAGCACCAGTATATCTTACAACACCTCTCCCTCCTTTATTTATCTTCTCTGGTGTATGTTTCTCAGCACCAGTATATCTTACAACACCTCTCCCTCCTTTATTTATCTTCTCTGGTGTATGTTTCTCAGCACCAGTATATCTTACAACACCTCTCCCTCCTTTATGTATCTTCTCTGGTGTATGTTTCTCAGAACCAGTATATCTTACAACACCACTCCCTCCTTTATGTATCTTCTCTGGTGTACATCTCTCAGCACCAGTATATCTTACAACACCTCTCCCTCCTTTATGTATCTTCTCTGGTGTATGTCTCTCAGCACCAGTATATCTTACAACACCTCTCCCTCCTTTATTTATCTTCTCTGCGTCTCTCCTCCTCATCGACTTGTCAGCAGGGGACCTGTCAATGTGTGAGGCTTCCAGGCTGGTAACTTTATTTAGGCTGCGACACGAGGCGCAACACCCTATGTTTATTTTGGGTGTGTGTACGTAACACGGATGGATGACTCAGGGAGAAGAAAGGAGGTACCGGCATAGAAATGTCTGAATGTTTGGCAAGATGAGAAAAATATTCTCTAGACTTTCTGACTCCCACAGAGAGAGAGAGTCTCCTGCTGTGTGAACGACTCCCACAAAGAGAGAGAGAGAGAGAGAGAGTCTCCTGCTGAGTGTGAAAGACTCCTACAGACAGAGAGTTTGGAAACGCCTAGTTACAGCTACAGTAGGAGGTACAGCTATAGTGGGAGGTACAGCTATAGTGGGAGGTACAGCTACAGCTATAGTGGGAGGTACAGCTATAGTGGGAGGTACAGCTATAGTGGGAGGTACAGCTATAGTGGCAGGTACAGCTATAGTGGGAGGTACAGCTACAGCTATAGTGGGAGGTACAGCTATAGTGGGAGGTACAGCTACAGTGGGAGGTACAGCTACAGTGGGAGGTACAGCTACAGTGGGAGGTACAGCTACAGCTATAGTGGGAGGTGCAGCTATAGTGGGAGGTACAGCTATAGTGGGAGGTACAGCTATAGTGGCAGGTACAGCTATAGTGGGAGGTACAGCTACAGCTATAGTGGGAGGTACAGCTATAGTGGGAGGTACAGCTACAGTGGGAGGTACAGCTACAGCTATAGTGGGAGGTACAGCTATAGTGGGAGGTACAGCTACAGTGGGAGGTACAGCTATAGTGGGAGGTACAGCTATAGTGGGAGGTACAGTTACAGTGGGAGGTACAGCTATAGTGGGAGGTACAGCTACAGCTATAGTGGGAGGTACAGCTATAGTGGGAGGTACAGCTATAGTGGGAGGTACAGCTACAGCTATAGTGGCAGGTACAGCTATAGTGGGAGGTACAGCTACAGCTATAGTGGGAGGTACAGCTATAGTGGGAGGTACAGCTACAGTGGGAGGTACAGCTACAGTGGGAGGTACAGCTACAGTGGGAGGTACAGCTACAGTGGGAGGTACAGCTACAGCTATAGTGGGAGGTGCAGCTATAGTGGGAGGTGCAGCTATAGTGGGAGGTACAGCTATAGTGGGAGGTACAGCTATAGTGGCAGGTACAGCTACAGCTATAGTGGGAGGTACAGCTATAGTGGGAGGTACAGCTACAGTGGGAGGTACAGCTACAGCTATAGTGGGAGGTACAGCTATAGTGGGAGGTACAGCTACAGTGGGAGGTACAGCTATAGTGGGAGGTACAGCTATAGTGGGAGGTACAGTTACAGTGGGAGGTACAGCTACAGTGGGAGGTACAGTTACAGTGGGAGGTACAGCTACAGTGGCAGGTACAGCTATAGTGGCAGGTACAGCTACAGTTATAGTGGGAGGTACAGTTACAGTGGGAGGTACAGCTACAGTGGGAGGTACAGCTACAGTTATAGTGGGAGGTACAGTTATAGTGGCAGGTACAGCTACAGTTATAGTGGGAGGTACAGTTATAGTGGGAGGTACAGCTACAGTTATAGTGGGAGGTACAGTTACAGTGGGAGGTACAGCTATAGTGGGAGGTACAGCTATAGTGGGAGGTACAGCTATAGTGGGAGGTACAGCTATAGTGGGAGGTACAGCTATAGTGGGAGGTACAGCTACAGTGGGAGGTACAGCTATAGTGGGAGGTACAGCTACAGTGGGAGGTACAGCTACAGTGGGAGGTACAGCTACAGCTACAGTGGGAGGTACAGCTATAGTGGGAGGTACATCTATAGTGGGAGGTACAGCTATAGTGGGAGGTACAGCTATAGTGGGAGGTACAGCTATAGTGGGAGGTACAGCTACAGTGGGAGGTACAGCTATAGTGGGAGGTACAGCTACAGTGGGAGGTACAGCTACAGTGGGAGGTACAGCTATAGTGGGAGGTACAGCTATAGTGGGAGGTACAGCTATAGTGGGAGGTACAGCTATAGTGGGAGGTACAGCTATAGTGGGAGGTACAGCTAGCAGTGGGAGGTACAGCTATAGTGGGAGGTACAGCTACAGTGGGAGTACAGCTACAGCTACAGTGGGAGGTACAGCTACAGTGGGAGGTACAGCTACAGTGGGAGGTACAGCTACAGTGGGAGGTACAGCTATAGTGGGAGGTACAGCTACAGTGGGAGGTACAGCTACAGTGGGAGGTACAGCTATAGTGGGAGGTACAGCTACAGTGGGAGGTACAGCTATAGTGGGAGGTACAGCTATAGTGGGAGGTACAGTTATAGTGGGAGGTACAGTTATAGTGGGAGGTACAGCTACAGTGGGGGAGTACAGTTACAGTTACAGTGGGAGGTACAGCTATAGTGGGAGGTACAGCTACAGTGGGAGGTACAGCTATAGTGGGGGAGGTACAGCTATAGTGGGAGGTACAGCTACAGTGGGAGGTACAGCTATAGTGGGAGGTACACAGTGGGAGGTACAGCTATAGTGGGAGGTACAGCTACAGTGGGAGGTACAGCTACAGTGGGAGGTACAGCTAGTGGGAGGTACAGTGGGAGGTACAGCTATAGTGGGAGGTACAGCTACAGTGGGAGGTACAGCTATAGTAGTGGGAGGTACAGCTACAGTGGGAGGTACAGCTATAGTGGGAGGTACAGCTATAGTGGGAGGTACAGCTATAGTGGGAGGTACAGCTACAGTGGGAGGTACAGCTATAGTGGGAGGTACAGCCATAGTGGGAGGTACAGCTATAGTGGGAGGTACAGCTACAGTAGTGGGAGGTACAGCTATAGTGGGAGGTACAGCTACAGTAGTGGGAGGTACAGTTATAGTGGGAGGTACAGCTATAGTGGGAGGTACAGCTATAGTGGGAGGTACAGCTATAGTGGGAGGTACAGTTATAGTGGGAGGTACAGCTACAGTGGGATACAGCTATAGTGGGAGGTACAGTTACAGTGGGAGGTACAGTGGGAGGTACAGTTACAGTGGGAGGTACAGCTATAGTGGGAGGTACAGCTATAGTGGGAGGTACAGCTATAGTGGGAGGTACAGCCATAGTGGGAGGTACAGTTACAGTGGGAGGTACAGCTACAGTGGGAGGTACAGCTATAGTGGGAGGTACAGCTACAGTGGGAGGTACAGCTATAGTGGGAGGTACAGCTACAGTGGGAGGTACAGCTACAGTGGGAGGTACAGCTAGTGGGAGGTACAGTAGGGAGGTACAGCTATAGTGGGAGGTACAGCTATAGTGGGAGGTACAGCTATAGTGGGAGGTACAGCTATAGTGGGAGTACAGCTACAGCTATAGTGGGAGGTACAGCTACAGTGGGAGGTACAGCTACAGTGGGAGGTACAGCTATAGTGGGAGGTACAGCTATAGTGGGAGGTACAGTTATAGTGGGAGGTACAGCATAGTGGGAGGTACAGTTATAGTGGGAGGTACAGTTACAGTGGGAGGTACAGCTACAGTGGGAGGTACAGTTACAGTGGGAGGTACAGCTACAGTGGGAGGTACAGTTACAGTGGGAGGGAGGTACAGTTATAGTGGGAGGTACAGCTATAGTGGGAGGTACAGTTATAGTGGGAGGTACAGCTATAGTGGGAGGTACAGTTATAGTGGGAGGTACAGTTACAGTGGGAGGTACAGCTATAGTGGGGGAGGTACAGCTACAGTGGGAGGTACAGCTACACAGTGGGAGGTACAGCTACAGTGGGAGGTACAGCTATAGTGGGAGGTACAGCTATAGTGGGAGGTACAGCTACAGTGGGAGGTACAGCTATAGTGGGAGGTACAGCTATAGTGGGAGGTACAGCTACAGTGGGAGGTACAGTTACAGTGGGAGGTACAGCTATAGTGGGAGGTACAGCAGCTACAGTGGGAGGTACAGCTACAGTGGGAGGTACAGCTATAGTGGGAGGTACAGCTGGGAGGTACAGCTATAGTGGGAGGTACAGCTACAGTGGGAGGTACAGTTACAGTGGGAGGTACAGCTACAGCTATAGTGGGAGGTACAGCTACAGCTATAGTGGGAGGTACAGCTATAGTGGGAGGTACAGCTATAGTGGGAGGTACAGCTACAGTGGGAGGTACAGCTACAGTGGGAGGTACAGCTATAGTGGGAGGTACAGCTACAGTGGGAGGTACAGCTACAGTGGGAGGTACAGCTATAGTGGGAGGTACAGCTATAGTGGGAGGTACAGTGGGAGGTACAGCTATAGTGGGAGGTACAGCTATAGTGGGAGGTACAGCTACAGCAGTGGGAGGTACAGCTATAGTGGGAGGTACAGCTACAGTGGGAGGTACAGCTATAGTGGGAGGTACAGCTATAGTGGGAGGTACAGCTATAGTGGGAGGTACAGCTACAGTGGGAGTTACAGTGGGAGGTACAGCTACAGTGGGAGGTACAGCTATAGTGGGAGGTGGGAGGTACAGTTACAGTGGGAGGTACAGCTAGTGGAGGTACAGCTATAGTGGGAGGTACAGCTACAGTGGGAGGTACAGCTATAGTGGGAGTGGGAGTACAGCTATGGGAGGTACAGCTATAGTGGGAGGTACAGCTATAGTGGGAGGTACAGCTATACAGTGTGGGAGGTACAGTTACAGTGGGAGGTACAGCTATAGTGGGAGGTACAGCTACAGTGGGAGGTACAGCTATAGTGGGAGGTACAGCTACAGTGGGAGGTACTACAGTGGGAGGTACAGCTACAGTTATAGTGGGAGGTACAGCTACAGTGGGAGGTACAGCTATAGTGGGAGGTACAGCTACAGTGGGAGGGTACAGCTATAGTGGGAGGTACAGTGGGAGGTACATAGTGGGAGGTACAGCTATAGTGGGAGGTACAGCTATAGTGGGAGGGTACAGCTACAGTGGGAGGTACAGCTACAGTGGGAGGTACAGCTACAGTGGGAGGTACAGTTATAGTGGGAGGTACAGCTATAGTGGGAGGTACAGCTATAGTGGGAGGTACAGCATAGTACAGCTATAGTGGGAGGTACAGCTATAGTGGGAGGTACAGCTACAGTGGGAGGTACAGCTATAGTGGGAGGTACAGCTACAGTGGGAGGTACAGCTACAGTGGGAGGTACAGCAGTGGGAGGTACAGCTACAGTGGGAGGTACAGCTATAGTGGGAGGTACAGCTATAGTGGGAGGTACAGCTATAGTGGGAGGTACAGCTATAGTGGGAGGTACAGCTATAGTGGGAGGTACAGCTACAGTGGGAGGTACAGCTATAGTGGGAGGTACAGCTATAGTGGGAGGTACAGCTACAGTGGGAGGTACAGCTATAGTGGGAGGTATAGCTACAGTGGGAGGTACAGCTACAGTGGGAGGTACAGCTATAGTGGGAGGTACAGCTACAGTGGGAGGTACACAGCAGGTACAGCTACAGTTATAGTGGGAGGTACAGCTATAGTGGGAGGTACAGCTACAGTGGGAGGTACAGCTATAGTGGGAGGTACAGGTACAGCTATAGTGGGAGTTATAGTGGGAGGTACAGCTATAGTGGGAGGTACAGTTACAGTGGGAGGTACAGCTATAGTGGGAGGTACAGCTATAGTGGGAGGTACAGCTATAGTGGGAGGTACAGCTATAGTGGGAGGTACAGCTACAGTGGGAGGTACAGCTACAGTGGGAGGTACAGCTACAGCTACAGTGGGAGGTACAGCCTATAGTGGGAGGTACAGCTATAGTGGGAGGTACAGCTATAGTGGGAGGTACAGTTATAGTGGGAGGTACAGTTATAGTGGGAGGTACAGCTATAGTGGGAGGTACAGCTACAGTGGGAGGTACAGCTACAGTGGGAGGTACAGCTACAGTGGGAGGTACAGCATACAGTGGGAGGTACAGCTATAGTGGGAGGTACAGCTATAGTGGGAGGTACAGCTATAGTGGGAGGTACAGCTACAGTGGGAGGTACAGCTACAGTGGGAGGTACAGCTATAGTGGGAGGTACAGCTATAGTGGGAGGTACAGCTACAGTGGGAGGTACAGCTATAGTGGGAGGTACAGCTATAGTGGGAGGTACAGCTACAGTGGGAGGTACAGCTATAGTGGGAGGTACAGCTATAGTGGGAGGTACAGCTATAGTGGGAGGTACAGCTATAGTGGGAGGTACAGTTACAGTGGGAGGTACAGCTACAGTGGGAGGTACAGCTATAGTGGGAGGTACAGCAGTGGGAGGTACAGCTAGTGGGAGTGGGAGGTACAGTGGGAGGTACAGTTATAGGGAGGTACAGCCATAGTGGGAGGTACAGCTATAGTGGGAGGTACAGTTACAGTGGGAGGTACAGCTACAGTGGGAGGTACAGCTATAGTGGGAGGTACAGCTATAGTGGGAGGTACAGCTACAGCTACAGTGGGAGGTACAGCTATAGTGGGAGGTATAGCTACAGTGGGAGGTACAGCTACAGTGGGAGGTACAGCTATAGTGGGAGGTACAGCTATAGTGGGAGGTACAGTTACAGTGGGAGGTACAGCTACAGTGGGAGGTACAGTTATAGTGGGAGGTACAGCCATAGTGGGAGGTACAGTTATAGTGGGAGGTACAGCCATAGTGGGAGGTACAGTTATAGTGGGAGGTACAGTTATAGTGGGAGGTACAGTTATAGTGGGAGGTACAGTTACAGTGGGAGGTACAGCTATAGTGGGAGGTACAGCTACAGTGGGAGGTACAGTTATAGTGGGAGGTACAGCCATAGTGGGAGGTACAGTTATAGTGGGAGGTACAGCCATAGTGGGAGGTACAGTTATAGTGGGAGGTACAGTTACAGTGGGAGGTACAGCTATAGTGGGAGGTACAGCTACAGTGGGAGGTACAGCTATAGTGGGAGGTACAGCTACAGTGGGAGGTACAGCTACAGTGGGAGGTACAGCTATAGTGGGAGGTACAGCTATAGTGGGAGGTACAGCTATAGTGGGAGGTACAGCTACAGTGGGAGGTACAGCTACAGTGGGAGGTACAGTTACAGTGGGAGGTACAGCTACAGTGGGAGGTACAGCTACAGTGGGAGGTACAGCTACAGTGGGAGGTACAGCTATAGTGGGAGGTACAGCAGTTATAGTGGGAGGTACAGTTACAGTGGGAGGTACAGCTACAGTGGGAGGTACAGCTATAGTGGGAGGTACAGCTATAGTGGGAGGTACAGTTATAGTGGGAGGTACAGTTATAGTGGGAGGCTACAGTTATAGTGGGAGGTACAGTTACAGTGGGAGGTACAGCTACAGCTAGTGGGAGGTACAGCTACAGTGGGAGGTACAGCTATAGTGGGAGGTACAGCTATAGTGGGAGGTACAGCTACAGCTACAGTGGGAGGTACAGCTATAGTGGGAGGTATAGCTACAGTGGGAGGTACAGCTACAGTGGGAGGTACAGCTATAGTGGGAGGTACAGCTATAGTGGGAGGTACAGCTATAGTGGGAGGTACAGCTACAGTGGGAGGTACAGTTATAGTGGGAGGTACAGCTATAGTGGGAGGTACAGCTACAGTGGGAGGTACAGCTACAGTGGGAGGTACAGCTACAGTGGGAGGTACAGCTACAGTGGGAGGTACAGCCAGCTACAGTGGGAGGTACAGCTATAGTGGGAGGTACAGCTACAGTGGGAGGTACAGCTATAGTGGGAGGTACAGCTACAGTGGGAGGTACAGCTACAGTGGGAGGTACAGCTATAGTGGGAGGTACAGCTATAGTGGGAGGTACAGCTATAGTGGGAGGTACAGCTACAGTAGGTACAGTTACAGTGGGAGGTACAGCTACAGTGGGAGGTACAGCTAGTTACAGTGGGAGGTACAGCTATAGTGGGAGGTACAGCTACAGTGGGAGGTACAGCCATATAGTGGGAGGTACAGCTATAGTGGGAGGTACAGCCTTGATTACAGTGGGAGGTACAGCTATAGTGGGAGGTACAGCAGCTACAGTGGGAGGTACAGCTACAGTGGGAGGTACAGCTATAGTGGGAGGTACAGCTACAGTGGGAGGTACAGCTACAGTGGGAGGTACAGCTACAGTGGGAGGTACAGCTATAGTGGGAGGTACAGCTATAGTGGGAGGTACAGCTATAGTGGGAGGTACAGCTACAGTACAGCTATAGTGGGAGGTACAGTTACAGTGGGAGGTACAGCATAGTGGGAGGTACAGCTATAGTGGGAGGTACAGCTATAGTGGGAGGTACAGCTATAGTAGTTACAGTGGGGGTACAGCTATAGTGGGAGGTATAGTTACAGTGGGAGGTTACAGTGGGACAGCTATAGTGGGAGGTACAGCCATAGTGGGAGGTACAGCTACAGTGGGAGTTAGTTACAGTGGGAGGTACAGCTATAGTGGGAGGTACAGAATAGTTACAGTGGGAGGTACAGTTATAGTGGGAGGTACAGCTATAGTGGGAGGTACAGCTATAGTGGGAGGTACAGTTACAGTGGGAGGTACAGCTATAGTGGGAGGTACAGTTATAGTGGGAGGTACAGTTATAGTGGGAGGTACAGCTATAGTGGGAGGTACAGCTATAGTGGGAGGTACAGCTATAGTGGGAGGTACAGCCATAGTGGGAGGTACAGTTACAGTGGGAGGTACAGCCATAGTGGGAGGTACAGCTACAGTTACAGTGGGAGGTACAGTTATAGTGTACAGGAGGTACAGCTATAGTGGGAGGTACAGCTACAGTGGGAGGTACAGCTATAGTGGGAGGTACAGCTATAGTGGGAGGTACAGCTACAGCTATAGTGCGAGGTACAGCTATAGTGGGAGGTACAGCTACAGTGGGAGGTACAGCTATAGTGGGAGGTACAGTTACAGTGGGAGGTACAGCTACAGTGGGAGGTACAGCTATAGTGGGAGGTACAGCTATAGTGGGAGGTACAGCTACAGCTACAGTGGGAGGTACAGCTATAGTGGGAGGTATAGCTACAGTGGGAGGTACAGAGTGGGTACAGCTATAGTGGGAGGTACAGCTACAGTGGGAGGTACAGCTACAGTGGGAGGTACAGCTATAGTGGGAGGTACAGTTACAGTGGGAGGTACAGCTACAGTGGGAGGTACAGCTACAGCTATAGTGGGAGGTACAGCTATAGTGGGAGGTACAGCTATAGTGGGAGGCTACAGCAGTGGGAGGTACAGCTATAGTGGGAGGTACAGCTACAGTGGGAGGTACAGCTACAGTGGGAGGGGCAGCCATAGTGGGAGGTACAGCTACAGTGGGAGGTACAGCTACAGTGGGAGGTACAGCTACAGTTACAGGGAGGTACAGCTATAGTGGGAGGTACAGCTATAGTGGGAGGTACAGCTATAGTGGGAGGTACAGCCATAGTGGGAGGTACAGCTATAGTGGGAGGTACAGTTACAGTGGGAGGTACAGCTATAGTGGGAGGTACAGCTTAGTGGGAGGTACAGTTATAGTGGGGTACAGCCACAGTGGGAGGTACAGTTATAGTGGAGGTACAGCCAGTGGGAGTAGTGGGAGGTACAGTTATAGTGGGAGGTACATATAGTGGGAGGTACAGTTATAGTGGGAGGTACAGTTATAGTGGGAGGTACAGTTAGTGGGAGGTACAGCCATAGTGGGAGGTACAGCTATAGTGGGAGGTACAGTTACTACAGCTACAGTGGGAGGTACAGCTATAGTGGGAGGTACAGCTACAGTGGGAGGTACAGCTATAGTGGGAGGTACAGCTATAGTGGGAGGTACAGCTACAGTGGGAGGTACAGCTATAGTGGGAGGTGGGACAGCTATAGTGGGAGGTACAGCTATAGTGGGAGGTACAGCTATAGTGGGAGTACAGTACAGCTATAGTGGGAGGTACAGCTATAGTGGGAGGTACAGCTATAGTGGGAGGTACAGCTACAGTGGGAGGTACAGCTAGGTACAGTTAGTGGGAGGTACAGCCATAGTGGGAGGTACAGTTACAGTGGGAGGTACAGCTAGTGGGAGGTACAGTTACAGTGGGGGAGGTACAGCTACAGTGGGAGGTACAGCAGTGGGAGGTAGTACACAGGGAGGTACAGCTATACAGGTACAGCTACAGTTAGTGGGAGGTACAGTTACAGTGGGAGGTACAGCTACAGTGGGAGGTACAGCTACAGTTATAGTGGGAGGTACAGTTATAGTGGGAGGTACAGCTACACTTATAGTGGGAGGCCACAGTTATAGTGGGAGGTACAGCTACAGTTATAGTGGGAGGTACAGTTACAGTGGGAGGTACAGCTATAGTGGGAGGTACAGCTATAGTGGGAGGTACAGCTAGTGGGAGGTACAGCTAGTGGGAGGTACAGCTATAGTGGGAGGTACAGTGGGAGCTACAGTGGGAGGTACAGCTATAGTGGAGGTACAGCTACAGTGGGAGGTACAGCTACAGTGGGAGGTACAGCTATAGTGGGAGGCACAGCTATAGTGGGAGGTACAGCTATAGTGGAGGTACAGCTATAGTGGGAGGTACAGCTATAGTGGGAGGTACAGCTACAGTGGGGTACAGCTACAGTGGGAGGTACAGCTACAGCTATAGTGGGAGGTACAGCTATAGTGGGAGGTACAGCTACAGTGGGAGGTACAGCTATAGTGGGAGGTACAGCTATAGTGGGAGGTACAGCTATAGTGGGAGGTACAGCTACAGTGGGAGGTACAGCTACAGTGGGAGGTACAGCTACAGTGGGAGGTACAGCTACAGTGGGAGGTACAGCTATAGTGGGAGGTACAGCTATAGTGGGAGGTACAGTTAGTGGGAGTGGGAGGTACAGCCACAGTGGGAGGTACAGTTATAGTGGGAGGTACAGCCTTAGTGGGAGGTACAGTTATAGTGGGAGGTACAGCCATAGTGGGAGGTACAGTTATAGTGGGAGGTACAGCCATAGTGGGAGGTACAGCTATAGTGGGAGGTACAGTTACAGTGGGAGGTACAGCTATAGTGGGGAGGTACAGCTACAGTGGGAGGTACAGCTATAGTGGGAGGTACAGCTACAGTGGGAGGTACAGCTACAGTGGGAGGTACAGCTATAGTGGGAGGTACAGCTACAGTGGGAGGTACAGCTACAGTGGGAGGTACAGCTATAGTGGGAGGTACAGCTATAGTGGGAGGTACAGCTATAGTGGGAGGTACAGCTACAGTGGGAGGTACAGTTACAGTGGGAGGTACAGCTATAGTGGGAGGTACAGCTATAGTGGGAGGTACAGTTATAGTGGGAGGTACGGCCATAGTGGGAGGTACAGTTATAGTGGGAGGTACAGTTACAGTGGGAGGTACAGCTATAGTGGGAGGTACAGTTACAGTGGGAGGTACAGCTATAGTGGGAGGTACAGTTACAGTGGGAGGCACAGTTATAGTGGGAGGTACAGCCATAGTGGGAGGTACAGTTATAGTGGGAGGTACAGCCATAGTGGGAGGTACAGTTATAGTGGGAGGTACAGTTACAGTGGGAGGTACAGCTATAGTGGGAGGTACAGCTACAGTGGGAGGTACAGTTACAGTGGGAGGTACAGCTACAGTGGGAGGTACAGCTATAGTGGGAGGTACAGTTACAGTGGGAGGTACAGCTACAGTGGGAGGTACAGCTATAGTGGGAGGTACAGCTATAGTGGGAGGTACAGCTACAGTGGGAGGTACATTTACAGTGGGAGGTACAGCTATAGTGGGAGGTACAGCTATAGTGGGAGGTACAGCTATAGTGGGAGGTACAGCCATAGTGGGAGGTACAGTTATAGTGGGAGGTACAGCTACAGTGGGAGGTACAGTTATAGTGGGAGCACAGTACAGTTATAGTGGGACAGCTACAGTGGGAGGTACAGCTATAGTGGGAGGTACAGTTACAGTGGGAGGTACAGCTACAGTGGGAGGTACAGATATAGTGGGAGGTACAGCCATAGTGGGAGGTACAGTTATAGTGGGAGGTACAGCATAGTATAGTGGGAGGTACAGCCATAGTGGGAGGTACAGTTATAGTGGGAGGTACAGTTATAGTGGGAGGTACAGTTATACAGTGGGAGGTACAGCTATAGTGGGAGGTACAGCTACAGTACAGTGGGGAGGTACAGCTATAGTGGGAGGTACAGCTACAGTGGGAGGTACAGCTACAGTGGGAGGTACAGCTACAGTGGGAGGTACAGCTACAGTGGGAGGTACAGCTAGTGGGAGGTACAGCTATAGTGGGAGGTACAGCTACAGTGGGAGGTACAGCTACAGTGGGAGGTACAGCTACAGCTATAGTGGGAGGTACAGCTACAGTGGGAGGTACAGCTATAGTGGGAGGTACAGCTACAGTGGGAGGTACAGCTATAGTGGGAGGTACAGCTATAGTGGGAGGTACAGTTATAGTGGGAGGTACAGCCACAGTGGGAGGTACAGCTATAGTGGGAGGTACAGTTACAGTGGGAGGTACAGCTATAGTGGGAGGTACAGCTACAGTGGGAGGTACAGCTATAGTGGGAGGTACAGCTATAGTGGGAGGTACAGCTATAGTGGGAGGTACAGCTACAGTGGGAGGTACAGCTATAGTGGGAGGTACAGCTATAGTGGGAGGTACAGCTATAGTGGGAGTACAGCTATAGTGGGAGGTACAGCTATAGTGGGAGGTACAGCATAGTGGGAGGTACAGTTATAGTGGGAGGTACAGTTATAGTGGGAGGTACAGTTACAGTGGGAGGTACAGCTATAGTGGGAGGTACAGCTATAGTGGGAGGTACAGTTATAGTGGGAGGTACACACAGTGGGAGGTACAGCTACAGTGGGAGGTACAGTTATAGTGGGAGGTACAGCTATAGTGGGAGGTACAGCTATAGTGGGAGGTACAGCTACAGTGGGAGGTACAGCTATAGTGGGAGGTACAGCTATAGTGGGAGGTACAGCTACAGTGGGAGGTACAGCTATAGTGGGAGGTACAGCTATAGTGGGAGGTACAGCTATAGTGGGAGGTACAGCTACAGTGGGAGGTACAGCTACAGTGGGAGGTACAGCTATAGTGGGAGGTACAGCTATAGTGGGAGGTACAGTTATAGTGGGAGGTACAGCTATAGTGGGAGGTACAGTTATAGTGGGAGGTACAGTTATAGTGGGAGGTACAGCTATAGTGGGAGGTACAGTTACAGTGGGAGGTACAGCTATAGTGGGAGGTACAGTTACAGTGGGAGGTACAGTTATAGTACAGCTATAGTGGGAGGTACAGTTATAGTGGGAGGTACAGCTATAGTGGGAGGTACAGTTATAGTGGGAGGTACAGTTACAGTGGGAGGTACAGCTATAGTGGGAGGTACAGCTACAGTGGGAGGTACAGCTACAGTGGGAGGTACAGCTATAGTGGGAGGTACAGCTATAGTGGGAGGTACAGCTACAGTGGGAGGTACAGCTACAGTGGGAGGTACAGCTATAGTGGGAGGTACAGTTATAGTGGGAGGTACAGCTACAGTGGGAGGTACATTTACAGTGGGAGGTACAGCTATAGTGGGAGGTACAGCTATAGTGGGAGGTACAGTTATAGTGGGAGGTACAGCCACAGTGGGAGGTACAGTTATAGTGGGAGGTACAGCTACAGTGGGAGGTACAGCTACAGTGGGAGGTACAGTTACAGTGGGAGGTACAGCTATAGTGGGAGGTACAGTTACAGTGGGAGGTACAGCTACAGTGGGAGGTACAGCTATAGTGGGAGGTACAGCCATAGTGGGAGGTACAGTTATAGTGGGAGGTACAGCCATAGTGGGAGGTACAGTTATAGTGGGAGGTACAGCTATAGTGGGAGGTACAGCTACAGTACATAGTGGGAGGTACAGCTATAGTGGGAGGTACAGCTATAGTGGGAGGTACAGCTACAGTGGGAGGTACAGCTACAGCTATAGTGGGAGGTACAGCTACAGTGGGAGGTACAGCTACAGTGGGAGGTACAGCTACAGTGGGAGGTACAGCTACAGTGGGAGGTACAGCTACAGTGGGAGGTACAGCTATAGTGGGAGGTACAGCTACAGTGGGAGGTACAGCTACAGTGGGAGGTACAGCTATAGTGGGAGGTACAGCTATAGTGGGAGGTACAGCTATAGTGGGAGGTACAGCTACAGTGGGAGGTACAGCTATAGTGGGAGGTACAGCTATAGTGGGAGGTACAGTTATAGTGGGAGGTACAGCCATAGTGGGAGGTACAGTTATAGTGGGAGGTACAGTTACAGTGGGAGGTACAGCTATAGTGGGAGGTACAGTTACAGTGGGAGGTACAGCTATAGTGGGAGGTACAGCTATAGTGGGATACAGCTACAGTGGGAGGTACAGCTATAGTGGGAGGTACAGTTATAGTGGGAGGTACAGCTATAGTGGGAGGTACAGTTATAGTGGGAGGTACAGTTATAGTGGGAGGTACAGCCATAGTGGGAGGTACAGTTATAGTGGGAGGTACAGTTACAGTTACAGGCTAGTGGGAGGTACAGCTATAGTGGGAGGTACAGTTATAGTGGGAGGTACAGCTATAGTGGGAGGTACAGCCTATAGTGGGAGGTACAGCCATAGTGGGAGGTACAGCTATAGTGGGAGGTACAGTTACAGTGGGAGGTACAGCTATAGTGGGAGGTACAGTTATAGTGGGAGTGGGAGGTACAGCTATAGTGGGAGGTACAGCTACAGTTAGTGGGAGGTACAGTTATAGTGGGAGGTACAGTTATAGTGGGAGGTACAGTTATAGTGGGAGGTACAGCTATAGTGGGAGGTACAGTTATAGTGGGAGGTACAGCTACTATAGTGGGAGGTACAGCTATAGTGGGAGGTACAGTTATAGTGGGAGGTACAGCTATAGTGGGAGGTACAGCTATAGTGGGAGGTACAGTTATAGTGGGAGGTACAGTTATAGTGGGAGGTACAGCTATAGTGGGAGGAACAGTTATAGTGGGAGGTACAGCTATAGTGGGAGGTACAGTTATAGTGGGAGGTACAGCTATAGTGGGAGGTACAGCTACAGTGGGAGGTACAGCTATAGTGGGAGGTACAGTGGGCAGCTACAGTGGGAGGTACAGCTATAGTGGGAGGTACAGCTACAGCTACAGCTATAGTGGGAGGTACAGCTACAGTGGGAGGTACAGTACAGCTATAGTGGGAGGTACAGCTACAGTGGGAGGTACAGCTATAGTGGGAGGTACAGTACAGCTATAGTGGGAGGTACAGCTATAGTGGGAGCTGGGATAGTGTGGGAGGTACAGTTATAGTGGGAGGTACAGCCTTAGTGGGAGGTACAGTTATAGTGGGAGGTACAGCATAGTGGGAGGTACAGTTATAGTGGGAGGTACAGTTATAGTGGGAGGTACAGTTATAGTGGGAGGTACAGCTACAGTGGGAGGTACAGCTACAGTGGGAGGTACAGCTAGTACAGTGGGAGGTACAGCTACAGTGGGAGGTACAGCTACAGTGGGAGGTACAGCAGTGGGAGTACAGTGGAGGTACAGCTACAGTGGGAGGTACAGCTATAGTGGGAGGTACAGCTATAGTGGGAGGTACAGCTATAGTGGGAGGTACAGCTACAGTGGGAGTTACAGTTACAGTGGGAGGTACAGCTATAGTGGGAGGTACAGCTATAGTGGGAGGTACAGTTATAGTGGGAGGTACGGCCATAGTGGGAGGTACAGTTATAGTGGGAGGTACAGTTACAGTGGGAGGTACAGCTATAGTGGGAGGTACAGTTACAGTGGGAGGTACAGCTATAGTGGGAGGTACAGTTACAGTGGGAGGTACAGCTATAGTGGGAGGTACAGCTAGTGGGAGGTACAGCTATAGTGGGAGGTACAGCTATAGTGGGAGGTACAGCCACAGTGGGAGTTACAGCTATAGTGGAGGTACAGAGTGGGTACAGCTATAGTGGGAGGTACAGTTATAGTGGGAGGTACGGCCATAGTGGGAGGTACAGTTATAGTGGGAGGTACAGTTACAGTGGGAGGTACAGCTATAGTGGGAGGTACAGTTACAGTGGGAGGTACAGCTATAGTGGGAGGTACAGTTACAGTGGGAGGTACAGTTATAGTGGGAGGTACAGCCATAGTGGGAGGTACAGTTATAGTGGGAGGTACAGCTATAGTGGGAGGTACAGCTACAGTGGGAGGTACAGCTATAGTGGGAGGTACAGCTACAGTGGGAGGTACAGCTACAGTGGGAGGTACAGCTACAGCTACAGTGGGAGGTACAGCTATAGTGGGAGGTACAGCTACAGCTATAGTGCGAGGTACAGCTATAGTGGGAGGTACAGCTACAGTGGGAGGTACAGCTATAGTGGGAGGTACAGCTATAGTGGGAGGTACAGCTATAGTGGGAGGTACAGTTATAGTGGGAGGTACAGCTATAGTGGGAGGTACAGTTATAGTGGGAGGTACAGTTATAGTGGGAGGTACAGTTATAGTGGACAGTAGCAGCACAGGGAGGTACAGCTATAGTGGGAGGTACAGCTATAGTGGGAGGTACAGCTACAGTGGGAGGTACAGCTATAGTGGGAGGTACAGCTACAGTGGGACAGTAGTGGGAGTTACAGTACAGTGGGAGGTACAGCTATAGTGGGAGGTACAGCTACAGTGGGAGGTACAGTTACAGTGGGAGGTACAGCTATAGTGGGAGGTACAGCTATAGTGGGAGGTACAGCTATAGTGGGAGGTACAGTACAGTGGGAGGTACAGTTACAGTGGGAGGTACAGCTATAGTGGGAGGTACAGCTATAGTGGGAGGTACAGCTATAGTGGGAGGTACAGCTATAGTGGGAGGTACAGTTATAGTGGGAGGTACAGCTACAGTGGAGGAGTGGGGTACAGCTATAGTGGGAGGTACAGTTATAGTGGGAGGTACAGCTACAGTGGGAGGTACAGTTATAGTGGGAGGTACAGTTAGTGGAGGTACAGTTATAGTGGGAGGTACAGCTATAGTGGGAGGTACAGTTATAGTGGGAGGTACAGTTACAGTGGGAGGTACAGCTATAGTGGGAGGTACAGTTACAGTGGGAGGTACAGCTACAGTGGGAGGTACAGTTATAGTGGGAGGTACAGCTATAGTGGGAGGTACAGCTACAGTGGGAGGTACAGCTATAGTGGGAGGTACAGCTACAGTGGGAGGTACAGCTACAGTGGGAGGTACAGCTATAGTGGGAGGTACAGCTATAGTGGGAGGTACAGCTATAGTGGGAGGTACAGTTATAGTGGGAGGTACAGCTATAGTGGGAGGTACAGCTATAGTGGGAGGTACAGCTATAGTGGGAGGTACAGCTATAGTGGGAGGTACAGCTATAGTGGGAGGTACAGCTATAGTGGGAGTACAGGGAGGTACAGCTACAGCTATAGTGGGAGGTACAGCTATAGTGGGAGGTACAGCTACAGTGGGAGGTACAGCTATAGTGGGAGGTACAGCTATAGTGGGAGGTACAGTTACAGTGGGAGGTACAGCTACAGTGGGAGGTACAGTTACAGTGGGAGGTACAGCTACAGTGGCAGGTACAGCTATAGTGGCAGGTACAGCTACAGTTATAGTGGGAGGTACAGTTACAGTGGGAGGTACAGTTATAGTGGGAGGTACAGTTATAGTGGGAGGTACAGTTATAGTGGCAGGTACAGCTACACTTATAGTGGGAGGTACAGTTATAGTGGGAGGTACAGCTACAGTTATAGTGGGAGGTACAGTTACAGTGGGAGGTACAGCTATAGTGGGAGGTACAGCTATAGTGGGAGGTACAGCTATAGTGGGAGGTACAGCTATAGTGGGAGGTACAGCTACAGTGGGAGGTACAGCTATAGTGGGAGGTACAGCTACAGTGGGAGGTACAGCTACAGTGGGAGGTACAGCTACAGCTACAGTGGGAGGTACAGCTATAGTGGGAGGTACATCTATAGTGGGAGGTACAGCTATAGTGGGAGGTACAGCTATAGTGGGAGGTACAGCTATAGTGGGAGGTACAGCTATAGTGGGAGGTACAGCTACAGTGGGAGGTACAGCTACAGTGGGAGGTACAGCTACAGCTACAGTGGGAGGTACAGCTATAGTGGGAGGTACAGCTATAGTGGGAGGTACAGCTACAGCTATAGTGGGAGGTACAGCTATAGTGGAGGTACAGCTACAGTGGGAGGTACAGCCAGTTATAGTGGGAGGTACAGTTACAGTGGGAGGTACAGCTACAGTGGGAGGTACAGCTATAGTGGAGGTACAGCTATAGTGGGAGGTACAGCTATAGTGGGAGGTACAGCTATAGTGGGAGGTACAGTTACAGTGGGAGGTACAGCTACAGTGGGAGGTACAGCTATAGTGGGAGGTACAGCCTTAGTGGGAGGTACAGTTATAGTGGGAGGTACAGCCATAGTGGGAGGTACAGTTATAGTGGGAGGTACAGCCATAGTGGGAGGTACAGTTATAGTGGGAGGTACAGTTACAGTGGGAGGTACAGCTATAGTGGGAGGTACAGCTACAGTGGGAGGTACAGCTATAGTGGGAGGTACAACTACAGTGGGAGGTACAGCTACAGTGGGAGGTACAGCTATAGTGGGAGGTACAGCTACAGTGGGAGGTACAGCTACAGTGGGAGGTACAGCTATAGTGGGAGGTACAGCTATAGTGGGAGGTACAGCTATAGTGGGAGGTACAGCTACAGTGGGAGTTACAGTTACAGTGGGAGGTACAGCTATAGTGGGAGGTACAGCTATAGTGGGAGGCACAGTTATAGTGGGAGGTACAGCCATAGTGGGAGGTACAGTTATAGTGGGAGGTACAGCCATAGTGGGAGGTACAGTTATAGTGGGAGGTACAGTTACAGTGGGAGGTACAGCTATAGTGGGAGGTACAGCTACAGTGGGAGGTACAGCTACAGTGGGAGGTACAGCTACAGTGGGAGGTACAGCTATAGTGGGAGGTACAGCTACAGTGGGAGGTACAGCTACAGTGGGAGGTACAGCTATAGTGGGAGGTACAGCTATAGTGGGAGGTACAGCTACAGTGGGAGGTACAGTTACAGTGGGAGGTACAGCTATAGTGGGAGGTACAGCTATAGTGGGAGGTACAGCTATAGTGGCAGGTACAGCTATAGTGGGAGGTACAGCTACAGCTATAGTGGGAGGTACAGCTATAGTGGGAGGTACAGCTACAGTGGGAGGTACAGCTACAGCTATAGTGGGAGGTACAGCTATAGTGGGAGGTACAGCTACAGTGGGAGGTACAGCTATAGTGGGAGGTACAGCTATAGTGGGAGGTACAGTTACAGTGGGAGGTACAGCTACAGTGGGAGGTACAGTTACAGTGGGAGGTACAGCTACAGTGGCAGGTACAGCTATAGTGGCAGGTACAGCTACAGTTATAGTGGGAGGTACAGTTACAGTGGGAGGTACAGCTACAGTGGGAGGTACAGCTACAGTTATAGTGGGAGGTACAGTTATAGTGGCAGGTACAGCTACACTTATAGTGGGAGGTACAGTTATAGTGGGAGTACAGTACAGTTATAGTGGGACACAGTTACAGTGGGAGGTACAGCTATAGTGGGAGGTACAGCTATAGTGGGAGGTACAGCTATAGTGGGAGGTACAGCTATAGTGGGAGGTACAGCTACAGTGGGAGGTACAGCTATAGTGGGAGGTACAGCTACAGTGGGAGGTACAGCTACAGTGGGAGGTACAGCTACAGCTACAGTGGGAGGTACAGCTATAGTGGGAGGTACATCTATAGTGGGAGGTACAGCTATAGTGGGAGGTACAGCTATAGTGGGAGGTACAGCTATAGTGGGAGGTACAGCTATAGTGGGAGGTACAGCTACAGTGGGAGGTACAGCTACAGTGGGAGGTACAGCTACAGCTACAGTGGGAGGTACAGCTATAGTGGGAGGTACAGCTATAGTGGGAGGTACAGCTACAGCTATAGTGGGAGGTACAGCTATAGTGGGAGGTACAGCTACAGTGGGAGGTACAGCTATAGTGGGAGGTACAGTTACAGTGGGAGGTACAGCTACAGTGGGAGGTACAGCTATAGTGGGAGGTACAGCTATAGTGGGAGGTACAGCTATAGTGGGAGGTACAGCTATAGTGGGAGGTACAGTTACAGTGGGAGGTACAGCTACAGTGGGAGGTACAGCTATAGTGGGAGGTACAGCCTTAGTGGGAGGTACAGTTATAGTGGGAGGTACAGCCATAGTGGGAGGTACAGTTATAGTGGGAGGTACAGCCATAGTGGGAGGTACAGTTATAGTGGGAGGTACAGTTACAGTGGGAGGTACAGCTATAGTGGGAGGTACAGCTACAGTGGGAGGTACAGCTATAGTGGGAGGTACAACTACAGTGGGAGGTACAGCTACAGTGGGAGGTACAGCTATAGTGGGAGGTACAGCTACAGTGGGAGGTACAGCTACAGTGGGAGGTACAGCTATAGTGGGAGGTACAGCTATAGTGGGAGGTACAGCTATAGTGGGAGGTACAGCTATAGTGGGAGGTACAGCTATAGTGGGAGGTACAGCTATAGTGGGAGGTACAGCTACAGTGGGAGTTACAGTTACAGTGGGAGGTACAGCTATAGTGGGAGGTACAGCTATAGTGGGAGGTACAGTTATAGTGGGAGGTACGGCCATAGTGGGAGGTACAGTTATAGTGGGAGGTACAGTTACAGTGGGAGGTACAGCTATAGTGGGAGGTACAGTTACAGTGGGAGGTACAGCTATAGTGGGAGGTACAGTTACAGTGGGAGGTACAGTTATAGTGGGAGGTACAGCCATAGTGGGAGGTACAGTTATAGTGGGAGGTACAGCCATAGTGGGAGGTACAGTTATAGTGGGAGGTACAGTTACAGTGGGAGGTACAGCTATAGTGGGAGGTACAGCTACAGTGGGAGGTACAGCTACAGTGGGAGGTACAGCTACAGTGGGAGGTACAGCTATAGTGGGAGGTACAGCTACAGTGGGAGGTACAGCTACAGTGGGAGGTACAGCTATAGTGGGAGGTACAGCTATAGTGGGAGGTACAGCTACAGTGGGAGGTACATTTACAGTGGGAGGTACAGCTATAGTGGGAGGTACAGCTATAGTGGGAGGTACAGTTATACTGGGAGGTACAGCCATAGTGGGAGGTACAGTTATAGTGGGAGGTACAGTTACAGTGGGAGGTACAGCTATAGTGGGAGGTACAGTTACAGTGGGAGGTACAGCTATAGTGGGAGGTACAGTTACAGTGGGAGGTACAGCTACAGTGGGAGGTACAGCTACAGTGGGAGGTACAGCCATAGTGGGAGGTACAGTTATAGTGGGAGGTACAGCCATAGTGGGAGGTACAGTTATAGTGGGAGGTACAGCCATAGTGGGAGGTACAGTTATAGTGGGAGGTACAGTTACAGTGGGAGGTACAGCTATAGTGGGAGGTACAGCTACAGTGGGAGGTACAGCTACAGTGGGAGGTACAGCTATAGTGGGAGGTACAGCTACAGTGGGAGGTACAGCTACAGTGGGAGGTACAGCTACAGTGGGAGGTACAGCTACAGTGGGAGGTACAGCTACAGTGGGAGGTACAGCTATAGTGGGAGGTACAGCTACAATGGGAGGTACAGCTACAGTGGGAGGTACAGCTATAGTGGGGCGTACAGCTATATTGGGAGGTACAGCTATAGTGGGAGGTACAGCTACAGTGGGAGGTACAGCTATAGTGGGAGGTACAGCTATAGTGGGAGGTACAGTTATAGTGGGAGGTACAGCCATAGTGGGAGGTACAGTTATAGTGGGAGGTACAGTTACAGTGGGAGGTACAGCTATAGTGGGAGGTACAGTTACAGTGGGAGGTACAGCTATAGTGGGAGGTACAGCTATAGTGGGAGGTACAGCTATAGTGGGAGGTACAGCTACAGTGGGAGGTACAGCTATAGTGGGAGGTACAGTTATAGTGGGAGGTACAGCTATAGTGGGAGGTACAGTTATAGTGGGAGGTACAGTTATAGTGGGAGGTACAGCCATAGTGGGAGGTACAGTTATAGTGGGAGGTACAGTTATAGTGGGAGGTACAGTTATAGTGGGAGGTACAGCTATAGTGGGAGGTACAGTTATAGTGGGAGGTACAGCTATAGTGGGAGGTACAGCTATAGTGGGAGGTACAGCTATAGTGGGAGGTACAGCTACAGTGGGAGGTACAGCTATAGTGGGAGGTACAGTTATAGTGGGAGGTACAGCTATAGTGGGAGGTACAGTTATAGTGGGAGGTACAGTTATAGTGGGAGGTACAGCCATAGTGGGAGGTACAGTTATAGTGGGAGGTACAGTTATAGTGGGAGGTACAGTTATAGTGGGAGGTACAGCCATAGTGGGAGGTACAGTTATAGTGGGAGGTACAGCTATAGTGGGAGGTACAGTTATAGTGGGAGGTACAGCTACAGTGGGAGGTACAGTTATAGTGGGAGGTACAGCCATAGTGGGAGGTACAGTTATAGTGGGAGGTACAGTTACAGTGGGAGGTACAGCTATAGTGGGAGGTACAGCTATAGTGGGAGGTACAGTTATAGTGGGAGGTACAGTTATAGTGGGAGGTACAGCTATAGTGGGAGGTACAGTTATAGTGGGAGGTACAGCTATAGTGGGAGGTACAGTTATAGTGGGAGGTACAGCCATAGTGGGAGGTACAGTTATAGTGGGAGGTACAGTTACAGTGGGAGGTACAGCTATAGTGGGAGGTACAGCTATAGTGGGAGGTACAGTTATAGTGGGAGGTACAGTTATAGTGGGAGGTACAGCCATAGTGGGAGGAACAGTTATAGTGGGAGGTACAGCTATAGTGGGAGGTACAGTTATAGTGGGAGGTACAGCTATAGTGGGAGGTACAATTATAGTGGGAGGTACAGCTATAGTGGGAGGTACAGCTACAGTGGGAGGTACAGCTACAGCTATAGTGGGAGGTACAGCTACAGCTATAGTGGGAGGTACAGCTACAGCTATAGTGGGAGGTACAGCTACAGTGGGAGGTACAGTTACAGTGGGAGGTACAGCTACAGCTACAGTGGGAGGTACAGCTACAGTGGGAGGTACAGTTACAGTGGGAGGTACAGCTATAGTGGCAGGTACAGCTACAGCTATAGTGGGAGGTACAGCTACAATGGGAGGTACAGCTACAGCTACAGTGGGAGGTACAGCTACAGTGGGAGGTACAGCTATAGTGGGAGGTACAGCTACAGCTATAGTGGGAGGTACAGCTACAGCTACAGTGGGAGGTACAGCTACAGTGGGAGGTACAGCTATAGTGGGAGGTACAGTTATAGTGGGAGGTACAGCCATAGTGGGAGGTACAGTTATAGTGGGAGGTACAGTTATAGTGGGAGGTACAGTTATAGTGGGAGGTACAGCCATAGTGGGAGGTACAGTTATAGTGGGAGGTACAGCTATAGTGGGAGGTACAGTTATAGTGGGAGGTACAGCTATAGTGGGAGGTACAGTTATAGTGGGAGGTACAGCCATAGTGGGAGGTACAGTTATAGTGGGAGGTACAGTTACAGTGGGAGGTACAGCTATAGTGGGAGGTACAGCTATAGTGGGAGGTACAGTTATAGTGGGAGGTACAGTTATAGTGGGAGGTACAGCCATAGTGGGAGGTACAGTTATAGTGGGAGGTACAGCTACAGTGGGAGGTACAGCTACAGTGGGAGGTACAGCTATAGTGGGAGGTACAGCTATAGTGGGAGGTACAGCTACAGCTATAGTGGGAGGTACAGCTATAGTGGGAGGTACAGCTACAGTGGGAGGTACAGCTATAGTGGGAGGTACAGTTACAGTGGGAGGTACAGCTACAGTGGGAGGTACAGCTATAGTGGGAGGTACAGCTATAGTGGGAGGTACAGCTATAGTGGGAGGTACAGTTACAGTGGGAGGTACAGCTACAGTGGGAGGTACAGCTATAGTGGGAGGTACAGCCTTAGTGGGAGGTACAGTTATAGTGGGAGGTACAGCCATAGTGGGAGGTACAGTTATAGTGGGAGGTACAGCCATAGTGGGAGGTACAGTTATAGTGGGAGGTACAGTTACAGTGGGAGGTACAGCTATAGTGGGAGGTACAGCTACAGTGGGAGGTACAGCTATAGTGGGAGGTACAACTACAGTGGGAGGTACAGCTACAGTGGGAGGTACAGCTATAGTGGGAGGTACAGCTACAGTGGGAGGTACAGCTACAGTGGGAGGTACAGCTATAGTGGGAGGTACAGCTATAGTGGGAGGTACAGCTATAGTGGGAGGTACAGCTACAGTGGGAGTTACAGTTACAGTGGGAGGTACAGTTATAGTGGGAGGTACAGCTATAGTGGGAGGTACAGTTATAGTGGGAGGTACGGCCATAGTGGGAGGTACAGTTATAGTGGGAGGTACAGTTACAGTGGGAGGTACAGCTATAGTGGGAGGTACAGTTACAGTGGGAGGTACAGCTATAGTGGGAGGTACAGTTACAGTGGGAGGTACAGTTATAGTGGGAGGTACAGCCATAGTGGGAGGTACAGTTATAGTGGGAGGTACAGCCATAGTGGGAGGTACAGTTATAGTGGGAGGTACAGTTACAGTGGGAGGTACAGCTATAGTGGGAGGTACAGCTACAGTGGGAGGTACAGCTACAGTGGGAGGTACAGCTACAGTGGGAGGTACAGCTATAGTGGGAGGTACAGCTACAGTGGGAGGTACAGCTACAGTGGGAGGTACAGCTATAGTGGGAGGTACAGCTATAGTGGGAGGTACAGCTACAGTGGGAGGTACATTTACAGTGGGAGGTACAGCTATAGTGGGAG
Organism: Oncorhynchus nerka; assembly: GCF_034236695.1. Classification (NCBI taxonomy): domain Eukaryota; kingdom Metazoa; phylum Chordata; class Actinopteri; order Salmoniformes; family Salmonidae; genus Oncorhynchus; species Oncorhynchus nerka. The sequence goes on from NC_088409.1 coordinate 96,248,383, forward strand.
GTACAGCTATAGTGGGAGGTACAGTTATACTGGGAGGTACAGCCATAGTGGGAGGTACAGTTATAGTGGGAGGTACAGTTACAGTGGGAGGTACAGCTATAGTGGGAGGTACAGTTACAGTGGGAGGTACAGCTATAGTGGGAGGTACAGTTACAGTGGGAGGTACAGCTACAGTGGGAGGTACAGCTATAGTGGGAGGTACAGCCATAGTGGGAGGTACAGTTATAGTGGGAGGTACAGCCATAGTGGGAGGTACAGTTATAGTGGGAGGTACAGCCATAGTGGGAGGTACAGTTATAGTGGGAGGTACAGTTACAGTGGGAGGTACAGCTATAGTGGGAGGTACAGCTACAGTGGGAGGTACAGCTACAGTGGGAGGTACAGCTATAGTGGGAGGTACAGCTACAGTGGGAGGTACAGCTACAGTGGGAGGTACAGCTACAGTGGGAGGTACAGCTACAGTGGGAGGTACAGCTACAGTGGGAGGTACAGCTATAGTGGGAGGTACAGCTACAATGGGAGGTACAGCTACAGTGGGAGGTACAGCTATAGTGGGGCGTACAGCTATATTGGGAGGTACAGCTATAGTGGGTGTTACAGCTACAGTGGGAGGTACAGCTATAGTGGGAGGTACAGCTATAGTGGGAGGTACAGTTATAGTGGGAGGTACAGCCATAGTGGGAGGTACAGTTATAGTGGGAGGTACAGTTACAGTGGGAGGTACAGCTATAGTGGGAGGTACAGTTACAGTGGGAGGTACAGCTATAGTGGGAGGTACAGCTATAGTGGGAGGTACAGCTATAGTGGGAGGTACAGCTACAGTGGGAGGTACAGCTATAGTGGGAGGTACAGTTATAGTGGGAGGTACAGCTATAGTGGGAGGTACAGTTATAGTGGGAGGTACAGTTATAGTGGGAGGTACAGCCATAGTGGGAGGTACAGTTATAGTGGGAGGTACAGTTATAGTGGGAGGTACAGTTATAGTGGGAGGTACAGCCATAGTGGGAGGTACAGTTATAGTGGGAGGTACAGCTATAGTGGGAGGTACAGTTATAGTGGGAGGTACAGCTATAGTGGGAGGTACAGTTATAGTGGGAGGTACAGCCATAGTGGGAGGTACAGTTATAGTGGGAGGTACAGTTACAGTGGGAGGTACAGCTATAGTGGGAGGTACAGCTATAGTGGGAGGTACAGTTATAGTGGGAGGTACAGTTATAGTGGGAGGTACAGCCATAGTGGGAGGTACAGTTATAGTGGGAGGTACAGCCATAGTGGGAGGTACAGTTATAGTGGGAGGTACAGTTACAGTGGGAGGTACAGCTATAGTGGGAGGTACAGTTACAGTGGGAGGTACAGCTATAGTGGGAGGTACAGCTATAGTGGGAGGTACAGCTATAGTGGGAGGTACAGCTACAGTGGGAGGTACAGCTATAGTGGGAGGTACAGTTATAGTGGGAGGTACAGCTATAGTGGGAGGTACAGTTATAGTGGGAGGTACAGTTATAGTGGGAGGTACAGCCATAGTGGGAGGTACAGTTATAGTGGGAGGTACAGCTATAGTGGGAGGTACAGTTATAGTGGGAGGTACAGCCATAGTGGGAGGTACAGTTATAGTGGGAGGTACAGCTATAGTGGGAGGTACAGTTATAGTGGGAGGTACAGCTATAGTGGGAGGTACAGTTATAGTGGGAGGTACAGCCATAGTGGGAGGTACAGTTATAGTGGGAGGTACAGTTACAGTGGGAGGTACAGCTATAGTGGGAGGTACAGCTATAGTGGGAGGTACAGTTATAGTGGGAGGTACAGTTATAGTGGGAGGTACAGCCATAGTGGGAGGAACAGTTATAGTGGGAGGTACAGCCATAGTGGGAGGTACAGTTATAGTGGGAGGTACAGCCATAGTGGGAGGTACAAGTTATAGTGGGAGGTACAGTTATAGTGGGAGGTACAGCTACAGTGGGAGGTACAGCTACAGTAGTGGGAGGTACAGCTACAGCTATAGTGGGGGAGCTACAGTAGTGGGAGGTACAGCTACAGTGGGAGGTACAGCTACAGTGGGAGGTACAGCTACAGTGGGAGGTACAGCTACAGCTACAGTGGGAGGTACAGTGGGAGGTACAGTTACAGTGGGAGGTACAGCTACAGTGGCAGGTACAGCTACAGCTATAGTGGGAGGTACAGCTACAATGGGAGGTACAGCTACAGCTACAGTGGGAGGTACAGCTACAGTGGGAGGTACAGCTATAGTGGGAGGTACAGCTACAGCTATAGTGGGAGGTACAGCTACAGCTACAGTGGGAGGTACAGCTACAGTGGGAGGTACAGCTATAGTGGGAGGTACAGTTATAGTGGGAGGTACAGCAGTTATAGTGGGAGGTACAGTTATAGTGGGAGGTACAGCCATAGTGGGAGGTACAGTTATAGTGGGAGGTACAGTTATAGTGGGAGGTACAGTTATAGTGGGAGGTACAGCCATAGTGGGAGGTACAGTTATAGTGGGAGGTACAGCTATAGTGGGAGGTACAGTTATAGTGGGAGGTACAGTTATAGTGGGAGGTACAGCTATAGTGGGAGGTACAGCCATAGTGGGAGGTACAGTTATAGTGGGAGTACAGTACAGTGGGAGGTACAGTTATAGTGGGAGGTACAGCTATAGTGGGAGGTACAGTTATAGTGGAGGTACAGTTATAGTGGGAGGTACAGCCATAGTTATAGGGAGGTACAGTTATAGTGGGAGGTACAGCTACAGTGGGAGGTACAGCTATAGTGGGAGGTACAGCTATAGTGGGAGGTACAGTTATAGTGGGAGGTACAGTTATAGTGGGAGGTACAGTTATAGTGGGAGGTACAGTTACAGTGGGAGGTACAGCTATAGTGGGAGGTACAGTTATAGTGGGAGGTACAGTTATAGTGGGAGGTACAGCTATAGTGGGAGGTACAGCTATAGTGGGAGGTACAGTTACAGTGGGAGGTACAGCCATAGTGGGAGGTACAGTTATAGTGGGAGGTACAGCTATAGTGGGAGGTACAGTTATAGTGGGAGGTACAGTTATAGTGGGAGGTACAGCCATAGTGGGAGGTACAGTTATAGTGGGAGGTACAGTTATAGTGGGAGGTACAGTTATAGTGGGAGGTACAGCCATAGTGGGAGGTACAGTTATAGTGGGAGGTACAGCTATAGTGGGAGGTACAGTTATAGTGGGAGGTACAGCTATAGTGGGAGGTACAGTTATAGTGGGAGGTACAGCCATAGTGGGAGGTACAGTTATAGTGGGAGGTACAGTTACAGTGGGAGGTACAGCTATAGTGGGAGGTACAGCTATAGTGGGAGGTACAGTTATAGTGGGAGGTACAGTTATAGTGGGAGGTACAGCCATAGTGGGAGGAACAGTTATAGTGGGAGGTACAGCTATAGTGGGAGGTACAGTTATAGTGGGAGGTACAGCTATAGTGGGAGGTACAATTATAGTGGGAGGTACAGCTACAGCTATAGTGGGAGGTACAGCTACAGCTATAGTGGGAGGTACAGCTACAGCTATAGTGGGAGGTACAGCTACAGTGGGAGGTACAGTTACAGTGGGAGGTACAGCTACAGCTACAGTGGGAGGTACAGCTACAGTGGGAGGTACAGTTACAGTGGGAGGTACAGCTATAGTGGCAGGTACAGCTACAGCTATAGTGGGAGGTACAGCTACAATGGGAGGTACAGCTACAGCTACAGTGGGAGGTACAGCTACAGTGGGAGGTACAGCTATAGTGGGAGGTACAGCTACAGCTATAGTGGGAGGTACAGCTACAGCTACAGTGGGAGGTACAGCTACAGTGGGAGGTACAGCTATAGTGGGAGGTACAGCTATAGTGGGAGGTACAGCTATAGTGGGAGGTACAGCTATAGTGGGAGGTACAGCTATAGTGAGTTTCATAATGCCATATTTAGCTATTATAGCAGCAATCCCCTGGGAGATGTAGTCATAATTCCATATTTAGCTATGCTATCTGCAGTCCCCTGGGAGATGTAGTCATAATTCCATATTTAGCTATGCTATCTGCAGTCCCCTGGGAGATGTAGTCATAATTCCATATTTAGCTATTATATCTGCAAGAGACTTAGTGCAGCTCACCACCATACAGTATTAGTGAGGAGACTTAGTGCAGCTCACCACCCTACAGTATTAGTGAGGAGACTTAGTGCAGCTCACCACCATACAGTATTAGTGAGGAGACTTAGTGCAGCTCACCACCATACAGTATTAGTGAGGAGACTTAGTGCAGCTCACCACCATACAGTATTAGTGAGGAGACTTAGTGCAGCTCACCACCCTACAGTATTAGTGAGGAGACTTAGTGCAGCTCACCACCATACAGTATTAGTGAGGAGACTTAGTGCAGCTCACCACCATACAGTATTAGTGAGTATTAGCGAGGAGACTTAGTGCAGCTCACCACCATACAGTATTAGAGAGGAGACTTAGTGCAGCTCACCACCATACAGTATTAGTGAGGAGAGTTAGTGCAGCTCACCACCATACAGTATTAGAGAGGAGACTTAGTGCAGCTCACCACCCTACAGTACTAGAGAGGAGACTTAGTGCAGCTCACCACCATACAGTATTAGCGAGGAGACTTAGTGCAGCTCACCACTCTGTGATATATTTTCTTAACATTCAGAATGTTTGCTACTACTGGACCAAGATTCATAATAAAGAAAGTCCATGAAAATATTAATTTTATGCTGAAAAATCCTCTTTCCCCCTCTCTGTCTGTCTAATATCCACTCTGTACCCCACTGTTCCTTGGCTTTTCTCCACACACACACACACACACACACACACACACACACACACACACACACACACACACACACACACACACACACACACACACACACACACACACACACGTTGACTTTAACATTCCGGGATCCCGCTGATTTCTCTGTATTCCCCTGGCAGGCTAGCGTTCCTGGCATCTCCAGTGGGTGCGGATCCTTAATGAATCATGAGTGTGTGTGTGTGTGTGGGGGGGGGGGGGGAGTCCCCTACCATAATGAAGGCTCCACAGCAGGAGTCCTTCAGAAGGACTTGGTCACATGTGTTGCCAGGGTCTGGAGCAGGAACTGGTCACATGTAGCCAGGCCCGGGGATCAGGGGCAGGAAGTGGTCACTTAGCCTGGTCTGGAGCAGGAAGTGGTCACTTAGCCAGGGCCTGGGGTCTGGAGCAGGAACTGGTCACATGTAGCCAGGCCCGGGGATCAGGGGCAGGATGTGGTCACTTAGCCAGGTCTGGAGCAGGAAGTGGTCACTTAGCCAGGGCCTGGGGTCTGGAGGAGGAACTGGTCACATGTAGTCAGGACCGGGGATCAGGGGCAGGATGTGGTCACTTAGCCAGGTCTGGAGCCGGAAGTGGTCACTTAGCCAGGGCCTGGTGTCTGGAGCAGGAAGTGGTCACATGTAGCCTGGGCCTGGGGTCTGGAGCAGGAAGTGGTCACATGTAGCCTGGGCCTGGGGTCTGGAGCAGGAAGTGGTCACATGTAGCCAGGGCCTGGGGTCTGGAGCAGGAAGTGGTCACATGTAGCCTGGGATCTGGAAGCCTGGGGTCTGGAGCAGGAATGTTAATCTGTGTTAATCACATCCATCCAGTACAACACGCTGCCTGCCAAGTCAAAGCTCGTCACACTGTACTGGACATTCATTATACTCTTCTGGAACAGTCATCTCAATGTTCTGTTCTGGAATGGTACTCGTCAGTCATCTCAATGTTCTGTTCTGGAATGGTACTCGTCAGTCATCTCAATGTTCTGTTCTGGAATGGTACTTGTCAGTCATCTCAATGTTCTGTTCTGGAATGGTACTCGTCAGTCATCTCAATGTTCTGTTCTGGAATGGTACTCGTCAGTCATCTCAATGTTCTGTTCTGGAATGGTTCTCGTCAGTCATCTCAATGTTCTGTTCTGGAATGGTACTCGTCAGTCATCTCAATGTTCTGTTCTGGAATGGTACTCGTCAGTCATCTCAATGTTCTGTTCTGGAATGGTACTCGTCAGTCATCTCAATGTTCTGTTCTGGAATGGTTCTCGTCAGTCATCTCAATGTTCTGTCCTGGAATGGTTCTCGTCAGTCATCTCAATGTTCTGTTCTGGAATGGTACTCGTCAGTCATCTCAATGTTCTGTTCTGGAATGGTACTCGTCAGTCATCTCAATGTTCTGTTCTGGAATGGTTCTCGTCAGTCATCTCAATGTTCTGTTCTGGAATGGTTCTCGTCAGTCATCTCAATGTTCTGTTCTGGAATGGTTCTCGTCAGTCATCTCAATGTTCTGTTCTGGAATGGGTCAGTCATCTCAATGTTCTGTTCTGAAATGGTACTCGTCAGTCATCTCAATGTTCTGTTCTGGAATGGTTCTCGTCAGTCATCTCAATGTTCTGTTCTGGAATGGTACTCGTCAGTCATCTCAATGTTCTGTTCTGGAATGGTACTCGTCAGTCATCTCAATGTTCTGTTCTGGAATGGTACTCGTCAGTCATCTCAATGTTCTGTTCTGGAATGGTTCTCGTCAGTCATCTCAATGTTCTGTTCTGGAATGGTACTCGTCAGTCATCTCAATGTTCTGTTCTGGAATGGTACTCGTCAGTCATCTCAATGTTCTGTTCTGGAATGGTACTCGTCAGTCATCTCAATGTTCTGTTCTGGAATGGTATCTCAATCGAATCAGTCATCTCAATGTTCTGTTCTGGAATGGTACTCGTCAGTCATCTCAATGTTCTGTTCTGGAATGGTACTGTCAGTCATCTCAATGTTCTGTTCTGGAATGGTACTCGTCAGTCATCTCAATGTTCTGTTCTGGAATTGTACTCGTCAGTCATCTCAATGTTCTGTTCTGGAATGGTACTCGTCAGTCATCTCAATGTTCTGTTCTGGAATGGTACTCGTCAGTCATCTCAATGTTCTGTTCTGGAATGGTTCTCGTCAGTCATCTCAATGTTCTGTTCTGGAATGGTTCTCGTCAGTCATCTCAATGTTCTGTTCTGGAATGGAATCTCAATGTTCTGTTCTGGAATGGTTCTCGTCAGTCATCTCAATGTTCTGTTCTGGAATGGTTCTCGTCAGTCATCTCAATGTTCTGTTCTGGAATGGTTCTCGTCAGTCATCTCAATGTTCTGTTCTGGAATGGTACTCGTCAGTCATCTCAATGTTCTGTTCTGGAATGGTACTCGTCAGTCATCTCAATGTTCTGTTCTGGAATGGTTCTCGTCAGTCATCTCAATGTTCTGTTCTGGAATGGTACTGTCAGTCATCTCAATGTTCTGTTCTGGAATGGTACTCGTCAGTCATCTCAATGTTCTGTTCTGGAATGGTACTCGTCAGTCATCTCAATGTTCTGTTCTGGAATGGTACTCGTCAGTCATCTCAATGTTCTGTTCTGGAATGGTTCTCGTCAGTCATCTCAATGTTCTGTTCTGGAATGGTACTCGTCAGTCATCTCAATGTTCTGTTCTGGAATGGTACTCGTCAGTCATCTCAATGTTCTGTTCTGGAATGGTACTCGTCAGTCATCTCAATGTTCTGTTCTGGAATGGTACTCGTCAGTCATCTCAATGTTCTGTTCTGGAATGGTACTCGTTTGTCATCTCAATGTTCTGTTCTGGAATGGTACTCGTCAGTCATCTCAATGTTCTGTTCTGGAATGGTACTCGTCAGTCATCTCAATGTTCTGTTCTGGAATGGTACTCGTCAGTCATCTCAATGTTCTGTTCTGGAATGGTACTCGTCAGTCATCTCAATGTTCTGTTCTGGAATGGTACTCGTCAGTCATCTCAATGTTCTGTTCTGGAATGGTACTCGTCAGTCATCTCAATGTTCTGTTCTAGAATGGTACTCGTCAGTCATCTCAATGATCTGTTCTGGAATGGTACTCGTCAGTCATCTCAATGTTCTGTTCTGGAATGGTACTCGTCAGTCATCTCAATGTTCTGTTCTGGAATGGTACTCGTCAGTCATCTCAATGTTCTGTTCTGGAATTGTACTCGTCAGTCATCTCAATGTTCTGTTCTGGAATTGTACTCGTCAGTCATCTCAATGTTCTGTTCTGGAATGGTACTCGTCAGTCATCTCAATGTTCTGTTCTGGAATGGTACTCGTCAGTCATCTCAATGTTCTGTTCTGGAATGGTACTCGTCAGTCATCTCAATGTTCTGTTCTGGAATGGTTCTCGTCAGTCATCTCAATGTTCTGTTCTGGAATGGTACTCGTCAGTCATCTCAATGTTCTGTTCTGGAATGGTTCTCGTCAGTCATCTCAATGTTCTGTTCTGGAATGGTTCTCGTCAGTCATCTCAATGTTCTGTTCTGGAATGGTACTCGTCAGTCATCACATAGAATGAGGTAGAATGTTCATCAAAGGATCTATATCTGTGGAATTCAAATTCGGGGTCGCGACCGGAACTGCAGTGGGGTCGTTAACTTATTGCCTGATACAGTATATGTATAATTAAGACACATCCACTCATTCCAGGGTTTTCTTTTATTTTTACTATGTTCTACATTGTAGAATAATGATGAAGACATGAAAACTATGAAATGACACATATGGAATCATGTAGTAACCAATAATGTGTAAAAAAAAAATCATAATATATTTTAGATTTTAGATTTTTCAAAGCAACCACCCTTTGCCTTAACCTGTTAGGGCTACTAGTTCCCCTTTGGGAACTCACCCCACCCCCCCTGAGCTGTAATGTGGCGCAGGGAACGCAAGAAATAATCCTAAAAATATTTAACCTCCACAGAATCGCTTGAAAAATGGCTCAAATGAAAGATAAAGAAGTTATTTATCTACCCAGCAAGTCAGATTTCTAAAATGTTTTACGGCGAAAACATAGCACATATTTATGTCCAACCACCACTGCATACATACTTCATTAGCATAGCCAAGTAGGAAAAAATATGCAATCAACAAACGCAGGATTAAAAGAAAAATAATTTCACTAATGTTTGAAATCTTCATCAGATGACAGTAATATAACATGTTACACAGTACATTCATTTTTTTTCAATAATATGCAATATATATCCATAAATCTCTGTTTACAATTATGCATCGTTCAAAAAATGCTACTCCAATGTCAGGAGAAATAAATAGCTCCGGCAGATAACGTCAGCAAACAAGGAATACACATCATAAACTTTGACTAAATATGCATGTTTTACATATGTATGGCAAGATAAACTTCTTCTAAATGCAATTGCTATGTTACAATTATTTTTAACGTTACATTTGGCGTTTACTAGGCTATAATAGAGAGTCGGCGCTCTCAGTTAGCATGCTGACTCCTCTATCATGGAGTCGGCAGAAACCCAAAATGAAGACGTAAATATTCCCTTACCATGGCTGTTCTTGCTTCAGAAGACGTGGAAGGGTTAATACTCACCAAGTTAGCGTTCAGTTTGCAAGTCTGTGTCTTTCCGTTCTCAAACTAGACACTTTTCGGTCGAAATGTATGCAAATTTCAAGTGGCTGCGCACCAAAACGTCGAAAGTATACATTATATTTCGAGTAAACTTATCAAACTATGTTTATAATTAAGCCTTAGCATGTTATAAAGGTCTACAGCAATCGTGAGGGCGAACAGATTAGCACACGTTGTTCAGTCTGTCCTGGGAGAAAGAGAGAGAAATCTTCAATCTCCCATTGGTGAATTTTTTTTTGTGCGTCACCGGGACGTTTGGTCACGCTGAACGTCTCGTGAGCACGTGATTCTCGCAGTTACAGGCCTCATCGAAAGCAGGCTTCACGCTGAAGACATAGAACGTGTTTCCATGGTTATAGCTCTTTGGGAAGTGTGTAAACAATGACGTCAAAGTGAGGGCAACTTTTCCCATTACAAGAGAGACTTTGGGAGAATGCATGCCCTGAGAGTTCTGCTTTAGCTAGAGACAAAATTTAAACGGTTTTATAAGCTTTAGAGTGTTTCCTATTCGATAACAATTTTTAATTGCATATATTAGCAACTTTTGACAAAAATTTATCATGGTTTATATGGGTGCCGAATTCCTCCAGAAGGGGCAGTATTCAGGGCTAGCCCTAACAGGTTAATGACAGGTTTGCACACTCCATCTTACAGAACAACGTTATTGTTCATGTTGTCACTTGAATATCCCTTTGAGCATTGTGAAGTTATAAATTTCACTTTGGATGGTGTATCAATATACCCAGTCACTACAAAGATACACGCGTCCTTTCTAACTCAGTTGCCGGAGAGGAAGGAAACCGCTCAGGGATTTCACCATGAGGCAAATGGTGACTTTAAAACAGTTACAGAGTTGTGATAGGAGAACACTGAGGATGGATCAGCAAAATTGTAGTTACTAATACTAACCTAATTGACAGAGTGAAAAGAAGGAAACCTGTACAGAATAAAAATATTCCAAAACATGCATCCTGTTTGCAAGAAAATGTGGCGAAGCATTTACTTTTGGTCCTGCAATCAATTATTAGGGCAAAAAAACATTAATGAGTATCAATCTACATATTTTTAAGCATAGCGGTGTCTGCATCATGTTATGGGTGTGCTTGTAATCTTTAAGGACTGGGGAGTTTTTTTTCAGGATAAAACATTTGTGGAATGGAAATAAGCACAGGCAAAATTCTAGAGCAACACCTAGTCAGTCTGCTTTCAAGCATACACTTGGAAATTAATTCACCTTTCAGCAGGACAATAACCCAAAACACAAGGCCAAATATATACTGGCGTTGCTTACCAAGAAGGCAGTGAATGTTCCTGAGTGGCCGAGTTACAGTTTTGACTTAAATCTACTTGAAAATCTTTGGAAAGACTTGAACATTTTTGTTTTTTACATTTTGAAAAGAGTAATGGTTAAGTGTTGCACAAGCCAGATGTGGAACGTTTGATTTACCCAGAAAGACTCACAGCTCTAATCACTGCCAAAGGTGCTTCTACAAAGTATTGAGTCAGGGCTATGAATACTTATGAATACCATGTTACAGAGAACAACGTTTTCCTTACAACGATATTGTCCATGTTACAGAACAACAAAAATGTGTCTTCTGCTGTCATTACTAAACTCCCCCAGATGATGGACATCTCTCTCCCAGATGATGGACATCTCTCTCCCCAGACATCTCTCTCCCCAGACATCTCTCTCCCCAGACATCGCTCTCCCAGACATCTCTCCCCCAGACAGCAGACATCTCTCTCCCCAGACATCTCTCTCCCCAGACATCTCTCTCCCCAGACATCGCTCTCCCAGACATCTCTCCCCCAGACAGCAGACATCTCTCTCCCCAGACATCTCTCTCCCCAGACATCTCTCCCCCAGACATCTCTCTCCCAGACATCTTTCCCCCAGACATCTCTCCCCCAGACATCTCTCCCCCAGACAGCAGACATCTCTCCCCAGACATCTCTCTCCCAGACATCTCTCTCCCAGACATCTCTCCCCAGACATCTCTCTCCCAGACATCTCTCTCCCAGACATCTCTCCCCAGACATCTCTCCCCCAGACATCTCTCTCCCAGACATCTCTCCCCCAGACAGCAGACATCTCTACCCAGACATCTCTCTCCCAGACATCTCTCTCCCAGACATCTTTCCCCAGACATCTCTCCCCCAGACAGCAGACATCTCTCCCCAGACATCTCTCCCCCAGACATCTCTCCCCAGACATCTCTCTCCCAGACATCTCTCCCCAGACAGCAGACATCTCTCCCCAGACATCTCTCCCCAGACATCTCTCCCCCAGACATCTCTCTCCCAGACATCTCTCCCCAGACATCTCTCTCCCCAGACATTTCTCCCCCAGACATCTCTCTCCCAGACATTTCTCCCCAGACATCTCTCCCCCAGACATCTCTCCCCAGACATCTCTCTCCCAGACATCTCTCCCCCAGACAGCAGACATCTCTCCCCAGACATCTCTCCCCCAGACATCTCTCTCCCCAGACATCTCTCTCCCCAGACATTTCTCCCCAGACATCTCTCTCCCAGACATTTCTCCCCAGACATTTCTCCCCAGACATCTCTCTGCCAGACATCTCTCCCCAGACATCTCTCCCCAGACATCTCTCTCCCAGACATCTCTCCCCCAGACAGCAGACATCTCTACCCAGACATCTCTCTCCCAGACATCTCTCTCCCAGACATCTTTCCCCAGACATCTCTCCCCCAGACATCTCTCTCCCAGACATCTCTCTCCCAGACATCTCTCCCCCAGACAGCAGACATCTCTCCCCAGACATCTCTCCCCAGACATCTCTCCCCCAGACATCTCTCTCCCAGACATCTCTCCCCCAGACAGCAGACATCTCTCCCAGACATCTCTCCCCAGACATCTCTCCCCCAGACATCTCTCTCCCAGACATCTCTCCCCCAGACAGCAGACATCTCTCCCCAGACATCTCTCCACCAGACATCTCTCTCCCCAGACATCTCTCTCCCCAGACATTTCTCCCCAGACATCTCTCTCCCAGACATTTCTCCCCCAGATCTCTCCCCCACACATCTCTCCCCCAGACAGCAGACATCTCTCCTCAGACATCTCTCCCCCAGACATCTCTCTCCCCAGACATCTCTCTCCCCAGACATTTCTCCCCCAGACATCTCTCTCCCAGACATTTCTCCCCCAGACATCTCTCCCAGACATCTCTCTGCCAGACATATCTCTCCCAGACATCTCTCCCCCAGACAGCAGACATCTCTCCCCAGACATCTCTCTCCCCACACATCTCTCTCCCCACACATCTCTCTCCCCACACATCTCTCTCCCCAGACATCTCTCTCCCCACACATCTCTCTCCCCACACATCTCTCTCCCCACACATCTCTCCTCCAGAGAAAATAATCACCACAGGGCAGCACTTCTCTGAAGTCTCAATTCCAGGGGTAGAGAGATGGGGGGGGGGGAACGAACTATCCACTCTCACAAAACAGTTGATTTACTTGAAAAGTCTGGGATTTTCATAGCTGCAGCATATCATTAGGGAAACAGCAGGAGAACGCCTCGGGTTGACTGCCAGGCCAGTATGTAACAACTTCAATCAGCCTTCATAAAGGCATGTAGCTTACAGCAGCCAACCCACCACTCTGCAGTTCTTTCTTAAAGTAATGAACATCTACAGGCCACTGCAGTTCTTTCTTAAAGTAATGAACAACCACAAGCTACTGCAGTAGTGTGGATGAGTTTAATATTAAAGTGGATTAAGTCTTCAAGCCATTCTAGACACTACTTTTAAACAGTAACTCCTCCTGAACAACCCAATCTAGACACTACCTTTACACTGTAACTCCTCCTGAACAACCCAATCTAGACACTACCTTTACACTGTAACTCCTCCTGAACAACCCAATCTAGACACTACCTTTACACTGTAACTCCTCCTGAACAACCCAATCTAGACACTACCTTTACACTGTAACTCCTCCTGAACAATCCAATCTAGACACTACCTTTACACTGTAACTCCTCCTGAACAACCCAATCTAGACACTACCTTTACACTGTAACTCCTCCTGAACAACCCAATCTAGACACTACCTTTACACTGTAACTCCTCCTGAACAATCCAATCTAGACACTACCTTTACACTGTAACTCCTCCTGAACAACCCAATATAGACACTACCTTTACACTGTAACTCCTCCTGAACAACCCAATCTAGACACTACCTTTACACTGTAACTCCTCCTGAACAACCCAATCTAGACACTACCTTTACACTGTAACTCCTCCTGAACAATCCAATCTAGACACTACCTTTACACTGTAACTCCTCCTTAACAACCCAATCTAGACACTACCTTTACACAGTAGCTCCTCCTGAGCAACCCAAACTAGACACTACCTTTACACTGTAACTCCTCCTTAACAACCCAATCTAGACACTACCTTTACAGTGTAACTCCTCCTTAACAACCCAATCTAGACACTACCTTTACACAGTAGCTCCTCCTGAGCAACCCAATCTAGACACTACCTTTACACAGTAGCTCCTCCTGAGCAACCCAATCAAGACACTACCTTTACACTGTAACTCCTCCTGAACAACCCAATATAGACACTACCTTTACACTGTAACTCCTCCTGAACAACCCAATCTAGACACTACCTTTACACTGTAACTCCTCCTGAACAACCCAATCTAGACACTACCTTTACACTGTAACTCCTCCTGAACAATCCAATCTAGACACTACCTTTACACTGTAACTCCTCCTGAACAACCCAATATAGACACTACCTTTACACTGTAACTCCTCCTGAACAACCCAATCTAGACACTACCTTTACACTGTAACTCCTCCTGAACAACCCAATCTAGACACTACCTTTACACTGTAACTCCTCCTGAACAATCCAATCTAGACACTACCTTTACACTGTAACTCCTCCTGAACAACCCAATATAGACACTACCTTTACACTGTAACTCCTCCTGAACAACCCAATCTAGACACTACCTTTACACTGTAACTCCTCCTGAACAACCCAATCTAGACACTACCTTTACACTGTAACTCCTCCTGAACAATCCAATCTAGACACTACCTTTACACTGTAACTCCTCCTTAACAACCCAATCTAGACACTACCTTTACACAGTAGCTCCTCCTGAGCAACCCAAACTAGACACTACCTTTACACTGTAACTCCTCCTTAACAACCCAATCTAGACACTACCTTTACAGTGTAACTCCTCCTTAACAACCCAATCTAGACACTACCTTTACACAGTAGCTCCTCCTGAGCAACCCAATCTAGACACTACCTTTACACAGTAGCTCCTCCTGAGCAACCCAATCTAGACACTACCTTTACACAGTAGCTCCTCCTGAGCAACCCAATCTAGACACTACCTTTACACAGTAGCTCCTCCTGAGCAACCCAATCTAGACACTACCTTTACACTGTAGCTCCTCCCTCCTGAGCAACCCAATCTAGACACTACCTTTACACAGTAGCTCCTCCTGGGCAACACTGAACACGTTGTCTATCTTGACGTTGATTCAGGGTCAGAGGAGTGGGCATTTATTACCCACGAGCCTTCACACACAGTTACCCATTTGACCATTGAAGACAAAGCTCATTTACTGCATCTCAATTGATCAGTGAGTGATTAATCTGACAGACAGAACACAAAAAACATCGCCCTGATACCTGAACATGTGTATTTCTCAGTCAATAGCGTTCCATCTGTCGGTGTATGGGGTTAGCTCTACACACCTCCTCAAACAAGTATCCTATATTGCCAGCAGATGGGGCTATAATCTAAGACAACTCATGCAATCATTTCTACTCATACAAAGTCTATGAAAATATTGAAGAATGCAGTGGAAAGCATTATTGCAATTTAGCTTCATCCCTCTAGTTGTCAATGTGTAGGAATAGCCCCTTTTCACTAGAAACGAGCCGTGATTGAGATTCAAGACTGCATTTCTGTAGGGAGAAACCTGTTTATTAAGTGTTTTATTAGGCTGGAACAGTCTGACAACTGTCTGACAACAGCCTGACAACAGTCTGACAACAGCCTGACAACAGCCTGACAACAGCCTGACAACAGTTTGACAACAGCCTGACAACAGTCTGACAACAGCCTGACAACAGCCTGACAACAGCCTGACAACAGTCTGACAACAGGCTGACAACAGCCTGACAACAGCCTGACAACAGCCTGACAACAGCCCGACAACAGCCCGACAACAGTCCGACAACAGTCCGACAACAGTCTGAGTCTATGTAAAGCTCAGTTGGTAGAGCATGGCGCAGGGTTGTGGGTTCGATTCCCAGAGCCACCCATACGTACAATGTATGCACACATGACTGTTATGCTTTTGATAAAAGTGTCTGCTAAAGGGCATGTATTATTATATTTATTATTACAGTTGACATTTATTAAACACAGTTTAATTCAACAGTCTGTAGTCATAAAATGAGAGTTGAGATCACAGACACTTATCTTTGTATGAACACAACCTGGCTGTCACATCTGACCCCTAATTCCTGCAGCCTCTTCCTGACCCTCAAAACAGTGAGAGGTGAGAGGTCACCTCTGGGATTTGACTAGCTACCCATGCTCCTTTACATGGAAAACATCAGGAGCAAAACCAGGAAATCTCTCTTTCTTTATAATCCTCTTTTAATCTCTCTCTTTCTGAATACATTGCGAGAATCTGTTTTCCCGTGGAGCACAGACAACCTGGTTTGGAGACTGATAGGGGTAGAGAACATATTGTATATTACAGGGGCCAAGAAGTGAAGTTGGTCTCGCAAAAGATAATGGACGTCCTAGAACTCATTTACAGAGGAAAAAATAACTGCAGCCATGATGGAAAATGGTACCGTGTACAAATACTGACTCCCTGTGTGGAGCCCATTTCTGTTTAATGGTGTAGGGCGATGCTTTGGGAGACGTACTGTCTGGTTTCCTTCTCAACATACTGAAACGCTTAACAAGACTGACACATTGAGTTAACATCTCTGAGGTATTCCCCCCACCCACAAGAGAGTATGACAAGATCATTTTGGAGTATGAGATTATTATTTATTTTTTTATGTCACCTGATACTAATAACACTCCTTGCCCCTCGTGGGAGAACCTCTCAATAAAGCACATTTTGTGCGAAAAAACTCTCCCTAAAGGACTCTAAAGAACTCTCCCTAAAGGACTTTAAAGAACTCTCCCTAAAGGACTTTAAAGAACTCTCCCTAAATGACTCTTAAAAAACTCTCCCTAAAGGACTTTAAAGAACTCTCCCTAAAGGACTTTAAAGAACTCTCCCTAAAGGACTTTAAAGAACTCTCCCTAAAGGACTTTAAAGAACTCTCCCTAAATGACTCTTAAAAAACTCTCCCTAAAGGACTTTAAAGAACTCTCCCTAAAGGACTCTAAAGAACTCTCCCTAAAGGACTTTAAAGAACTCTCCCTAAAGGACTTTAAAGAACTCTCCCTAAAGGACTTTAAAGAACTCTCCCTAAAGGACTTTAAAGAACTCTCCCTAAAGGACTTTAAAGAACTCTCCCTAAAGGACTCTAAAGAACTCTCCCTAAATGACTCTTAAAAAACTCTCCCTAAAGGACTTTAAAGAACTCTCCCTAAAGGACTTTAAAGAACTCTCCCTAAAGGACTTTAAAGAACTCTCCCTAAAGGACTTTAAAGAACTCTCCCTAAATGACTCTTAAAAAACTCTCCCTAAAGGACTTTAAAGAACTCTCCCTAAAGGACTCTAAAGAACTCTCCCTAAAGGACTTTAAAGAACTCTCCCTAAATGACTCTTAAAAAACTCTCCCTAAAGGACTTTAAAGAACTCTCCCTAAAGGACTCTAAAGAACTCTCCCTAAAGGACTCTAAAGAACTCTCCCTAAAGGACTAAAGAACTCTCCCTAAAGGACTCTAAAGAACTCTCCCAAAAGGACTCTAACTTGATTAAAGCTGAGTCATGTTCCACTTGCCTAAAGCTGAGTCATATCTAAAACATGTTCTACTTGACTAAAGCTGAGTCATGTTCCACTTGACTAAAGCTGAGTCATGTTCCACTTGACTAAAGCTGAATCATATCTAAAACATGTTCCACTTGACTAAAGCTGAGTCATGTTCCACTTGACTAAAGCTGAGTCATGTTCCACTTGACTAAAGCCGAGTCATGTTCCACTTGACTAAAGCTGAATCATATCTAAAACATGTTCCACTTGACTAAAGCTGAGTCATGTTCCACTTGACTAAAGCTGAGTCATGTTCCACTTGACTAAAGCTGAGTCATGTTCCACTTGACTAAAGCTGAGTCATGTTCCACTTGACTAAAGCTGAGCCATGTTCCACTTGACTAAAGCTGAGTCATGTTCCACTTGACTAAAGCTGAGCCATGTTCCACTTGACTGAAGCTGAGTCATGTTCCACTTGACTAAAGCCGAGTCATGTTCCACTTGACTAAAGCTGAATCATATCTAAAACATGTTCCACTTGACTAAAGCTGAGTCATGTTCCACTTGACTGAAGCTGAGTCATGTTCCACTTGACTAAAGCCGAGTCATGTTCCACTTGACTAAAGCTGAATCATATCTAAAACATGTTCCACTTGACTAAAGCTGAGTCATGTTCCACTTGACTAAAGCTGAGTCATGTTCCACTTGACTAAAGCGGAGTCATGTTCCACTTGATTAAAGCTGAGTCATGTTCCACTTGATTAAAGCTGAGTCATATCTAAAACATGTTCTACTTGACTAAAGCTGAGTCATGTTCCACTTGACTAAAGCTGAGTCATGTTCCACTTGACTAAAGCTGAGTCATGTTCCACTTGATTAAAGCTGAGTCATGTTCCACTTGATTAAAGCTGAGTCATATCTAAAACATGTTCTACTTGACTAAAGCTGAGTCATGTTCCACTTGACTAAAGGTGAGTCATGTTCCACTTGACTAAAGCTGAGTCATGTTCCACTTGACTAAAGCTGAATCATATCTAAAACATGTTCCACTTGACTAAAGCGGAGTCATGTTCCACTTGATTAAAGCTGAGTCATGTTCCACTTGCCTAAAGCTGAGTCATATCTAAAACATGTTCTACTTGACTAAAGCTGAGTCATGTTCCACTTGACTAAAGCTGAGTCATGTTCCACTTGACTAAAGCTGAGTCATGTTCCACTTGACTAACGCTAAGTCATGTTCCACTTGACTAAAGCTGAGTCATGTTCCACTTGACTAAAGCTGAGTCATGTTCCACTTGACTAACGCTGAGTCATGTTCCACTTGACTAAAGCTGAGTCATGTTCCACTTGACTAAAGCTGAGTCATGTTCCACTTGACTAAAGCTGAGTCATGTTCCACTTGACTAACGCTGAGTCATGTTCCACTTGACTAAAGCTGAGTCATGTTCCACTTGACTAAAGCTGAGTCATGTTCCACTTGCCTAAAGCTGAGTCATATCTAAAACATGTTCTACTTGACTAAAGCTGAGTCATGTTCCACTTGACTAAAGCTGAGTCATGTTCCACTTGACTAAAGCTGAGTCATGTTCCACTTGACTAACGTTAAGTCATGTTCCACTTGACTAAAGCTGAGTCATGTTCCACTTGACTAAAGCTGAGTCATGTTCCACTTGACTAACGCTAAGTCATGTTCCACTTGACTAAAGCTGAGTCATGTTCCACTTGACTAAAGCTGAGTCATGTTCCACTTGACTAACGCTGAGTCATGTTCCACTTGACTAAAGCTGAGTCATGTTCCACTTGACTAAAGCTGAGTCATGTTCCACTTGACTAAAGCTGAGTCATGTTCCACTTGACTAACGCTGAGTCATGTTCCACTTGACTAAAGCTGAGTCATGTTCCACTTGACTAAAGCTGAGTCCTGTTCCACTTGCCTAAAGCTGAGTCATATCTAAAACATGTTCTACTTGACTAAAGCTGAGTCATGTTCCACTTGACTAAAGCTGAGTCATGTTCCACTTGACTAAAGCTGAGTCATGTTCCACTTGACTAACGCTAAGTCATGTTCCACTTGACTAAAGCTGAGTCATGTTCCACTTGACTAAAGCTGAGTCATGTTCCACTTGACTAACGCTGAGTCATGTTCCACTTGACTGAAGCTGAGTCATGTTCCAGTTGACTAAAGCTGAGTCATGTTCCACTTGACTAAAGCTGAGTCATGTTCCACTTGACTAACGCTGAGTCATGTTCCACTTGACTAAAGCTGAGTCATGTTCCACTTGACTAAAGCTGAGTCATGTTCCACTTGACTAAAGCTGAGTCATGTTCCACTAGACTAAAGCTGAGTCATGTTCCACTTGACTAAAGCGGAGTCATGTTCCACTTGATTAAAGCTGAGTCATGTTCCACTTGCCTAAAGCTGAGTCATATCTAAAACATGTTCTACTTGACTAAAGCTGAGTCATGTTCCACTTGACTAAAGCTGAGTCATGTTCCACTTGACTAAAGCTGAGTCATGTTCCACTTGACTAAAGCTGAGTCATGTTCCACTTGACTAAAGCTGAGTCATGTTCCACTTGACTAAAGCTGAATCATATCTAAAACATGTTCCACTTGACTAAAGCTGAGTCATGTTCCACTTGACTAAAGCTGAGTCATGTTCCACTTGACTAAAGCTGAATCATATCTAAAACATGTTCCTCTTGACTAAAGCTGAGTCATGTTCCACTTGACTAAAGCTGAGTCATGTTCCACTTGACTAAAGCTGAGTCGTGTTCCACTTGACTAAAGCTTAGTCACTTCTAAAACATGTTCCACTTGACTAAATCTGAGTCATGTTCCACTTGACTAAAGCTGAGTCATGTTCCACTTGACTAAAGTGGAGTCATGTTCCACTTGATTAAAGCTGAGTCATGTTCCACTTGACTAAAGCTGAGTCATGTTCCACTTGACTAAAGCTGAGTCATGTTCCACTTGACTAAAGCTGAGTCATGTTCCACTTGACTAAAGCTGAATCATATCTAAAACATGTTCCTCTTGACTAAAGCTGAGTCATGTTCCACTTGACTAAAGCTGAGTCATGTTCCACTTGACTAAAGCTGAGTCATGTTCCACTTGACTAAAGCTGAGTCATGCCAAAAATAGTCCAGGACATGTTTGCACTTTTTTACCATCCAAACTAATTCACAATAGAACAAGCCCTTTATGGCCGTATTCAATTAAATTCCACAGACATAAAGCAGATTTACCGCCCAAAAAGAGGAGCTTGAGACGGGTTAGGCTTCTTTACTGTAGTCCATATTACCTCAGGACTTTTAGGAGCACTCCTCCTGAGAGAAGAGGGGAGCCGAGCAGGGACACATCTGAGACAAAATAAACCTATAAGAAGCTCATCATGAATCGGTCCCGATTTAAACCTTTTAATAAACCTCCCTGTGGAAAACAGATGTGGCGCGGTCCGTTTAAAGGAGAAGGCTCGCACAGCCATTGAACCAACACTGAGAAACAGCGATTTAAGAAACCAGGATGGCCTTTTCCGCAGAGTAACACTAATAAACAGGTGTTGCCCTCTCACCTTACATCCATGCTTCCCCACTCACACGGCTAAACATTCTCTTTTTGCTTGACCACAGTCAGCTAGCTACTCATGCTGAGGTTTCGGAATGACTAATGTCAATGGGAAAAAACAGAGGGAATCGCGGTACTTTGAGAGAGCTCTAACCAATCAGAACACATTCAACAGAGTCACCGCACATATCATATCAACTCTGTAAAACACACTGCTACTACTACTGCTACAGCATGTTTCAACCACAATGTTGTCGTTGTTGTGTTGAAGTTCATTCACTTTTAACAGTTTGGTTCAGTACGCACATATATAGTAAGGAATGTTTTCTTTATGGGTACATCAATAAGGACATTACTGTACAGTGCTCTTTAACTTTTTGACTACTGTGAATTGATATCATCACATGTCCATTCTGAGTAATCACATTGATATCATCACATGTCCAGTCTGAGTCATCACATTGATATCATCACATGTCCAGTCTGATTATTCACATTGATATCATCACGTGTCCAGTCTGAGTAATCACATTGATATCATCACATGTCCAGTCTGATTATTCACATTGAATTCAGAACATGTCCAGTCTGATTATTCACATTGAATTCATAACATGTCCAGTCTGATTATACTCAACTCATCCAGAACGCCGCAGCCCGTCTGGTGTTCAACCTTCCCAAGTTCTCTCACGTCACCCCGCTCCTCCGCTCTCTCCACTGGCTTCCAGTTGAAGCTCGCATCCGCTACAAGACCATGGTGCTTGCCTACGGAGCTGTGAGGGGAACGGCACCTCAGTACCTCCAGGCTCTGATCAGGCCCTACACCCAAACAAGGGCACTGCGTTCATCCACCTCTGGCCTGCTCGCCTCCCTACCACTGAGGAAGTACAGTTCCCGCGCAGCCCAGTCAAAACTGTTCGCTGCTCTGGCCCCCCAATGGTGGAACAAACTCCCTCACGACGCCAGGACAGCGGAGTCAATCACCACCTTCCGGAGACACCTGAAACCCCACCTCTTTCAGGAATACCTAGGATAGGATAAAGTAATCCTTCTCACCCCCCTTGAAAGATTTAGATGCACTATTGTAAAGTGGCTGTTCCACTGGATGTCTTAAGGTGAACGCACCAATTTGTAAGTCGCTCTGGATAAGAGCGTCTGCTAAATGACTTAAATGTAAATGTAAATGAGATAGATGTCATAGATAGATCATCACATGTCCAGTCTGAGTAATCACATTGATATCATCACATGTCCAGTCTGATTATTCACATTGATATAATCACATGTCCAGTCTGTGATAGTCCATTGAGTCTGAATTCCACCAGTGTCTTGTATTCCTACAGATGGAGTCTCAACTCTGACCTCCACAGCAGCATGTCTCCCGCACAACAGAGCCAGCAGGGAAATCTATCTCCATTACACGATGGAACATAAAGCTTCCAGCAGGCCGGGGGGTTCTAGAGAGGCCATCGTGTAAAGGAGATAGATGGTGACCCCTTACAGATAACCCCTACATCTCCTTAACAGTCTCATGTACAGACCCCTTAACAGTCCCCTTTACAGTCTCCTTTACAGATAACCCCTTTACAGTCTCCTTTACAGATAACCCCTTTACAGTCTCCTTTACAGATGACCCCTTTACAGTCTCCTTTACAGATAACTCCTTTACAGTCTCATGTACAGACCGCTTAACAGTCTCCTTTCCCTTCTCCTTTACAGTCTCCTTTACAGACTCCTTTACAGTCTCCTTTACAATCTCCTTTACAGATAACCCCTTTACAGTCTCCTTTACAGATAACCCCTTTACAGTCTCAATTACAGATAACCCCTTTACAGTCTCCTTTACAGATAACTCCTTTACAGTCTCCTGTACAGTCTCCTTTACAGTCTCCTTTACAGATAACCCCTTCACAGTCTCCTTTACAGATAACCCCTTTACAGTCTCATTTACAGATAACCCCTTTACAGTCTCCTTTACAGATAGCCCCTTTACAGTCTCCTTTACAGATAACCCCTTTACAGTCTCATTTACATATAACCCCTTTACAGTCGCCTTTACAAATAACCCCTTTACAGTCACCTTTACAGATAACCCCTTTACAGTCTCCTTTACAGATAACCCCTTTACAGTCTCCTTAACAGATAACCCCTTTACAGTCTCATTTACAGATAACTCCTTTACAGTCTCCTTTACAGTCTCATTTACAGATCACCCCTTTACAGTCTCATTTACAGATAATCCCTTTACAGTCTCATTTACAGATAACCCCTTTACAGTCTCCTTTACAGATAACCCCTTTACAGTCTCATTTACAGATAACCCCTTCACAGTCTCCTTTACAGATAACCCCTTTACAGTCTCATTTACAGATAACCCCTTTACAGGCTCCTTTACATATAACCCCTTTACAGTCTCATTTACATATAACCCCTTTACAGTCGCCTTTACAGATAACCCCTTTACAGTCACCTTTACAGTCTCCTTTACAGTCTCCTTTACAGATAACCCCTTTACAGTCTCATTTACAGATAACCCCTTTACAGTCACCTTTACAGATAACCCCTTTACAGTGTCCTTTACAGTCTCCTTTACAGATAACCCCTTTACAGTCTCCTTTACAGATAACCCCTTTACAGTCTCAATTACAGATAACCCCTTTACAGTCTCCTTTACAGATAACTCCTTTACAGTCTCCTGTACAGTCTCCTTTACAGTCTCCTTTACAGATAACCCCTTCACAGTCTCCTTTACAGATAACCCCTTTACAGTCTCATTTACAGATAACCCCTTTACAGTCTCCTTTACAGATAACCCCTTTACAGTCTCATTTACAGATCACCCCTTTACAGTCTCCTTTACAGATAGCCCCTTTACAGTCTCATTTACAGATCACCCCTTTACAGTCTCCTTTACAGATAGCCCCTTTACAGTCTCCTTTACAGATAACCCCTTTACAGTCTCCTTTACAGATAACCCCTTTACAGTCTCAATTACAGATAACCCCTTTACAGTCTCCTTTACAGATAACTCCTTTACAGTCTCCTGTACAGTCTCCTTTACAGTCTCCTTTACAGATAACCCCTTCACAGTCTCCTTTACAGATAACCCCTTTACAGTCTCATTTACAGATAACCCCTTTACAGTCTCCTTTACAGATCACCCCTTTACAGTCTCCTTTACAGATAGCCCCTTTACAGTCTCATTTACAGATCACCCCTTTACAGTCTCCTTTACAGATAGCCCCTTTACAGTCTCCTTTACAGATCACCCCTTTACAGTCTCATTTACCGATAACCCCTTTACAGTCTCCTTTACAGATAACCCCTTTACAGTCGCCTTTACAGATAGCCCCTTTACAGTCTCCTTTACAGATAACCCTTTTACAGTCTCCTTTACAGATAGCCCCTTTACAGTCTCCTTTACAGACAACCCCTTTACAGTCGCCTTTACAGATAACCCCTTTACAGTCTCATTTACAGTCACCTTTACAGATAACCCCTTTACAGGCTCCTTTACAGATTACCCCTTTACAGGCTCCTTTACAGGTCCTTTACAGTCCCCTATACATCCTCCTTTAGAGACTCCTTTACAGTCCCCTATACATCCTCCTTTAGAAACTCCTTTACAGTCTCCTTTACATGCTCCTTTACAGTCCCCTTTACAGACTCCTTTACATGCTCCTTTACAGTCCCCTTTACAGTCCCCTATACATCCTCCTTTAGAGTCTCCTTTACAGTCTCCTTTACATGCTCCTTTACAGTCCCCTTTACAGACTCCTTTACATGCTCCTTTACAGTCCCCTTTACAGTCCCCTATACATCCTCCTTTACAGTCTCCTTTACAGTCCCCTATACATCCTCCTTTAGAGTCTCCTTTACAGTCCCCTATACATCCTCCTTTAGAGTCTCCTTTACAGTCCCCTATACATACTCCTTTAGAGACTCCTTTACAGTCCCCTATACATCCTCCTTTAGAGACTCCTTTACAGTCCCCTATACATACTCCTTTAGAGACTCCTTTACAGTCCCCTATACATCCTCCTTTAGAGACTCCTTTACAGTCCCCTATACATCCTCCTTTAGAGACTCCTTTACAGTCCCCTATACATCCTCCTTTAGAGACTCCTTTACAGTCCCCTATACATCCTCCTTTAGAGACTCATTTACAGTCCCCTATACATCCTCCTTTAGAGACTCCTTTACAGTCCCCTATACATCCTCCTTTAGAGACCCCTTTACAGTCCCCTATACATCCTCCTTTACAGTCTCCTTTACAGTCCCCTATACATCCTCCTTTAGAGACTCCTTTACAGTCCCCTATACATCCTCCTTTACAGTCTACTTTACAGTCCCCTATACATCCTCCTTTACAGTCTCCTTTACAGTCCCCTATACATCCTCCTTTACAGTCCCCTATACATCCTCCTTTACAGTCTCCTTTACAGTCCCCTATACATCCTCCTTTACAGTCTCCTTTACAGTCCCCTATACATCCTCCTTTACAGTCCCCTATACATCCTCCTTTACAGTCTCCTTTACAGTCCCCTATACATCCTCCTTTACAGTCCCCTATACATCCTCCTTTACAGTCTCCTTTACAGTCCCCTATACATCCTCCTTTACAGTCTCCTTTACAGTCCCCTATACATCCTCCTTTACAGTCCCCTTTACAGTCCCCTATACATCCTCCTTTAGAGTCTCCTTTACAGTCCCCTATACATCCTCCTTTACAGTCTCCTTTACAGTCCCCTATACATCCTCCTTTAGAGACTCCTTTACAGTCCCCTATACATACTCCTTTAGAGTCTCCTTTTACAGTCTCCTTTACAGGCCCCTTTACAGTCCCCTATACATACTCCTTTAGAGTCTCCTTTACAGTCTCCTTTACAGGCCCCTTTACATTCCCCTTTACAGTCTCCTATACATACTCCTTTAGAGTCTCCTTTACAGTCCCCTATACATCCTCCTTTACAGTCTCCTTTACAGTCCCCTATACATCCTCCTTTACAGTCCCCTATACATCCTCCTTTACAGTCTCCTTTACAGTCCCCTATACATCCTCCTTTACAGTCTCCTTTACAGTCCCCTATACATCCTCCTTTACAGTCCCCTATACATCCTCCTTTACAGTCTCCTTTACAGTCCCCTATACATCCTCCTTTACAGTCCCCTATACATCCTCCTTTACAGTCTCCTTTACAGTCCCCTATACATCCTCCTTTACAGTCTCCTTTACAGTCCCCTATACATCCTCCTTTACAGTCCCCTTTACAGTCCCTATACATCCTCCTTTAGAGTCTCCTTTACAGTCCCCTATACATCCTCCTTTACAGTCTCCTTTACAGTCCCCTATACATCCTCCTTTAGAGACTCCTTTACAGTCCCCTATACATACTCCTTTAGAGTCTCCTTTACAGTCTCCTTTACAGGCCCCTTTACAGTCCCCTATACATACTCCTTTAGAGTCTCCTTTACAGTCTCCTTTACAGGCCCCTTTACATTCCCCTTTACAGTCTCCTATACATACTCCTTTAGAGTCTCCTTTACAGTCCCCTATACATCCTCCTTTACAGTCTCCTTTACAGTCCCCTATACATCCTCCTTTACAGTCCCCTATACATCCTCCTTTACAGTCTCCTTTACAGTCCCCTATACATCCTCCTTTACAGTCTCCTTTACAGTCCCCTATACATCCTCCTTTACAGTCCCCTATACATCCTCCTTTACAGGCTCCTTTACAGTCCCCTATACATCCTCCTTTACAGTCCCCTATACATCCTCCTTTACAGTCTCCTTTACAGTCCCCTATACATCCTCCTTTACAGTCTCCTTTACAGTCCCCTATACATCCTCCTTTACAGTCCCCTTTACAGTCCCCTATACATCCTCCTTTAGAGTCTCCTTTACAGTCCCCTATACATCCTCCTTTACAGTCTCCTTTACAGTCCCCTATACATCCTCCTTTAGAGACTCCTTTACAGTCCCCTATACATACTCCTTTAGAGTCTCCTTTACAGTCTCCTTTACAGGCCCCTTTACAGTCCCCTATACATACTCCTTTAGAGTCTCCTTTACAGTCTCCTTTACAGGCCCCTTTACAGTCCCCTATACATACTCCTTTACCGTCTCCTTTACAGTCTCCTTTACAGGCCCCTTTACATTCCCCTTTACAGTCTCCTATACATACTCCTTTAGAGTCTCCTTTAGAGTCTCCTTTACAGTCTCCTTTACAGGCCCCTATACATACTCCTTTAGAGTCTCCTTTACAGTCTCCTTTACAGTCTCCTTTACAGGCCCCTTTACAGTCTCCTATACATCCTCCTTTAGAGTCTCCTTTACAGGCCCCTTTACATTCTCCTATACATCCTCCTTTAGAGTCTCCTTTACAGGCCCCTTTACAGTCTCCTATACATCCTCCTTTAGAGTCTCCTTTACAGGCCCCTTTACAGTCTCCTATACATCCTCCTTTAGAGTCTCCTTTACAGTCCCCTTTACATTCCCCTTTACAGTCTCCTATACATACTCCTTTAGAGTCTCCTTTACAGTCTCCTT
Source organism: Oncorhynchus nerka (assembly GCF_034236695.1). Taxonomy (NCBI): domain Eukaryota; kingdom Metazoa; phylum Chordata; class Actinopteri; order Salmoniformes; family Salmonidae; genus Oncorhynchus; species Oncorhynchus nerka. The sequence continues at coordinate 96,275,934 of NC_088409.1, forward strand.
TACAGGCCCCTTTACAGTCCCCTATACATACTCCTTTAGAGTCTCCTTTACAGTCTCCTTTACAGGCCCCTTTACAGGCCCCTTTACAGTCTCCTATACATCCTCCTTTAGCATCTTCTTTACATTCTCCTTTACATACCCCTTTACAGGCTCATTTACAGTCTCATTTATAGTCCCCTACCCAGTCTCCTTTACATTCCCATTAACAGTCTCCTTTACATTCCCCTTTACAGTCTCCGTTATAGACACATCTGGGGGATTTTGTTTAGTTTAGTTTTCCACTGTAATATAGATGTTGATGGTCAAGCATATTGCCATCAGTTTCCATCATCCATAAATCACTCTCAAATCTATTTCACAATAGTTAGTAAAATAGAGGCTCTGTCCTCTGGAGCTGTAGGTTGTGGAAATATAGACATTCTCCCCAGCTGCTCCTGGCTTTGTTATCATGTCATGCTTGGAGCAGCGCTGTGTTTGTGACAGCTTTCCAAGAGTGAAACCAAAGAGCCAGACACTCTAAAAATAAAAGAATGAATTAAGACCATGTTACAAATCTCTAAAAACCAGTCTCTTATTCTAGTGATGAATTAAGACCATGTTACAAATCTCTAAAAACCAGTCTCGTATTCTAGTGATGAATTAAGACCATGTTACATATCTCTAAAAACCAGTCTCTTATTCTAGTGATGAATTAAGACCATGTTACAAATCTCTAAAAACCAGTCTCTTATTCTAGTGATGAATTAAGACCATGTTACAAATCTCTAAAAACCAGTCTCTTATTCTAGTGATGAATTAAGACCATGTTACAAAGCTCAACTCATGTGGATGGACATCTTCAAGCTTTTATGTACAAAGACATCTCTGAAGAGAATGCAACTCCTAATTGATCTCCAAGGAGACACTGGTTATTTGTTTTCATCACCTGAAACCCCCCTTGTGAGCAGACATACAGACCCTCTCTCTGGGTTGGATGAACTGAGAGTTGGCCTCCAAACACACATTCATGTCAGTTTTTATAGCCTCCTAGAGTAAAGGCTGGACCAAAGACAGTGAAAGAGAACCGTCTCTTCTGGTCTGTTTTCAGCGCCAAGACTGAGAGTTCTGGTGTTATAGCAGGCCGAGCCTTGTAATGCACTCAAGGCTGGTCCTGTGATGATACCAAGGGCCAACAATGGGTTATGGTGAAATAGAAAACTATCTGGGGAGGCTGAGGTCACTGAGGTAGCGAACCAAGTCTAGGGGTATTTTGGTCTGCGGTCATCAGCAGGGACACAGTTGAAACAGTGTTGCAATGTGGTGTAGATTACTTTATTTTGTAGTAAACCCCACTTGTAAGGCAATGCTTTGATGCTTGTGAAAGAAAACAGCTTTCTTCCCCAAATTCCTGGTTGTGAAACAGGAAAAAATATATATTTTCGTGAATATTATTTTCAGGTCGTTTGATGTTACAAAATAAGCGTACACTTAGGAGAAATCAGAAAAATATCAGTTGTAAACATCTAACATTAAAAAATAGTACATTGAAGCATTCACTTGTTTTTCCTCTTAAGTTCAAGACACAGAGCATTAATAAAGCATTAACACTGATTGCCTACAGAGTGGTCTGTTTATCCAGACAAGCTATATTTCTCACCATGATTCCCCTTAACAATGAGTGTATACTTCTGCCTCCCCGAGGAACAGTCCAGCCAAGGTCACCAACACCAGAGGCTTACAAAATAATAAGTAGGTAGGACATGGCTAAGGCATTGCAAACACACAAACTAAACAAACCGGTTATGTTTACATATCTTGCATTACTCATCTCATATGTATGTACTGAATTTTATACCATCTATTGCATCCTGCCTATGCCGCTCGGTCGTCACTCATCCATTTATTTATATGTATATTTTCTTATTCCATTATTTTACTTAGATTTGTGTGTATTAGGTGGTTGCTGTGGAATTGTTAGATTAATTGTTAGATATTACTGTACTGTCGGGAGCTAGAAGCACAAGCATTTCGCTACACTCGCATTAACATCTGCTAACCATGTGTATGTGACCATTAACATCTGCTAACCATGTGACCATTAACATCTGCTAACCATGTGTATGTGAACGATTTATTAATTTTACTGAAAGTAAAACAACCTAATCTCATTGGCTGGTTGGAGGGCCGGAGAGGATGTTGTGGGAGAGAGCCCAAATTCCTCTCTCAGCCCTTCCTGGATATGGATATGTGTCTCCATTTGCATCATAAAGGGCCTTAAAGTCAACGCCTGAGTTTTACATCCTTGGGAATGTATTCAAAATGGCCTCTTTCCTGAGGAAAGCACCAACCTTACCTGCTGTATCACTTTAGAGACATGGTAACGGCTTTAGACGTTTATCTCAGGTTGTAGCTCTAACAAAGACGTCAGAAACACTGTCTTTAAAGGCTGGGTGGAACGTAGAGGTCAGAAACACTGTCTTTAAAGGCTGGGTGGAACGTAGAGGTCAGAAACACTGTCTTTAAAGGCTGGGTGGAACGTAGAGGTCAGAAACACTGTCTTTAAAGGCAGAAACACTGTCTTTAAAGGCTGGGTGGAACGTAGAGGTCAGAAACACTGTCTTTAAAGGCTGGGTGGAACGTAGAGGTCAGAAACACTGTCTTTAAAGGCTGGGTGGAACGTAGAGGTCAGAAACACTGTCTTTAAAGGCTGGGTGGAACGTAGAGGTCAGAAACACTGTCTTTAAAGGCTGGGTGGAGAGGTCAGAACCACTGTCTTTAAAGGCTGGGTGGAACGTAGAGGTCAGAAACACTGTCTTTAAAGGCTGGGTGGAACGTTCAGTCAGAAACACTGTCTTTAAAGGCTGGGTGGAAGGCTGGGTGGAACGTAGAGGTCAGAAACACTGTCTTTAAAGGCTGGGTGGAACGTAGAGGTCAGAAACACTGTCTTTAAAGGCTGGGTGGAGGTCAGAAACACTGTCTTTAAAGGCTAGGTGGAACGAGAGGTCAGAAACACTGTCTTTAAAGGCTGGGTGGAACGTAGAGGTCAGAAACACTGTCTTTAAAGGCTGGGTGGAACGTAGAGGTCAGAAACACTGTCTTTAAAGGCTAGGTGGAACGTAGAGGTCAGAAACACTGTCTTTAAAGGCTGGGTGGAACGTAGAGGTCAGAAACACTGTCTTTAAAGGCTGGGTGGAACGTAGAGGTCAGAAACACTGTCTTTAAAGGCTAGGTGGAACGTAGAGGTCAGAAACACTGTCTTTAAAGGCTGGGTGGAACGTAGAGGTCAGAAACACTGTCTTTAAAGGCTAGGTGGAACGTAGAGGTCAGAAACACTGTCTTTAAAGGCTGGGTGGAAGAGGTCAGAAACACTGTCTTTAAAGGCTAGGTGGAACGTAGAGGTCAGAAACACTGTCTTTAAAGGCTGGGTGGAACGTAGAGGTCAGAAACACTGTCTTTAAAGGCTAGGTGGAACGTCAGAACCACAGAGGTCAGAAACACTGTCTTTAAAGGCTGGGTCAGAAACACTGTCTTTAAAGGCTGGGTGGAACGTAGAGGTCAGAAACACTGTCTTTAAAGGCTGGGTGGAACGTAGAGGTCAGAAACACTGTCTTTAAAGGCTGGGTGGAACGTAGAGGTCAGAAAGAGACTTTAATGGCTAGATGGGGTGAACAGATGTTTCTTAGACATCTTACTGAGGGGTTATGTGGACAATAATTAAATAACAGATGTTTGAAAGCCATAATGAGCTAATGATGTATAGATTAATGAGGTACAGATTAACGAGGTATATATTAACGAGGTATAGATTAACGAGGTATAGATTAATGAGGTATAGATTAACGAGGTATAGATTAACGAGGTATAGATTAATGAGGTATAGATTAATGAGGTATAGATTAACGAGGTATAGATTAACGAGGTATAGATTAACGAGGTATAGATTAATGAGGTATAGATTAATGAGGTATAGATTAACGAGGTATAGATTAACGAGATTAACGAGGTATAGATTAACGAGGTATAGATTAACGAGATTAACGAGGTATAGATTAACGAGGTATAGATTAACGAGGTATAGATTAATGAGGTATAGATTAACGAGGTATAGATTAACGAGGTATAGATTAATGAGGTATAGATTAACGAGGTATAGATTAACGAGGTATAGATTAACGAGGTATAGATTAATGAGGTATAGATTAATGAGGTATAGATTAACGAGGTATAGATTAACGAGGTATAGATTAACGAGGTATAGATTATAGATTAACGAGGTATAGATTAATGAGAGGTATAGTATAGATTAACGAGGTATAGATTAATGAGGTATAGATTAATGAGGTATAGATTAACGAGGTATAGATTAATTAACGAGGTATAGATTAACGAGGTATAGATTAATGAGGTATAGATTAAGAGGTATAGATTAACGAGGTATAGATTAACGAGATTAGATTAACGAGGTATAGATTAACGAGGTATAGATTAACGAGGTATAGATTAACGAGGTATAGATTAACGAGGTATAGATTAACGAGGTATAGATTAACGAGGTATAGATTAATGAGGTATAGATTAATGAGGTATAGATTAACGAGGTATAGATTAATGAGGTATAGATTAATGAGGTATAGATTAATGAGGTATAGATTAACGAGGTATAGATTAACGAGGTATAGATTAACGAGGTATAGATTAATGAGGTATAGATTAATGAGGTATAGATTAACGAGATTAACGAGGTATAGATTAATGAGGTATAGATTAACGAGATTAACGAGGTATAGATTAATGAGGTATAGATTAATGAGGTATAGATTAACGAGATTAACGAGGTATAGATTAACGAGGTATAGATTAACGAGATTAACGAGGTATAGATTAACGAGGTATAGATTAATGAGGTATAGATTAACGAGGTATAGATTAATGAGGTATAGATTAACGAGGTATAGATTAACGAGGTATAGAAAGGTAGAGAAATGTAACTACAGGTAAAGAGACGGGGAAAGGGAATTACTAAGAGAGTTCCCGCTGGCCACACACTGGTTGAATCAACATGTTTTCCACGTCCTTTCAATAAAATTAAGTTGAACCAATGTGGAATAGACTTTGAATTTGACGTCTGCCCAGTGGATGGTGAGAGAGGGAGAGGAGAGGAATCAGCACTCCTAACAGCAGGTCCTTGTTGTCCCTTAATGGTTCTAATAGTCTGAGATGTTTTTATTGGCCATTAGGCCTCAGCGGACCACTGGAGGAAGAGGAGGAGGAGGAGGACAGGTGGACGGGAAGCTTTAATTGTCTCCCTCGTTCCGGGTCGTTGAGCCCACATTAATTTAAGATCAGTAACACATGTTGCATTGGGCTCCCTCTCACAGACAGACTCACAGACAGTATGTTGAGACCCCCCTACCCCCACACCCCCTCCGTTCCCCTACAGACCAGGAGTCAGAGTGGAGCCATTTAAAAACATGTATTTTTAACCTTTAACACCATGAAGGAGGACTCAGAAACAGAGGCTCAACACATGAGGAGTCCCAGCGACGGGTCAGGGATTTCTCCATACAATCTGATTCTACTGTGTTACACTTCTGACTGATCTGTAATTTATAGATGTGTGTTAGCACCGCCAAGTATCTCCCCTACAATCTAATACAAAACAGTACCACTGACTGAGATACGCATTTACACCAATGATTTAACAGACACACTTTTCCATTCATCATTTATACATCCCACAGGTTGAGAAGAGGGACGTATATCTTATATCTCCCTCACCAACTTCAAGTGTCGGCTGTCAGAGCAGTTTACCGATCGCTGCAGCTGTACACAGCCCATCTGTAAATAGCCCATCCAACCAACTACCAACCTCATCCCCATATTTGTTTTGTTTTTCTGCTCTTTTGCACACCAGGATTTCTACTTGCACATCCTCATCTGCACATCTATCACTCCAGTGTTAATCTGCTAAATTGTAATTACTTCACCACTATTGGCCTATTTATTGCCTTACCTCCTTACTTCATTTGCACACACTGTATACAGATTTTCTATTGTGTTATTGACTGTATGTTTGTTATTCCATGTGTAACTCTGTGTTGTTGTTTTTGTCGCACTGCTTTGCTTTATCTTGACCAGGTCGCAGTTGTAAATGAGAACTTGTTCTCAACTAGCTTACCTGGTTAAATAAAGGTGAAATAAATACATTTTTTTTTTAAAGTTACAGTCTCAGATCATTTAGAATCAGATCCTCGCTTTACATCTTTTGTTTTATTTTTGTTTGTTTAAGGTTAAATTGTATTTAATGTAATGTCACATTACCTTGTGAAAAATCACTGACTGGATCCAGCGTGTTATGCTGTGTGGTCTTCATTTTAGTCATTTAGCAGATGCTCTTATCCAGAGCGACTTGCAGTTTGTGCATTCATCTTCAGGATAGCTAGGTTGTACAACCACACAACAGTCATAGTAAGTACATTTCTCCTCAAAGTAGCTATCAGCATAGTCAGCTAGTTGGGGGGTCGGGCGTGAGGAGGGAGTGTGGGGGTGCTGTGGGATTAGGAGAGGGTGTGGGGGGTAGTGTGAGATTAGGAGGAGGTGTGGGGGTGGTGTGGGATTAGGAGGAGGGTGTGGGGGTGCTGTGGGATTAGGAGGAGGGTGGGGGTGCTGTGGGATTAGGAGGGTGGTGTGGGGGTGCTGTGGGATTAGGAGGGGTGTGGGATTAGGGGGTGGGGGAGGTGGTGTGTGATTAGGAGTGGGGGTGGTGTAGGATTAGGAGGGTGGTGTGGGGGTGCTGTGGGATTAGGAGGGTGTGGGGGTGGTGTGGGATTAGGAGGGGGTATGGGGTGGTGGTGTGAAATTAGGAGGAGGGTGTAGTGGGTGCTGTGGGATTAGGAGGGGGTGTGGGGGTGTTGTGGGATTAGGGGGTGTGGGATTAGGAGTGGGGTGAGGGGGTGCTGTGGGATTAGGAGGGTGGTGTGGTGGGTGCTGTGAGATTAGGATGGGGGTGTGGGGGTAAGTAATGCTTGGGTTGGGGTGTAGGGTTTGATCATATCCTGAAGGTAGGGAGGGACAGTTCCTCTTGCTGTTCCACAGGTAAGCACCATGGTCTTGTAGTGGATACGAGCTTCGACTGGAAGCCAGTGGAGTATGCTCTCCCATGCTAAACAATCTCAAGTTCACATCAGACAGACCCTCAAACATGTCCATATGCTGACCTCTCCTCTGTAATCCTGCTACGTCAACCATCAACCATATGTATTGAGACCTCTCCACCCATCACATGTTACCGTGGTGACCTGTGTTACTGTGACAACCTTTTAATCAAAGGGGGAAACAAACAGAAGTATACACATACGATTACTGTTCTCTGAGCTCTTTCTGTTCTCTCTCTATTCTCTCTCTATGTTCTCTCTCTGTTCTCTCTCTGTTCTCTCTCTATGTTCTCTCTCTGTTCTCTCTCTGTTCTCTCGCTCTGTTCTCTCTCTGTTATCGCTCTGTTCTCTTTCTGTTCTCTCTCTGTTATCGCTCTGTTCTCCCTATGTTCTCTCTATGTTCTCTCTCTCTGTTCTCTCTCTGTTATCGCTCTGTTCTCCCTCTATGTTCTCTCTATGTTCTCTCTCTCTGTTATCTCTCTCTGTTCTCTCTCTATGTTCTCTCTATGTTCTCTCTCTCTGTTCTCTCTCTGTTCTCTCTCTGTTCTCTCTCTATGTTCTCTCTCTATGTTCTCTCTCTCTGTTCTCTCTCTCTGTTCTCTCTCTATGTTCTCTCTATGTTCTCTCTATGTTCTCTCTCTCTGTTCTCTCTCTATGTTCTCTCTCTCTGTTCTCTCTCTCTGTTCTCTCTCTATGTTCTCTCTCTGTTCTCTCTCTGTTCTCTCTCTATGTTCTCTCTCTGTTCTCTCTATGTTCTCTCGCTCTGTTCTCGCTCTGTTATCACTCTGTTCTCTCTCTATGTTCTCTCTCTGTTATCACTCTGTTCTCTCTCTATGTTCTCTCTCTGTTATCGCTCTGTTCTCTCTCTGTTATCGCTCTGTTCTCCCTCTATGTTCTCTCTCTCTGTTCTCTCTCTATGTTCTCTCTATGTTCTCTCTATGTTCTCTCTCTATGTTCTCTCTCTGTTCTCTCTCTGTTATCACTCTGTTATCGCTCTGTTCTCCCTATGTTCTCTCTATGTTTCTCTCTCTGTTCTCTCTCTGTTATCGCTCTGTTCTCCCTCTATGTTCTCTCTATGTTCTCTCTCTCTGTTCTCTCTCTCTGTTCTCTCTCTCTGTTATCGCTCTGTTCTCTCTCTATGTTCTCTCTCTCTGTTATCGCTCTGTTCTCGCTCTGTTCTCTCTCTATGTTCTCTCTCTGTTATCGCTCTGTTCTCTCTCTATTCTCTCTCTATGTTCTCTCTCTGTTCTCTCTCTGTTCTCTCTCTATGTTCTCTCTCTCTGTTATCGCTCTGTTCTCGCTCTGTTATCACTCTGTTCTCTCTCTGTTCTCTCTATGTTCTCTCTCTCTGTTATCGCTCTGTTCTCTCTCTGTTCTCTCTATGTTCTCTCTCTGTTATCGCTCTGTTCTCTTTCTGTTCTCTCTCTGTTATCGCTCTGTTCTCCCTATGTTCTCTCTATGTTCTCTCTCTCTGTTCTCTCTCTGTTATCGCTCTGTTCTCCCTCTATGTTCTCTCTCTCTGTTCTCTCTCTCTGTTCTCTCTCTCTGTTCTCTCTCTATGTTATCTCTCTCTGTTCTCTCTCTGTTCTCTCTCTGTTCTCTCTCTATGTTCTCTCTCTATGTTCTCTCTCTCTGTTCTCTCTCTCTGTTCTCTCTCTATGTTCTCTCTATGTTCTCTCTATGTTCTCTCTCTCTGTTCTCTCTCTATGTTCTCTCTCTCTGTTCTCTCTCTCTGTTCTCTCTCTATGTTCTCTCTCTGTTCTCTCTCTGTTCTCTCTCTATGTTCTCTCTCTGTTCTCTCTATGTTCTCTCGCTCTGTTCTCGCTCTGTTATCACTCTGTTCTCTCTCTATGTTCTCTCTCTGTTATCACTCTGTTCTCTCTCTATGTTCTCTCTCTGTTATCGCTCTGTTCTCTCTCTGTTATCGCTCTGTTCTCCCTCTATGTTCTCTCTCTGTTCTCTCTCTGTTCTCTCTCTGTTATCACTCTGTTATTGCTCTGTTCTCCCTATGTTCTCTCTATGTTCTCTCTCTCTGTTCTCTCTCTGTTATCGCTCTGTTCTCTCTCTATGTTCTCTCTCTCTGTTCTCTCTCTCTGTTCTCTCTCTATGTTCTCTCTCTCTGTTATCGCTCTGTTCTCTCTCTATGTTCTCTCTCTCTGTTATCGCTCTGTTCTCGCTCTGTTATCACTCTGTTCTCTCTCTATGTTCTCTCTCTGTTATCGCTCTGTTCTCTCTCTATTCTCTCTCTATGTTCTCTCTCTCTCTGTTATCGCTCTGTTCTCGCTCTGTTATCACTCTGTTCTCTCTCTATGTTCTCTCTCTGTTATCGCTCTGTTCTCTCTCTATTCTCTCTCTATGTTCTCTCTCTGTTCTCTCTCTGTTCTCTCTCTATGTTCTCTCTCTCTGTTATCGCTCTGTTCTCGCTCTGTTATCACTCTGTTCTCTCTCTATGTTCTCTCTCTGTTATCGCTCTGTTCTCTCTCTGTTATCGCTCTGTTCTCCCTCTATGTTCTCTCTCTGTTCTCTCTATGTTCTCTCTCTGTTATCACTCTGTTCTCTCTCTATGTTCTCTCTCTGTTCTCACTCTGTTCTCTCTCTATGTTCTCTCTCTGTTATCGCTCTGTTCTCTCTCTGTTATCGCTCTGTTCTCCCTCTATGTTCTCTCTATGTTCTCTCTCTCTGTTCTCTCTCTCTCTGTTCTCTCTCTATGTTATCTCTCTCTGTTATCGCTCTGTTCTCTCTCTATGTTCTCTCTCTGTTATCGCTCTGTTCTCTCTCTATTCTCTCTCTATGTTCTCTCTCTGTTCTCTCTCTGTTCTCTCTCTATGTTCTCTCTCTGTTATCGCTCTGTTCTCTCTCTGTTATCGCTCTGTTCTCTCTCTATGTTCTCTCTCTCTGTTATCGCTCTGTTCTCGCTCTGTTCTCTCTCTATGTTCTCTCTCTGTTATCGCTCTGTTCTCTCTCTATTCTCTCTCTATGTTCTCTCTCTGTTCTCTCTCTGTTCTCTCTCTATGTTCTCTCTCTCTGTTATCGCTCTGTTCTCGCTCTGTTATCACTCTGTTCTCTCTCTGTTCTCTCTATGTTCTCTCTCTGTTATCGCTCTGTTCTCTCTCTGTTCTCTCTATGTTCTCTCTCTGTTATCGCTCTGTTCTCTTTCTGTTCTCTCTCTGTTATCGCTCTGTTCTCCCTATGTTCTCTCTATGTTCTCTCTCTCTGTTCTCTCTCTGTTATCGCTCTGTTCTCCCTCTATGTTCTCTCTATGTTCTCTCTCTCTGTTCTCTCTCTCTGTTCTCTCTCTATGTTCTCTCTCTCTGTTCTCTCTCTGTTCTCTCTCTGTTCTCTCTCTATGTTCTCTCTCTATGTTCTCTCTGTCTGTTCTCTCTCTCTGTTCTCTCTCTATGTTCTCTCTATGTTCTCTCTATGTTCTCTCTCTCTGTTCTCTCTCTATGTTCTCTCTCTCTGTTCTCTCTCTCTGTTCTCTCTCTATGTTCTCTCTCTGTTCTCTCTCTGTTCTCTCTCTATGTTCTCTCTCTGTTTCTCTATGTTCTCTCGCTCTGTTCTCGCTCTGTTATCACTCTGTTCTCTCTCTATGTTCTCTCTCTGTTATCACTCTGTTCTCTCTCTATGTTCTCTCTCTGTTATCGCTCTGTTCTCTCTCTGTTATCGCTCTGTTCTCCCTCTATGTTCTCTCTCTGTTCTCTCTCTGTTCTCTCTCTGTTATCACTCTGTTATTGCTCTGTTCTCCTATGTTCTCTCTATGTTTCTCTCTCTGTTCTTCTCTGTTATCGCTCTGTTCTCTCTCTATGTTCTCTCTCTGTTCTCTCTCTCTGTTCTCTCTCTATGTTCTCTCTCTCTGTTATCGCTCTGTTCTCTCTCTATGTTTCTCTCTCTGTTATCGCTCTGTTCTCGCTCTGTTATCACTCTGTTCTCTCTCTATGTTCTCTCTCTGTTATCGCTCTGTTCTCTCTCTATTCTCTCTCTATGTTCTCTCTCTCTCTGTTATCGCTCTGTTCTCGCTCTGTTATCACTCTGTAGGAGGGGGCTCTCTCTCTATGTTCTCTCTCTGTTATCGCTCTGTTCTCTCTCTATTCTCTCTCTATGTTCTCTCTCTGTTCTCTCTCTGTTCTCTCTCTATGTTCTCTCTCTCTGTTATCGCTCTGTTCTCGCTCTGTTATCACTCTGTTCTCTCTCTATGTTCTCTCTCTGTTATCGCTCTGTTCTCTCTCTGTTATCGCTCTGTTCTCCCTTTATGTTCTCTCTCTGTTCTCTCTATGTTCTCTCTCTGTTATCACTCTGTTCTCTCTCTATGTTCTCTCTCTGTTCTCACTCTGTTCTCTCTCTATGTTCTCTCTCTGTTATCGCTCTGTTCTCTCTGTTATCGCTCTGTTCTCCCTCTATGTTCTCTCTATGTTCTCTCTCTCTGTTCTCTCTCTCTCTGTTCTCTCTCTATGTTATCTCTCTCTGTTATCGCTCTGTTCTCTCTCTATGTTCTCTCTCTGTTATCGCTCTGTTCTCTCTCTATTCTCTCTCTATGTTCTCTCTCTGTTCTCTCTCTGTTCTCTCTCTATGTTCTCTCTCTGTTATCGCTCTGTTCTCTCTCTGTTATCGCTCTGTTCTCTCTCTATGTTCTCTCTCTGTTCTCTCTGTTATCGCTCTGTTCTCTCTCTATGTTCTCTCTCTGTTCTCTCTGTTATCGCTCTGTTCTCTCTCTATGTTCTCTCTCTGTTCTCTCTGTTCTCTCTCTATGCTCTCTCTGTTCTCTCTCTGTTCTCTCTCTTCTATCTGCTCTCAATTTTCTCAATTTCAAGCTAAGGGGCTTTATTGGCATGGGAAACATGTGTTTTCATTGCCAAAGCAAGTCATTTTTTTTTAAGAACAGTAAACATTACATTCACAGAAATTCCAAAAGACACTTTAAATGTCATATTATGTCTATATACAGTGTTGTAATGATGTGCAAATAGTTAAAGTACAAAAGGGAAAATAAGTCAACATAAATATAGGTTGTATTTACAATGGTGTTTGTTCTTCACTGGTTTCCCTTTTCTTGTGGCAACAGGTCACACATCTTGCTGCTGTGATGTCACACTGTGGTATTTCACCCAGTAGATATGGGAGTTTATCAAAATTGGATTTGTTTTTGAATTCTTTATGAGTCTGCGTAATCTGAGGGAAATATGTGTATCTAATATGGTCATACATTTGACAGGAGGTTAGGAAGTGCAACTCAGTATCCACCTCATTTTGTGGGCAGTGTGCACATAGCCTGTCTTCTCTTGAGAGCCATGTCTGCCTACGGCGGCCTTTCTCAATAGCAAGGCTATGCTCACTGTGTCTAAACATAGTCAAAGCTTTCCTTAAGTTTGGGTCAGTCACAGTGGTCAGGTATTCTGCCACTGTGTACTCTCTGTTTAGGGCCAAATGGCATTCTAGTTTACTCTGTTTTTTTGATAATTCTTTCCAATGTGTCAAGTAATGATCTTTTTTGTTTTCTCATGATTTGGTTGGGTCTAATTGTGTTGCTGTCCTGGGGCTTTTTGGGGTGTGTTTGTGTTTGTGAACAGAGCCCCAGGTTGCTTAGGGGACTCTTCGCCAGGTTCATCTCTCTGTAGGTGATGGCTTTGTTATGGAAGGTTTGGGAATAACTTCCTTTTATGGGGTTGTAGAATTTAACATCTCTTTTATGGATTTTGATAATTAGCAGTTATCGGCCTAATTCTGCTCTCTCTCTCATTCTCTCTCTTTCTCTCCCTTCTTTCTCCCTCTCGCTCCCACGGGTGCTGTGGGTGGTAGGAGGGGGCTGTGGGTGGTAGGAGGGGCTGTGGGTGGTGAGAGGGTGCTGTGGGTGGTAGGAGGGGCTGTGGGTGGTAGGAGGGGGCTGTGGGTGGTAGGAGGGGCTGTGGGTGGTAGGAGGGGCTGTGGGTGGTGAGAGGGTGCTGTGGGTGGTAGGAGGGGGCTGTGGGTGGTAGGAGGGGCTGTGGGTGGTAGAGAGGGTGCTGTGGGTGGTAGGAGGGGCTGTGGGTGGTGATAGGGTGCTGTGGGTGGTAGGAGGGGCTGTGGGTGGTAGGAAGGGGCTGTGGGTGGTGAGAGGGTGCTGTGGGTGGTAGGAGGGGGCTGTGGGTGGTAGGAGGGGGCTATGGGTGGTAGGAGGGGCTGTGGGTGGTAGGAGGGGCTGTGGGTGGTAGGAGGGGCTGTGGGTGGTAGGAGGGGGCTGTGGGTGGTGAGGAGGGTGCTGTGGGTGGTAGGAGGGGGCTGTGGGTGGTAGGAGGGGGCTGTGGGTGGTGAGAGGGTGCTGTGGGTGGTAGGAGGGGGCTGTGGGTGGTGAGAGGGTGCTGTGGGTGGTGAGAGGGTGCTGTGGGTGGTAGGAGGCGGCTGTGGGTGGTAGGAGGGGGCTGTGGGTGGTAGGAGGGGCTGTGGGTGGTAGGAGGGGGCTGTGGGTGGTAGGAGGGGGCTGTGGGTGGTGAGAGGGTGCTGTGGGTGGTAGGAGGGGGCTGTGGGTGGTAGGAGGGGGCTGTGGGTGGTAGGAGGGGGCTGTGGGTGGTAGGAGGGGGCTGTGGGTGGTAGGAGGGGGCTGTGGGTGGTGAGAGGGTGCTGTGGGTGGTAGGAGGGGGCTGTGGGTGGTAGGAGGGGGCTGTGGGTGGTGAGAGGGTGCTGTGGGTGGTAGGAGGGTGCTGTGGGTGGTAGGAGGGGGCTGTGGGTGGTAGGAGGGGGCTGTGGGTGGTGAAAGGGTTGTTTAGTCCTGTCTTATTATTATTTCTATGTATTTGTCTACTACATGATTGAGTTGGTCGCTTCTGTGTCCAGACAGCGCTGCATTTTGATTTGTGCTTTTGCTTGTGTTCCCACATAAGCAATGTAGTTTTGTTTTGACTATGTTGTAATTTGGTTTTGATTGGATGTTGATTGGGTCTCTCTCTCTGTACTCTTCTATAGCTACATGTTCTTGTCGTGTTATTCTCAGTGAGGTCACACACAGCAGCCCTCAGATCACTGTGTCAGATGGGCTGAAACTGATAAAGGGAAAGATAGAGGTCCACAGAATGGATGGTAGAGGGGGAGATAGAGAGGGAACAGCTGGAAGGATGGTAAAGGGGGAGATAGAGAGGGAACGACAGGAGGGATGGTAGAGGAGGAGATAGAGGATGGCAGGAAGGATGGTAGAGGGGGAGATAGAGAGAGAACGACAGGAGGGATGGTGGAGGAGGAGATAGAGAGGGAACAACTGGAAGGGTGGTAGAGGGGGAGATAGAAAGGGAACAGCTGGAAGGGTGGTGGAGGGGGAGATAGAGAGGGAACAGCTGGAAGGGTGGTAGAGGGGGAGATAGAGAGGGAACGGCAGGAAGGATGGTAGAGGGGGAGATAGAGAGGGAACGACAGGAAGGATGGTAGAGGGGGAGATAGAGAGGGAACGGCTGGAAGGATGGTAGAGGGGGAGATAGAGAGGGAACAGCAGGAGGGATGGTGGAGGGGGGAGATAGAGAGGGAACAGCAGGAAGGGTGGTAGAGGGGGAGATAGAGAGGGAACAGCAGGAGGGATGGTGGAGGAGGAGATAGAGAGGGAACAGCAGGAAGGGTTGTAGAGGGGGAGATAGAGAGGGAATGACAGGAAGGGTGGTAGAGGGGAGATAGAGAGGGAACAGCAGGAAGGGTGGTAGAGGGGGAGATAGAGAGGGAACAGCAGGAAGGATGGTAGAGGGGGAGATAGAGAGGGAACCGCAGGAAGGGTGGTAGAGGGGGAGATAGAGAGGGAACGGCTGGAAGGATGGTAGAGGGGGAGATAGAGAGGGAACGACAGGAGGGATGGTGGAGGAGGAGATAGAGAGGGAACGACAGGAAGGATGGTAGAGGGGGAGATAGAGAGGGAACAGCAGGAGGGATGGTGGAGGGGGAGATAGAGAGGGAACAGCAGGAAGGGTGGTAGAGGGGGAGATAGAGAGGGAACAGCAGGAGGGATGGTGGAGGAGGAGATAGAGAGGGAACAGCAGGAAGGGTTGTAGAGGGGGAGATAGAGAGGGAATGACAGGAAGGGTGGTAGAGGGGGAGATAGAGAGGGAACAGCAGGAAGGGTGGTAGAGGGGGAGATAGAGAGGGAACAGCAGGAAGGATGGTAGAGGGGGGAGATAGAGAGGGAACAGCAGGAGGGATGGTGGAGGAGGAGATAGAGAGGGAACAGCAGGAAGGGTTGTAGAGGGGGAGATAGAGAGGGAATGACAGGAAGGGTGGTAGAGGGGGAGATAGAGAGGGAACAGCAGGAAGGGTGGTAGAGGGGGAGATAGAGAGGGAACAGCAGGAAGGGTGGTAGAGGGGGAGATAGAGAGGGAACAGCAGGAAGGATGGTAGAGGGGGAGATAGAGAGGGAACCGCAGGAAGGGTGGTAGAGGTGGAGATAGAGAGGGAACGGCTAGAAGGATGGTAGAGGGGGAGATAGAGAGGGAACGACAGGAGGGATGGTGGAGGAGGAGATAGAGAGGGAACGACAGGAAGGATGGTAGAGGGGGAGATAGAGAGAGAACGGCTGGAAGGATGGTAGAGGGGGAGATAGAGAGGGAACAGCAGGAGGGATGGTGGCGGAGGGGAGGTCCACAGAATGGATGGAGAGGGGAATAGCAGGAAGGGTGGTAGAGGGGGAGATAGAGAGGGAACAGCTGGAAGGGGAGATGGTGGAGGAGGGGGAGATAGAGAGGGAACAGCAGGAAGGGTGGTAGAGGGGGATATAGAGAGGGAACAGCAGGAGGGATGGTGGAGGAGGAGATAGAGAGGGAACAGCAGGAAGGGTTGTAGAGGGGGAGATAGAGAGGGAATGACAGGAAGGGTGGTAGAGGCGGAGATAGAGAGGGAACGGCTGGAAGGATGGTACAGGGGGAGATAGAGAGGGAACGACAGGAGGGATGGTGGAGGAGGAGATAGAGAGGGAACAGCTGGAAGGGTGGTGGAGGGGGGAGATAGAGAGGGAACAGCAGGAAGGGTGGTAGAGGAGGAGATAGAGAGGGAACGACAGGAAGGATGGTAGAGGGGGAGATAGAGAGGTCCACAGAATGGATGGTAGAGGGGGAGATAGAGAGGGAACGGCTGGAAGGGTGGTAGAGGCGGAGATAGAGAGGTCCACAGAATGGATGGTAGAGGGGGAGATAGAGAGGGAACAGCTGGAAGGATGGTAGAGGGGGAGATAGAGAGGTCCACAGAATGGATGGTAGAGGGGGAGATAGAGAGGGAACAGCTGGAGGGATGGTAGAGGGGGAGATAGAGAGGGAACAGCTGGAAGGATGGTAGAGGGGGAGATAGAGAGGTCCACAGAATGGATGGTAGAGGGGGAGATAGAGAGGGAACAGCAGGAGGGATGGTAGAGGGGGAGATAGAGAGGGAACAGCAGGAAGGATGGTAGAGGGGGAGATAGAGAGGGAAACATGCTGGAAGGGTGGTAGAGGGGGAGATAGAGATTGAACAGCAGGAAGGATGGTAGAGGGGGAGATAGAGAGGAACAGCAGGAATGATGGTAGAGGGGGAGATAGAGAGGGAACGGCTGGAAGGATGGTAGAGGGGGAGATAGAGAGGGAACAGCAGGAAGGATGGTAGCGGGGGAGATAGAGAGGGAACGGCTGGAAGGATGGTAGAGGGGGAGATAGAGAGGGAACAGCAGGAAGGATGGTGGCTGGAAGGATGGAGGGGAGATAGAGAGGGAACGGCTGGAAGGATGGTAGAGGGGGAGATAGAGAGGGAACAGCAGGAAGGATGGTAGAGGGGGAGATAGAGAGGGAACGGCTGGAAGGATGGTAGAGGGGGAGATAGAGAGGTCCACAGAATGGATGGTAGTGGGGAGATAGAGAGGGAACAGCTGGAAGGGTGGTAGAGGGGGAGATAGAGATTGAACAGCAGGAAGGGTGGTAGAGGGGGAGATAGAGAGGGACCGCAGGAAGGGTGGTAAGAGGGGGAGATAGAGAGGGAACCGCAGGAAGGGTGGTAGAGGGGGGATAGAGAGGGAACAGCAGGAAGGGTGGTAGAGGTGGAGATATGGAGAGGGAACAGCAGGAAGGATGGTAGAGGGGGAGATAATGGAGAGGGAACAGCAGGAAGGATGGTAGAGGGGGAGATAGAGAGGGAACAGCAGGAAGGGTGGTAGAGGGGGAGATAGAGAGGGAATGGCTGGAAGGATGGTAGAGGGGAGATAGAGAGGGAACAGCAGGAAGGATGGTGGAGGGGAGAGGTGGTTAATGGAGAGGGAACAGCAGGAAGGGTGGTAGAGGGGGAGATAGAGAGGGAATGGCTGGAAGGATGGTAGAGGGGGAGATAGAAAGGGAACGACAGGAAGGTGGTTAATGGTTAAGAGAGAGAGGACGGCAGGAAGGTGGTTAATGGTTGAGAGAGAGAGGACGGCAGGAAGGTGGTTAATGGTTAAGAGAGAGAGGACGGCAGGAAGGTGGTTAATGGTTAAGAGAGAGAGGACGGCAGGAAGGTGGTTAATGGTTAAGAGAGAGAGGACGGCAGGAAGGTGGTTAATGGTTAGGAGAGAGGACGGCAGGAAGGTGGTTAATGGTTAAGAGAGAGAGGATGGCAGGAAGGTGGTTAATGGTTAGGAGAGAGGACGGCAGGAAGGTGGTTAATGGTTAAGAGAG
The DNA here is from genome assembly GCF_034236695.1 of Oncorhynchus nerka. Lineage (NCBI taxonomy): Eukaryota > Metazoa > Chordata > Actinopteri > Salmoniformes > Salmonidae > Oncorhynchus > Oncorhynchus nerka. The sequence continues at coordinate 96,293,677 of NC_088409.1, forward strand.
AGAGGACGGCAGGAAGGTGGTTAATGGTTAAGAGAGAGAGGACGGCAGGAAGGTGGTTAATGGTTAAGAGAGAGGACGGCAGGAAGGTGGTTAATGGTTAAGAGAGAGAGGACGGCAGGAAGGTGGTTAATGGTTAAGAGAGAGAGGATGGCAGGAAGGTGGTTAATGGTTAGGAGAGAGGACGGCAGGAAGGTGGTTAATGGTTAAGAGAGAGAGATTAAAAAGAGAGAGTAAAAATTGTGGCCAATCTGCATTTTTCTCTGTCATAAAAATGACTTGCAGATGATCAGATATCGACTCACAAGTTCCAGGGGGCAGTAAAAGAAGGGATGATAAGAATATGATTTAAAAAAGAGGGGGGGAGGGACCGATAGTTTACCATGTGATTGGCTCCAGGGCTTTGATCCGTGCACTAATTTATTCTGTCCCACTGAGCTTTACTCAGCGCCCCCAATAAAGGCAAGAGGTTGAGGGAAACGCATGTTCACGTGGAGCGTTATTTACGTGGTGACAGGCGAGTAGTGAAAAACTGATAGGATTCAAATGCCTTGGCTTGGCCTGGATCAGTGCCTCGGAGAGATGTGTGAGAGCACACGTTGCAGGGGGCTATGAGTACATCCAGGGTTGTTTCAGTCTGAGATCGGGTATTACCCTATTCTACCGAATACGCTGCAAAATTCCTCCTGTCACATCATCTGCTAAAAGCTTTCAAATCTGGACAGTAAGAGTTTATTTCCAAAACGCTATATTTCTGTTTTTGCACTAGAAATGATTACTTATGCGTACCGTTGTGTATAACATATTACTGTTCTCAGATTTATAATGAATAGATTTTAGATGTGTATTACAATGTGTTTCCTCGCTAAATGCTGTATATCCATACATACAATGACAGCCTACCCATCATATATAGCGTCCATGCCATGATTAGATGCTGAAAAAACATCAGGCTCAGGGTTCAGCTATATACATCAGGCTCAGGGAACATCAGGCTCAGGGAACATCAGGCTCAGGGAACATCAGGCTCAGGGAACAACAGGCTCAGGGTTTGCCTATATACATCAGGCTCAGGGAACAACAGGCTCAGGGTTCAGCTATATACATCAGGCTCAGGGAACATCAGGCTCAGGGAACATCAGGCTCAGGGTTCAGCTATATACATCAGGCTCAGGGAACATCAGGCTCAGGGAACATCAGGCTCAGGGAACATCAGGCTCAGGGTTCAGCTATATACATCAGGCTCAGGGAACATCAGGCTCAGGGAACATCAGGCTCAGGGAACATCAGGCTCAGGGTTCAGCTATATACATCAGGCTCAGGGAACATCAGGCTCAGGGAACATCAGGCTCAGGGAACATCAGGCTCAGGGAACAACAGGCTCAGGGTTTGCCTATATACATCAGGCTCAGGGAACAACAGGCTCAGGGAACAACAGGCTCAGGGAACATCAGGCTCAGGGAACAACAGGCTCAGGGAACATCAGGCTCAGGGAACATCAGGCTCAGGGAACATCAGGCTCAGGGTTCGCCTATATACATCAGGCTCAGGTAGCATCAGGCTCAGGGAACATCAGGCTCAGGGAACATCAGGCTCAGGGTTCACCTATATACATCAGGCTCAGGGGACATCAGGCTCAGGTAGCATCAGGCTCAGGGAACATAAGGCTCAGGGAACATCAGGCTCAGGGAACATCAGGCTCAGGGTTCACCTATATACATCAGGCTCAGGGAACAACAGGCTCAGGGAACACCAGGCTCAGGGAATATCAGGCTCAGAGAACATCAGGCTCAGGGTTCACCTATATACATCAGGCTCAGGGAACAACAGGCTCAGGGAACATCAGGCTCAGGGTTCACCTATATACATCAGACTCAGGGTTCACCTATATACATCAGGCTCAGTGAACATCAGGCTCAGGGAACATCAGGCTCAGGGAACATCAGGCTCAGTGAACAACAGGCTCAGGGAACATCATGCTCAGGGAACAACAGGCTCAGGGAACATCAGGCTCAGGGAACAACAGGCTCAGGGTTCAGCTATATACATCAGGCTCAGTGAACATCAGGCTCAGGGAACAACAGGCTCAGGGAACATCAGGCTCAGGGAACATCAGGCTCAGGGTTCACCTATATACATCAGGCTCAGGGTTCACCTATATACATCAGGCTCAGGTAGCATCAGGCTCAGGGAACATCAGGCTCAGGGAACATCAGGCTCAGGGTTCACCTATATACATCAGGCTCAGGGTTCACCTATATACATCAGGCTCAGGGTTCACCTATATACATCAGGCTCAGGGTTCACCTATATACATCAGGCTCAGGGAACATCAGGCTCAGGGTTCACCTATATACATCAGGCTCAGGGAACATGAGGCTCAGGGTTCACCTATATACATCAGGCTCAGGGTTCACCTATATACATCAGGCTCAGGGAACATCAGGCTCAGGGAACACCAGGCTCAGGGAACATCAGGCTCAGGGTTCACCTATATACATCAGGCTCAGGGAACATCAGGCTCAGGGAACACCAGGCTCAGGGAACACCAGGCTCAGGGAACATCAGGCTCAGGGTTCACCTATATACATCAGGCTCAGGGTTCACCTATATACATCAGGCTCAGGGTTCACCTATATACATCAGGCTCAGGGAACACCAGGCTCAGGGAACACCAGGCTCAGGGAACACCAGGCTCAGGGAACACCAGGCTCAGGGAACATCAGGCTCAGGGTTCACCTATATACATCAGGCTCAGGGTTCACCTATATACATCAGGCTCAGGGTTCACCTATATACATCAGGCTCAGGGAACATCAGGTTCAGGGAACATCAGGCTCAGGTAGCATCAGGCTCAGGGAACACCAGACTCAACTCTCCAGTTGGTAACAGAGATAAATAGACAGTAGTGGAGACAGAGATGTTAGAGAACATTAAAGAACATGAGCATGAAGACCATTTCTGTTGAACGCTGAGATAGAGTTTGATCAAACACTGCCATTAATTGTTGAGACAATAGTTTAGAAAGAGGAGAAATGGAGATTGTACATTTCACACGCACGCACACACACACACACACACACACACACACACACACACACACACACACACACACACACACACACACACAAATACAAACATACAAACACACACACACACACTACAGTCTCCTCCAGGCTAGATAAGTCTACACCAAGGTTTAGTAGTTTAATGTTTTTGTATTAGTTTTAAGATTTTTTTTTTAAAATTCAGTTTAGTTTCAGTTACACACTCACAGTGTCAATGTAGACGTATGGAAATCGCAAGGCTGCCGGCCCAGACCTCATATCTAGCCGTGCCCTCGGAGCATGTGCAGACCATCTGGCTGTTGTGTTCTCTGACATTATCAGGCCGCTATACCTGCTTCAAGATGTCCACTATCATCCCGAGGCTCAAGAAAGGGAAAGTAACTGAACTGAATGACTACCGACCAGTACCCCTCACTTCCTTCATCATGAAATGCTTCGAGAGGCTAGTCAATGACCATATCACCTCCTCCCTCCCCGACACACTCCACACTCTCCAATTTGCGTACCGCCTTGACAGAGCCACAGATGATGCAATCGCCATTGCACTACACACAGCCCTCACCCACCTGGACAAAAGGATATGCATATGTGAGGATGCTGTTCATTGACTCCAGTTCGGCCTTCAATACCACAGTGTCCTATTAGCTCATCACAAAGCTCACAGCCCTGGGTCTGAACTCTTCCCTATGCAACTGGGTCCTGGACTTCCAGGAGCGTTGAATCGCAAGGCTAAAATTCTTTGTGGTTTTGATCAGTAGTGTAAAGTACTTGAGTAAAAATGCTTTAAAGTACTACTTAAGTATTTTTGGGGGGTATCTGTATTTTAGTATTTATATTTTAGACTACTTTTACTTTTACTTCACTACATTCCTAAAGAAAATAATGTACTTTTTACTCCATACATTTTCTCTGACAACCAAAAGTGCTCACTACATTTTGAATGCAATTCACGCACTTATCAAAAGAACATCCCAGGTCATCCCTACTGCCTCTGATCTGTTGGACTCACTAAACAGAGAACATCCCAGGTCATCCCTACTGCCTCTGATCTGTTGGACTCACTAAACAGAGAACATCCCAGGTCATCCCTACTGCCTCTGATCTGGTGGACTCACTAAACAGAGAACATCCCAGGTCATCCCTACTGCCTCTGATCTGGAGGACTCACTAAACAGAGAACATCACAGGTCATCCCTACTGCCTCTGATCTGTTGGACTCACTAAACAGAGAACATCCCAGGTCATCCCTACTGCCTCTGATCTGGTGGACTCACTAAACAGAGAACATCCCAGGTCATCCCTACTGCCTCTGATCTGTTGGACTCACTAAACAGAGAACATCCCAGGTCATCCCTACTGCCTCTGATCTGTTGGACTCACTAAACAGAGAACATCCCAGGTCATCCCTACTGCCTCTGATCTGGAGGTCTCACTAAACAGAGAACATCCCAGGTCATCCCTACTGCCTCTGATCTGGTGGACTCACTAAACAGAGAACATCCCAGGTCATCCCTACTGCCTCTGATCTGTTGGACTCACTAAACAGAGAACATCCCAGGTCATCCCTACTGCCTCTGATCTGGTGGACTCACTAAACAGAGAACATCCCAGGTCATCCCTACTGCCTCTGATCTGGAGGACTCACTAAACAGAGAACATCCCAGGTCATCCCTACTGCCTCTGATCTGGAGGTCTCACTAAACAGAGAACATCCCAGGTCATCCCTACTGCCTCTGATCTGGTGGACTCACTAAACAGAGAACATCACAGGTCATCCCTACTGCCTCTGATCTGGTGGACTCACTAAACAGAGAACATCCCAGGTCATCCCTACTGCCTCTGATCTGGTGGACTCACTAAACAGAGAACATCCCAGGTCATCCCTACTGCCTCTGATCTGGTGGACTCACTAAACAGAGAACATCCCAGGTCATCCCTACTGCCTCTGATCTGGAGGACTCACTAAACAGAGAACATCCCAGGTCATCCCTACTGCCTCTGATCTGTTGGCTCACTAAACACAAATGCTTTGCATGTAAATTATGTCTAAGTGTTGAAGTGTGCCCCTAGCTCTACGTAAATAAAGAAAATATGAAATTGTGCCGTCTTGTTTGCTTAATTGTGCCGGCTTCCACCCGGTTACGCAACCCTGCATCTTAGAGGCTGCTGCCCTATATACATAGACTTGGAATCACTGGTCACTTTAATAATGGAACACTAATCACTTTAATAATGGAACACTGGTCCCTTTAATAATGGAACACTGGTCACTTTAATAATGGAATCACTGGTCACTATAATAATGGAACACTGGTCACTATAATAATGGAACACTGGTCACTATAATAATGGAATCACTGGTCACTATAATAATGGAATCACTGGTCACTATAATAATGGAATCACTGGTCACTATAATAATGGAACACTGGTCACTATAATAATGGAACACTGATCACTTGTCACGTTCGTTATAATGAGTGGACCAAGGCGCAGCGTGAGTAGAGTTCCACATATTTATTAAGTGAAACCCCAAACAACAAATAAATAAACGAACGTGCCGTATCCCACATCGCAGGTGGGAAAAGTACCACACTAACTATGATCCCCAATTAGAGGAAATGATCATCAGCTGCCTCCATTTGGGAATCATACACACACCAACATAGAAAATAAAAACTAGAAAACCCCCTAGTCACGCCCTGACCTAAAACACCATAGAGAACCCTGAGGGCTTTAATAATGGAACACTGGTCACTTTAATAATGGAACACTGGTCACTTTAATAATGGAACACTGGTCCCTTTAATAATGGAACACTGGTCACTATAATAATGGAACACTGGTCACTATAATAATGGAACACTGGTCCCTTTAATAATGGAACACTGGTCCCTTTAATAATGGAACACTGGTCACTATAATAATGGAACACTGGTCCCTTTAATAATGGAACACTGGTCCCTTTAATAATGGAACACTGGTCACTATAATAATGTAACACTGGTCCCTTTAATAATGGAACACTGGTCACTATAATAATGGAACACTGGTCACTATAATAATGGAACACTGGTCCCTTTAATAATGGAACACTGGTCCCTTTAATAATGGAACACTGGTCCCTTTAATAATGGAACACTGGTCCCTTTAATAATGTAACACTGGTCACTTTAATAATGGAACACTGGTCCCTTTAATAATGGAACACTGGTCCCTTTAATAATGGAACACTGGTCCCTTTAATAATGGAACACTGGTCCCTTTAATAATGGAACACTTGTCACTTTAATAATGGAACACTGGTCACTTTAATAATGGATCACTGGTCTACATTTACATTTAAGTCATTTAGCAGACGCTCTTATCCAGAGCGACTTACAAATTGGTGCATTCACCTTATGACATCCAGTGGAACAGTAGTGCATCTAAATATTTTAAGGGGGGTGAGAGGGATTACTTTATCCTATCCTAGGTATTCCTTAAAGAGGTGGGGTTTCAGGTGTCTCCGGAAGGTGGTGATTGACTCCGCTGTCCTGGCGTCGTGAGGGAGTTTGTTCCACCATTGGGGGGCAAGAGCAGCGAACAGTTTTGACTGGGCTGAGCCGGAACTGTACTTCCTCAGTGGTAGGGAGGCGAGCAGGCCAGAGGTGGATGAACGCAGTGCCCTTGTTTGGGTGTAGGGCCTGATCAGAGCCTGGAGGTACTGAGGTGCCATTCCCCTCACAGCTCCGTAGGCAAGCACCATGGTCTTGTAGCGGATGCGAGCTTCAACTGGAAGCCAGTGGAGAGAGCGGAGGAGCGGGGTGACGTGAGAGAACTTGGGAAGGTTGAACACCAGACGGGCTGCGGCGTTCTGGATGAGTTGTAGGGGTTTAATGGCACAGGCAGGGAGCCCAGCCAACAGCGAGTTGCAGTAATCCAGACGGGGAGATGACAAGTGCCTGGATTAGGACCTGCGCCGCTTCCTGTGTGAGGCAGGGTCGTACTCTGCGGATGTTGTAGAGCATGAACCTACAGGAACGGGCCACCGCCTTGATGTTAGTTGAGAACGACAGGGTGTTGTCCAGGATCACGCCAAGGTTCTTAGCGCTCTGGGAGGAGGACACAATGGAGTTGTCAACCGTGATGGCGAGATCATGGAACGGGCAGTCCTTCCCGGGAGGAAGAGCAGCTCCGTCTTGCCGAGGTTCAGCTTGAGGTGGTGATCCGTCATCCACACTGATATGTCTGCCAGACATGCAGAGATGCGATTCGCCACCTGGTCATCAGAAGGGGGAAAGGAGAAGATTAATTGTGTGTCGTCTGCATAGCAATGATAGGAGAGACCATGTGAGGTTATGACAGAGCCAAGTGACTTGGTGTATAGCGAGAATAGGAGAGGGCCTAGAACAGAGCCCTGGGGGACACCGGTGGTGAGAGCACGTGGTGTGGAGACGGATTCTCGCCACGCCACCTGGTAGGAGCGACCTGTCAGGTAGGACGCAATCCAAGCGTGGGCCGCGCCGGAGATGCCCAACTCGGAGAGGGTGGAGAGGAGGATCTGATGGTTCACAGTATCGAAGGCAGCCAATAGGTCTAGAAGGATGAGAGCAGAGGAGAGAGAGTTAGCTTTAGCAGTGCGGAGCGCGTCCGTGATACAGAGAAGAGCAGTCTCAGTTGAATGACTAGTCTTGAAACCTGACTGATATGGATCAAGAAGGTCATTCTGAGAGAGATAGCGGGAGAGCTGGCCAAGGACGGTACGTTCAAGAGTTTTGGAGAGAAAAGAAAGAAGGGATACTGGTCTGTAGTTGTTGACATCGGAGGGATCGAGTGTAGGTTTTTTCAGAAGGGGTGCAACTCTCGCTCTCTTGAAGACGGAAGGGACGTAGCCAGCGGTCAGGGATGAGTTGATGAGCGAGGTGAGGTAAGGGAGAAGGTCTCCGGAAATGGTCTGGAGAAGAGAGGAGGGGATAGGGTCAAGGGGGCAGGTTGTTGGGCGGCCGGCCGTCACAAGACGCGAGATTTCATCTGGAGAGAGAGGGGAGAAAGAGGTCAGAGCACAGGGTAGGGCAGTGTGAGCAGAACCAGCGGTGTCGTTTGACTTAGCAAACGAGGATCGGATGTCGTCGACCTTCTTTTCAAAATGGTTGACGAAGTCATCTGCAGAGAGGGAGGAGGGGGGGAGGGGGAGGAGGATTCAGGAGGGAGGAGAAGGTGGCAAAGAGCTTCCTAGGGTTAGAGGCAGATGCTTGGAATTTAGAGTGGTAGAAAGTGGCTTTAGCAGCAGAGAGAGAAGAGGAAAATGTAGAGAGGAGGGAGTGAAAGGATGCCAGGTCCGCAGGGAGGCGAGTTTTCCTCCATTTCCGCTCGGCTGCCCGGAGCCCTGTTCTGGTCACTATAATAATGGAACACTGGTCACTAATAATGGAACACTGGTCACTTTAATAATGGATCACTGGTCCCTTTAATAATGAAACACTGGTCACTTTAATAATGGAACACTGGTCCCTTTAATAATGGAACACTGGTCACTAATAATGGAACACTGGTCCCTTTAATAATGGAACACTGGTCCCTTTAATAATGGAACACTGGTCACTTTAATAATGGAACACTGGTCCCTTTAATAATGGAACACTGGTCACTTTAATAATGGAACACTGGTCACTTTAATAATGGAACACTGGTCCCTTTAATAATGGAATACTAGTCACTTCACCAAGAAGATGGGAAAGAATGAAGATGAAGATAAGATAAGATAAGAGAGGTCTGGGAGAAGTGGGTGGAGCCATAAGAGAGGTCTGGGAGAAGTGGGTGGAGCCATAAGAGAGGTCTGGGAGAAGTGGGTGGAGCCATAAGAGAGGTCTGGGAGAAGTGGGTGGAGCCATAAGAGAGGTCTGGGAGAAGTGGGTGGAGCCATAAGAGAGGTCTGGGAGAAGTGGGTGGAGCCATCAGAGAGGTCTGGAAGAAGTGGGTGGAGCCATAAGAGAGGTCTGGGAGAAGTGGGTGGAGCCATAAGAGAGGTCTGGGAGAAGTGGGTGGAGCCATAAGAGAGATCTGGGAGAAGTGGGTGGAACCATAAGAGAGGTCTGGGAGAAGTGGGTGGAGCCATAAGAGAGATCTGGGAGAAGTGGGTGGAGACATAAGAGAGATCTGGGAGAGGTGGGTGGAGCCATAAGAGAGATCTGGGAGAAGTGGGTGGAGCCATAAGAGAGGTCTGGGAGAAGTGGGTGGAGCCATAAGAGAGGTCTGGGAGAAGTGGGTGGAGCCATAAGAGAGGTCTGGGAGAAGTGGGTGGAGCGTCTGCCATTACCTCTACAACCCCGGGCCTAAAATAACAGTGGAGGAGCAACTGTTTCCATTCAGAGGCACATTTGTATTTTCATATCTGTAATGTAAGTGATTTTCACTGTTCATTCTATTATGTATTGCTGTAATATAATTGAATTATGTGACTGTTTTCTGTGACAATAATTACTGATAGTAATCTCTTTTGTATGAAGGTTGGTGTCCTTTCCGGCAGTATATGCCCAGTAAGCCAGCAAAGTATGGCATCAAGATATGGGTGGGTGGCCTGTGACGCACAATCCAGCTATGCTTGGAAGATGCAACACTACACAGGTGAGCCGACCAGTGGAGGCCCGGAGAAGAACCAGGGGATACTGGTTGTGTTTGATGTGACAGATGGACTGAGGGGGCACAATGTCACGTGTGACAATTCCTTCACCTCTTATGAACTCAGACAGCAGCTCCTGAAGAGGAAGATCACCATGGTTGGAACAGTTAGAAAGAACAAGCCTGAGCTCCCCCCTCAACTCTTCCCAACAAGGGGTAGAGAGGCCTTCTCATCTAAGTTTGCCTTCATTCCCACCACCACTCTAGTTTCTTACCTCACAAAGAGGAACAAGAATGTGGTCCTCCTGAGCACACTGCACAAAACGGCTGAGATCAATGATCGTGAGGACAGGAAGCTAGCCATCATCCTGGACTACAACCACAAGAAAAGAGGTGTGGACAACCTGGACAAGGTGATTGGAACTTACAGCTGCAGGAGGATGACATCATTGATAACATCATTGTTAACATCATTGATGTGTCCTCATACAATCCTTTGTGATATGGAACAAGATCAACCCTACCTGGATGCCTGATAAATGGAACAAGAGGAGTGTGTTCCTGGAGCAGCTGGGAAAGGCACTTGTAACCTCAAACATTCAAAGAAGGGAGCACCTCCCCCGCACAGCAGCCTCTGCAGCGCTTGTGAAAGCTGTTCAGGGGTCTGAATCTTGTCCTGATCCACCTGAGACTGCAGCGGTGGCAGGTAAGAGGAGGAGATATAGTGGTATAGTCTCTCTGAGATTAGCATTATGTAATAGAGGTGGTGGTATAGTCTCTCTGAGATTAACATTATGTAATAGAGGTGGTGGTATTGTCTCTCTGAGATTAGCATTATGTAATAGAGGTAGTGGTATTGATATTGTCTCTCTGAGATTAACATTATGTAATAGAGGTGGTGGTATTGTCTCTCTGAGATTAGCATTATGTAATAGAGGTGGTGGTATAGTCTCTCTGAGATTAGCATTATGTAATAGAGGTGGTGGTATAGTCTCTTTGAGATTAACATTATGTAATAGAGGTGGTGGTATTGTCTCTCTGAGATTAGCATTATGTAATAGAGGTAGTGGTATTGTCTCTCTGAGATTAGCATTATGTAATAGAGGTGGTGGTATAGTCTCTCTGAGATTAACATTATGTAATAGAGGGGGTGGTATTGTCTCTCTGAGGTTAGCATTATGTAATAGAGGTGGTGGTATTGTCTCTCTGAGATTAGCATTATGTAATAGAGGTGGTGGTATTGTCTCTCTGAGATTAACATTATGTAATAGAGGTGGTGGTATTGATATTGTCTCTCTGAGATTAACATTATGTAATAGAGGTAGTGGTATTGATATTGTCTCTCTGAGATTAGCATTATGTAATAGAGGTAGTGGTATTGATATTGTCTCTCTGAGATTAACATTATGTAATAGAGGTGGTGGTATTGTCTCTCTGAGATTAACATTATGTAATAGAGGTGGTGGTATAGTCTCTCTGAGATTAGCATTATGTAATAGAGGTGTTGGTATTGTCTCTCTGAGATTAGCATTATGTAATAGAGGTGTTGGTATTGTCTCTCTGAGATTAACATTATGTAATAGAGGTGGTGGTATTGATATTGTCTCTCTGAGATTAACATTATGTAATAGAGGTGGTGGTATTGTCTCTCTGAGATTAACATTATGTAATAGAGGTGGTGGTATTGATATTGTCTCTCTGAGATTAACATTATGTAATAGAGGTGGTGGTATTGTCTCTCTGAGATTAGCATTATGTAATAGAGGTGGTGGTATTGTCTCTCTGAGATTAACATTATGTAATAGAGGTGGTGGTATTGTCTCTCTGAGATTAACATTATGTAATAGAGGTGGTGGTATTGTCTCTCTGAGATTAACATTATGTAATAGAGGTGGTGGTATTGTCTCTCTGAGATTAACATTATGTAATAGAGGTGGTGGTATTGTCTCTCTGAGATTAACATTATGTAATAGAGGTGGTGGTATTGATATTGTCTCTCTGAGATTAACATTATGTAATAGAGGTGGTGGTATTGTCTCTCTGAGATTAGCATTATGTAATAGAGGTGGTGGTATAGTCTCTCTGAGATTAGCATTATGTAATAGAGGTGGTGGTATTGATATTGTGTCTCTGAGATTAACATTATGTAATAGAGGTGGTGGTATTGTCTCTCTGAGATTAGCATTATGTAATAGAGGTGGTGGTGTTGATATTGTCTCTCTGAGATTAACATTATGTAATAGAGGTAGTGGTATTGTCTCTCTGAGATTAACATTATGTAATAGAGGTGGTGGTATTGATATTGTCTCTCTGAGATTAACATTATGTAATAGAGGTGGTGGTATTGTCTCTCTGAGATTAACATTATGTAATAGAGGTGGTGGTATTGATATTGTCTCTCTGAGATTAACATTATGTAATAGAGGTGGTGGTATTGATATTGTCTCTCTGAGATTAGCATTATGTAATAGAGGTGGTGGTATTGATATTGTCTCTCTGAGATTAGCATTATGTAATAGAGGTGGTGGTATTGTCTCTCTGAGATTAGCATTATGTAATAGAGGTGGTGGTATAGTCTCTCTGAGATTAACATTATGTAATAGAGGTGGTGGTATTGTCTCTCTGAGATTAACATTATGTAATAGAGGTGGTGGTATTGTCTCTCTGAGATTAACATTATGTAATAGAGGTGGTGGCATTGTCTCTCTGAGATTAGCATTATGTAATAGAGGTGGTGGTATTGATATTGTCTCTCTGAGATTAACATTATGTAATAGAGGTGGTGGTATTGTCTCTCTGAGATTAACATTATGTAATAGAGGTGGTGGCATTGTCTCTCTGAGATTAGCATTATGTAATAGAGGTGGTGGCATTGTCTCTCTGAGATTAGCATTATGTAATAGAGGTGGTGGTATAGTCTCTCTGAGGTACGGTCTCTCTGAGATTAGCATTGTGTCATGGAGGTGGTGCTTATAGTATTGAACATCTGCTTCATTTCCTCTGTGTTTCTCGCATCTCACACACATCACTCAAATGACAGCTGCTGAACACGTGTATGTGACCAATACAATTTTGATTTGAAGCGTAGAAATCCTGGAGATACACGTGAAAGGATGGGGAGTATGGACCTGTGTGTGTGTGTTGAAACAGTCAACAGTGCTCCTAGAAATCCTGGAGATACACGTGAAAGGATGGGGAGTATGTACCTGTGTGTGTGTGTTGAAACAGTCAACAGTGCTCCTAGAAATCCTGGAGATACACGTGAAAGGATGGGGAGTATGGACCTGTGTGTGTGTGTTGAAACAGTCAACAGTGCTCCTAGAAATCCTGGAGATACACGTGAAAGGATGGGGAGTATGGACCTGTGTGTGTGTGTGTTGAAACAGTCAACAGTGCTCCTAGAAATCCTGGAGATACACGTGAAAGGATGGGGAGTATGGACCTGTGTGTGTGTGTTGAAACAGTCAACAGTGCTCCTACAAATCCTGGAGATACACGTGAAAGGATGGGGAGTATGGACCTGTGTGTGTGTGTTGAAACAGTCAACAGTGCTCCTACAAATCCTGGAGATACACGTGAAAGGATGGGGAGTATGGACCTGTGTGTGTGTGTGTGTGTGTTAAAACAGTCAACAGTGCTCCTAGAAATCCAAAAAGTGTATATGCCAGGATGGTCTCATGCCAGGAAAATATAAATGTGTTGAATGTTCTGATGATTTAAATCACAGATGTTTCAGGTAGCTTGTAATTTTTCAGGGAGTTTGGTGGGAGAAAGAGGCCTAAGGCATTTTCAATTTACATTCAGAATAGTCATGCAACAGAGAAGGCAACATTAGGCTGTTCTGCTTTAGTAAAAAAAGGTTCAATCTAGAACCCAAAAGGGTTCTTCTGCTGTCCCCATAGGAGAATCATTTGAAGAACCTGTTTTGGTTCCAAGCAGAACCATTTTGGTTCCAGGTAGAACCCCTTTAAATTCCATGTTAGAACCCTTTAGGAGATTCTACATCGAACCTAAAAGAGTTCTACCTGGAACCAAAATAGGTTCTCCTATGGGGACAGCCGAAGACTCTGTCTCTCTTCAAATCTCTGTGGTTTCCAGAGGATATGTCTGACCTTTCAGAAACACAGACTGTTCTTTAATCTGGCCGACGGTGGGTTTTATATAATACCACTCTGTCTTCTGTTGACATACTTCTCCTGTCTGGACTTTTATCTGGATTCGGGTCCAAGCCGGTTGGTGATTGACGCGGACCACGATTGGACTGCGGTTGGAGCTGGAAGCCTTTGGTTGGGCCACAACTACAATTCGGCAGAAAACCACAAGTGAAGAATGAAAAGGAGAAGAGCGTGGACTGCCTGTTTTTTAAAGCAATTTCCTTTTTCCATTTCCTTCTCAGAAACAAAGAAGTCAAGAGCCTGTCACTGCTTCTATCTTATCACATGTTCCCAATTCATATGTTTCTATCCTATCACATGTTCCCTTTCATATGTTTCTATCCTATCACATGTTCCCTTTCATATGTTTCTGCCTCTTCCCCCACCCTGGACGAAACAATCTCCATCAATATATCCAAACATCACCCCTATTCAAATGAAGACATGTACGCAGAACCACGTTGGTTGGGAATTTTAGGGAGATGTGCATCTCCCACGGACGGTGTTCTCAGAGCCGTTGAGCTATGAAACAATGGGTCATCCAGCGCTGGAGATGGAGCTCCCTGGTAGGGGGAGGCTGGGAGATTGTGTTGAAGATGGAGCTCCCTGGTAGGGGGAGGCTGGGAGGTTGTTTTGGAGATGGAGCTCCCTGGTAGGGGGAGGCTGGGAGGTTGTGTTGGAGATGGAGCTCCCTGGTAGGGGGAGGCTGGGAGGTTGTGTTGGCGATGGATCTCCCTGGTAGGGGGAGGCTGGGAGGTTGTGTTGGAGATGGAGCTCCCTGGTAGGGGGAGTAAAGTAAAGTAAGAGAGAAAGAGTGAGAAATAAAGAGAAAGAGTAGAGTGAGTTTACAGGTTCCTCTAACTTATATCAAAAATTGGTAATAACTCCAACCATCTGGTTTTGCTTTGACTTGGACTGAAGACTAATACAGTCTGTATCTGCTGGTCCCCCCAACACTCAAATTACAGTCATTACAACCACCTGATCCTGCCGTCTAAACTGGAAAACAGTATCCATCAAAAACTCAATCGGACGTGCTTGAAAGGAATCCTTAGCATTCTTCCAAGTAGCTTTAATGTTCTTCATATAGTTATGTGTCTATTCATCGTCATTCTGAATGATGGACACAACAGGCAGCACAGCCACATGTTGATTTTTCAGTAGAGGTGAGGTCAATCCTAAACCAACATTGAGGTACGGTATATCATTTGAAAAGCATTTCTGACTGAAAATATAATTGGATTGCCTTCTCACAGATCGCTTAGCCATACTCCTTGGCTATATCTTGGCTCTTAAAGGTCACCGTAAATATCTTCAGCAAAACAGTTGTGTCCCCCCCCCCCAGTGACATGGATCTCTGTGTGATCTGGGGAGGACAGGGGTCACACAGGGGTCAATCCCAGTCAAACGGCATGACAGAACATCCCTCGGTGAACCCCATACTATACTGGATATGAATAACATATGGCAATTAGCAGACACTTACAGTCATGTACGTTTTAACGCCCGGAAATCAAACCTATAATCTTGGTGTTGTAAGCACCATGCTCTACAAACGGAGCCATGCAGGATCACTATGTACACAGTAGTATGAATACGAAACACTTGTTAGGGGGACTTTTAACAGAAAGCTGTTGCACTTTACCACGACCCCGCTCTGTAAATGTGAACTCATTCCCCCCCCCCCCCCCCCAAACTCTTATTTTCAATGACGGCCTAGGAACAGTGGGTTAACTGTCTTGTTCAGAAACGACAGATGTTTTACCTTGTCAGCTCGGGGATTCGATCTTGCAACCTTCATTGGTACTAGTCCAATGCTCTAGCCACTAGGCTACCTGCCGCCCCCCCCGATTTGTAGGGCTTCAGCATGTTACAGAACACCTGTTATCTCAATAATATCATGTACCTTAGAAACATGGTTTGAGCTCTCCTTTGTAAACGCTAACTGCATTACCCACCTCAAGGACAATCCAAAAAGACACAAGAGGCGTTCCTTACTGTGTTCACACCAACCTCCTGTCTAGTTTCAAAACCAACATCAATCACCTGAAGGTGTCTGGTATGAGAGGCTTAGAAACTTTACACATCACATCTGGTATGAGAGGCTTAGAAACTTTACACATCACATCTGGTATGAGAGGCTTAGCAACTTTACACATCACATCTGGTATGAGAGGCTTAGCAACTTTACACATCACATCTGGTATGAGAGGCTTAGAAACTTTCCACATCACATCTGGTATGAGAGGCTTAGAAACTTTACACATCACATCTGGTATGAGAGGCTTAGAAACTTTACACATCACATCTGGTATGAGAGGCTTAGAAACTTTACACATCACATCTGGTATGAGAGGCTTAGAAACTTTACACATCACATTTTAACATTCTACTGGACAAAACCCCTTGAGATTAATATTCTCATGTCCAAGGTGTTCCCAAGACACCAACAGTCAACGGTGCTACGTAGTTCCACTTGGACTTAGTTGTTATTCCTCCAGCCAAATCCATCATGAGAGGGGTGTGTTGTTGTTGTTGTTGTTGTTGTTGTTGTTGTTGTTGTTGTTGCTGTTGTGGTTGTTGTGGTTGTTGTTGCTGCTGTTGCTGCTTTGCTCTTGCGGTTGTTGTTGCTGTTGTTGTTGTTGCAGTTGCTGTTGTGGTTGGTGTTGTTGTTGTTGCAGTTGCTGTTGTGGTTGTTGTTGTTGTTGTGGTTG
>NC_088409.1:96312709-96325209 GCF_034236695.1 Oncorhynchus nerka
AGTGTTGAGCAGAAACAAGGTAACTGACTGGATAGTGATGAGCAGTAACAAGGGAACTAACTGGATAGTGGTGAGCAGTAACAAGGTAACTGACTGGATAGTGGTGAGCAGTAACAAGGGAACTAACTGGATAGTGGTGAGCAGTAACAAGGTAACTGACTGACTGGATAGTGGTGAGCAGTAACAAGATAACTGACTGGATAGTGGTGAGCAGTAACAAGGTAACTGACTGGATAGTGTTGAGCAGTAACAAGGTGACTAACTGGATAGTGGTGAGCAGTAATAAGGTAACTGACTGGATAGTGGTGAGCAGTAACAAGGTGACTAACTGGATAGTGGTGAGCAGTAACAAGGTGACTAACTGGATAGTGGTGAGCAGTAACAAGGTAACTGACTGGATAGTGGTGAGCAGTAACAAGATAACTGACTGGATAGTGGTGAGCAGTAACAAGGTAACTGACTGGATAGTGGTGAGCAGTAACAAGGTAACTAACTGGATAGTGGTGAGCAGTAACAAGGTAACTGACTGGATAGTGTTGAGCAGTAACAAAGTGACTAACTGGATAGTGGTGAGCAGTAACAAGGTAACTGACTGGATAGTGGTGAGCAGTAACGAGGTGACTAACTGGATAGTGGTGAGCAGTAACAAGGTGACTAACTGGATAGTGGTGAGCAGTAACAAGGTAACTGACTGGATAGTGGTGAGCAGTAACAAGGTAACTGACTGGATAGTGGTGAGCAGTAACAAGGTAACTGACTGGATAGTGTTGAGCAGTAACAAGGTGACTAACTGGATAGTGGTGAGCAGTAATAAAGTAACTGACTGGATAGTGGTGAGCAGTAACAAGGTGACTAACTGGATAGTGGTGAGCAGTAACAAGGTGACTAACTGGATAGTGGTGAGCAGTAACAAGGTAACTGACTGGATAGTGGTGAGCAGTAACAAGATAACTGACTGGATAGTGGTGAGCAGTAACAAGGTAACTGACTGGATAGTGGTGAGCAGTAACAAGGTAACTAACTGGATAGTGGTGAGCAGTAACAAGGTAACTGACTGGATAGTGTTGAGCAGTAACAAAGTGACTAACTGGATAGTGGTGAGCAGTAACAAGGTAACTGACTGGATAGTGGTGAGCAGTAACAAGGTGACTAACTGGATAGTGGTGAGCAGTAACAAGGTGACTAACTGGATAGTGGTGAGCAGTAACAAGGTAACTGACTGGATAGTGGTGAGCAGTAACAAGGTAACTGACTGGATAGTGGTGAGCAGTAACAAGGTAACTGACTGGATAGTGGTGAGCAGTAACAAGGTAACTGACTGGATAGTGTTGAGCAGTAACAAGGTAACTGACTGGATAGTGGTGAGCAGTAACAAGGGAACTAACTGGATAGTGGTGAGCAGTAACAAGGTAACTGACTGGATAGTGGTGAGCAGTAACAAGGCAACTGATTGGATAGTGATAGTGGTGAGCAGTAACAAGGTAACTGACTGGATAGTGGTGAGCAGTAACAAGGGAACTAACTGGATAGTGGTGAGCAGTAACAAGGTAACTGACTGGATAGTGGTGAGCAGTAACAAGATAACGGACTGGATAGTGATAGTGGTCAGCAGTAACAAGGTAACTGATTGGATAGTGGTGAGCAGTAACAAGGCAATTGATTGGATAGTGATAGTGGTGAGCAGTAACAAGGTAACTGATTGGATAGTGATGAGCAGTAACAAGGCAACTGACTGGATAGTGATAGTGGTGAGCAGTAACAAAGTAACTGACTGGATAGTGGTGAGCAGTAACAAGGTGACTAACTGGATAGTGGTGAGCAGTAACAAGGTGACTAACTGGATAGTGGTGAGCAGTAACAAGGTAACAAGGTAACTGACTGGATAGTGGTGAGCAGTAACAAGGTAACTGACTGGATAGTGGTGAGCAGTAACAAGGTAACTGACTGGATAGTGGTGAGCAGTAACAAGGCAACTGACTGGATAGTGGTGAGCAGTAACAAGGCATACTGACTGACTGGATAGTGGTGAGCAGTAACAAGGTAACTGACTGGATAGTGGTGAGCAGTAACAAGGATAACTGACTGGATAGTGGTGAGCAGTAACAAGGTAACTGACTGGATAGTGGTGTAACAAGGTAACTGGATAGTGGTGAGCAGTAACAAGGTAACTGACTGGATAGTGGTGAGCAGTAACAAGGTGACTAACTGGATAGTGGTGAGCAGTAACAAGGTGAACTGGATAGTGGTGAGCAGTAACAAGGTAACTGACTGGATAGTGGTGAGCAGTAACAAGATAACTGGATAGTGGTGAGCAGTAACAAGTAACTGGATAAGCAGTAACTGACTGGATAGTGGTGAGCAGTAACAAGGTAACTGACTGGATAGTGGTGAGCAGTAACAAGGTGACTAACTGGATAGTGGTGAGCAGTAACAAGGTGACTAACTGGATAGTGGTGAGCAGCAGTAACTGGATAGTGGTGAGCAGTAACAAGGTAACTGACTGGATAGTGGTGAGCAGTAACAAGGTAACTGACTGGATAGTGGTGAGCTAACAAGGTAACTGACTGGATAGTGGTGAGCAGTAACAAGGTGACTAACTGGATAGTGGTGAGCAGTAATAAAGTAACTGACTGGATAGTGGTGAGCAGTAACAAGGTGACTAACTGGATAGTGGTGAGCAGTAACAAGGTGACTAACTGGATAGTGGTGAGCAGTAACAAGGTAACTGACTGGATAGTGGTGAGCAGTAACAAGATAACTGACTGGATAGTGGTGAGCAGTAACAAGGTAACTGACTGGATAGTGGTGAGCAGTAACAAGGTAACTAACTGGATAGTGGTGAGCAGTAACAAGGTAACTGACTGGATAGTGTTGAGCAGTAACAAAGTGACTAACTGGATAGTGGTGAGCAGTAACAAGGTAACTGACTGGATAGTGGTGAGCAGTAACAAGGTGACTAACTGGATAGTGGTGAGCAGTAACAAGGTGACTAACTGGATAGTGGTGAGCAGTAACAAGGTAACTGACTGGATAGTGGTGAGCAGTAACAAGGTAACTGACTGGATAGTGGTGAGCAGTAACAAGGTAACTGACTGGATAGTGGTGAGCAGTAACAAGGTAACTGACTGGATAGTGTTGAGCAGTAACAAGGTAACTGACTGGATAGTGGTGAGCAGTAACAAGGGAACTAACTGGATAGTGGTGAGCAGTAACAAGGTAACTGACTGGATAGTGGTGAGCAGTAACAAGGCAACTGATTGGATAGTGATAGTGGTGAGCAGTAACAAGGTAACTGACTGGATAGTGGTGAGCAGTAACAAGGGAACTAACTGGATAGTGGTGAGCAGTAACAAGGTAACTGACTGGATAGTGGTGAGCAGTAACAAGATAACGGACTGGATAGTGATAGTGGTCAGCAGTAACAAGGTAACTGATTGGATAGTGGTGAGCAGTAACAAGGCAATTGATTGGATAGTGATAGTGGTGAGCAGTAACAAGGTAACTGATTGGATAGTGATGAGCAGTAACAAGGCAACTGACTGGATAGTGATAGTGGTGAGCAGTAACAAAGTAACTGACTGGATAGTGGTGAGCAGTAACAAGGTGACTAACTGGATAGTGGTGAGCAGTAACAAGGTGACTAACTGGATAGTGGTGAGCAGTAACAAGGTAACTGACTGGATAGTGGTGAGCAGTAACAAGGTAACTGACTGGATAGTGGTGAGCAGTAACAAGGTAACTGACTGGATAGTGGTGAGCAGTAACAAGGCAACTGACTGGATAGTGGTGAGCAGTAACAAGGCAACTGACTGACTGGATAGTGGTGAGCAGTAACAAGATAACTGACTGGATAGTGGTGAGCAGTAACAAGGTAACTAACTGGATAGTGGTGAGCAGTAACAAGGTAACTGACTGACTGGATAGTGGTGAGCAGTAACAAGATAACTGACTGGATAGTGGTGAGCAGTAACAAGGTAACTGACTGGATAGTGGTGAGCAGTAACAAGGTAACTGACTGGATAGTGGTGAGCAGTAACAAGGTAACTGACTGGATAGTGGTGAGCAGTAACAAGGTGACTAACTGGATAGTGGTGAGCAGTAACAAGGTGACTAACTGGATAGTGGTGAGCAGTAACAAGGTAACTGACTGGATAGTGGTGAGCAGTAACAAGATAACTGACTGGATAGTGGTGAGCAGTAACAAGGTAACTGACTGGATAGTGGTGAGCAGTAACAAGGTAACTGACTGGATAGTGGTGAGCAGTAACAAGGTAACTGACTGGATAGTGTTGAGCAGAAACAAGGTAACTGACTGGATAGTGATGAGCAGGGAACTAACTGGATAGTGGTGAGCAGTAACAAGGTAACTGACTGGATAGTGGTGAGCAGTAACAAGGGAACTAACTGGATAGTGGTGAGCAGTAACAAGGTAACTGACTGACTGGATAGTGGTGAGCAGTAACAAGATAACTGACTGGATAGTGGTGAGCAGTAACAAGGTAACTGACTGGATAGTGTTGAGCAGTAACAAGGTGACTAACTGGATAGTGGTGAGCAGTAATAAGGTAACTGACTGGATAGTGGTGAGCAGTAACAAGGTGACTAACTGGATAGTGGTGAGCAGTAACAAGGTGACTAACTGGATAGTGGTGAGCAGTAACAAGGTAACTGACTGGATAGTGGTGAGCAGTAACAAGATAACTGACTGGATAGTGGTGAGCAGTAACAAGGTAACTGACTGGATAGTGGTGAGCAGTAACAAGGTAACTGACTGGATAGTGGTGAGCAGTAACAAAGTAACTGACTGGATAGTGTTGAGCAGTAACAAGGTAACTGACTGGATAGTGGTGAGCAGTAACAAGGGAACTAACTGGATAGTGGTGAGCAGTAACAAGGTAACTGACTGGATAGTGGTGAGCAGTAACAAGGGAACTAACTGGATAGTGGTGAGCAGTAACAAGGTAACTGACTGGATAGTGGTGAGCAGTAACAAGGGAACTAACTGGATAGTGGTGAACAGTACCAAGGTAACTGACTGGATAGTGTTGAGCAGTAACAAGGTAACTGACTGGATAGTGATGAGCAGTAACAAGGGAACTAACTGGATAGTGGTGAGCAGTAACAAGGTAACTGACTGGATAGTGGTGAGCAGTAACAAGGGAACTAACTGGATAGTGGTGAGCAGTAACAAGGTAACTGACTGACTGGATAGTGGTGAGCAGTAACAAGATAACTGACTGGATAGTGGTGAGCAGTAACAAGGTAACTGACTGGATAGTGTTGAGCAGTAACAAGGTGACTAACTGGATAGTGGTGAGCAGTAACAAGGTAACTGACTGGATAGTGGTGAGCAGTAACAAGGTGACTAACTGGATAGTGGTGAGCAGTAACAAGGTGACTAACTGGATAGTGGTGAGCAGTAACAAGGTAACTGACTGGATAGTGGTGAGCAGTAACAAGATAACTGACTGGATAGTGGTGAGCAGTAACAAGGTAACTGACTGGATAGTGGTGAGCAGTAACAAGGTAACTGACTGAATAGTGTTGAGCAGTAACAAGGTAACTGACTGGATAGTGGTGAGCAGTAACAAGGGAACTAACTGGATAGTGGTGAGCAGTAACAAGGTAACTGACTGGATAGTGGTGAGCAGTAACAAGGGAACTAACTGGATAGTGGTGAGCAGTAACAAGGTAACTGACTGGATAGTGGTGAGCAGTAACAAGGGAACTAACTGGATAGTGGTGAACAGTACCAAGGTAACTGACTGGATAGTGGTGAGCAGTAACAAGGGAACTAACTGGATAGTGGTGAGCAGTAACAAGGTAACTGACTGGATAGTGGTGAGCAGTAACAAGGGAACTAACTGGATAGTGGTGAGCAGTAACAAGGTAACTGACTGGATAGTGGTGAGCAGTAACAAGGTAACTGACTGGATAGTGGTGAGCAGTAACAAGGGAACTAACTGGATAGTGGTCAGCAGTAACAAGGGAACTAACTGGATAGTGGTGAGCAGTAACAAGGTAACTGACTGGATAGTGGTGAGCAGTAACAAGGTAACTGACTGGATAGTGGTGAGCAGTAACAAGGTAACTGACTGGATAGTGGTGAGCAGTAACAAGGTAACTGATTGGATAGTGGTGAGCAGTAACAAGGTAACTGACTGGATAGTGGTGAGCAGTAACAAGGTAACTGACTGGATAGTGGTGAGCAGTAACAAGGTAACTGACTGGATAGTGGTGAGCAGCAACAAGGTAACTGACTGGATAGTGGTGAGCAGTAACAAGGGAACTAACTGGATAGTGGTGAGCAGTAACAAGGTAACTGACTGGATAGTGGTGAGCAGTAACAAGGGAACTAACTGGATAGTGGTGAGCAGTAACAAGGTAACTGACTGGATAGTGGTGAGCAGTAACAAGGGAACTAACTGGATAGTGGTGAGCAGTAACAAGGTAACTGACTGGATAGTGGTGAGCAGTAACAAGGTAACTGACTGGATAGTGGTGAGCAGTAACAAGGGAACTAACTGGATAGTGGTCAGCAGTAACAAGGGAACTAACTGGATAGTGGTGAGCAGTAACAAGGTAACTGACTGGATAGTGGTGAGCAGTAACAAGGTAACTGACTGGATAGTGGTGAGCAGTAACAAGGTAACTGACTGGATAGTGGTGAGCAGTAACAAGGTAACTGACTGGATAGTGGTGAGCAGTAACAAGGTAACTGACTGGATAGTGGTGAGCAGTAACAAGGTAACTGACTGGATAGTGGTGAGCAGTAACAAGGTAACTGACTGGATAGTGGTGAGCAGCAACAAGGTAACTGACTGGATAGTGGTGAGCAGTAACAAGGGAACTAACTGGATAGTGGTGAGCCGTAACAAGGTAACTGACTGGATAGTGGTGAGCAGTAACAAGGGAACTAACTGGATAGTGGTGAGCAGTAACAAGGTAACTGACTGGATAGTGGTGAGCAGTAACAAGGTAACTGACTGGATAGTGGTGAGCAGTAACAAGGGAACTAACTGGATAGTGGTGAGCAGTAACCTGGGATCTAACTGGATAGTGGTGAGCAGTAACAAGGTAACTGACTGGATAGTGGTGAGCAGTAACAAGGTAACTGACTGGATAGTGGTGAGCAGTAACAAGGTAACTGACTGGATAGTGGTGAGCAGTAACAAGGTAACTGATTGGATAGTGGTGAGCAGTAACAAGGTAACTGACTGGATAGTGGTGAGCAGTAACAAGGTAACTGACTGGATAGTGGTGAGCAGTAACAAGGTAACTGACTGGATAGTGGTGAGCAGCAACAAGGTAACTGACAGGATAGTGGTGAGCAGTAACAAGGTAACTGACTGGATAGTGATAGTGGTGAGCAGTAACAAGGTAACTGATTGGATAGTGGTGAGCAGTAACAAGGTAACTGACTGGATAGTGGTGAGCAGTAACAAGGTAACTGACTGGATAGTGGTGAGCAGCAACAAGGTAACTGACAGGATAGTGGTGAGCAGTAACAAGGTAACTGACTGGATAGTGATAGTGGTGAGCAGTAACAAGGTAACTGATTGGATAGTGGTGAGCAGTAACCAGGTAACTGACTAAATAGTCATCAGCAGTAACAAGGTAACTGACTGGATAGTGGTGAGCAGTAACTCACATCCTTACTTTGACTGTAACTCGCCATAGCATCTCTGACCAGGGTTCACTGGTCTATAGCATCTCTGACAAGGGTTCAGTGGTCTACAGCATCTCTGACCAGGGTTCAGTGGTCTACAGCATCTCTGACCAGGGTTCACTGGTCTATAGCATCTCTGACCAGGGTTCACTGGTCTATAGCATCTCTGACAAGGGTTCAGTGGTCTACAGCATCTCTGACCAGGGTTCACTGGTCTACAGCATCTCTGACCAGGGATCACTGGTCTACAGCATCTCTGACCAGGGTTCACTGGTCTACAGCATCTCTGACCAGGGTTCACTGGTCTACAGCATCTCTGACCAGGGTTCACTGGTGATGGTCTATTGCATCTCTGACCAGGGTTCAGTGGTCTACAGCATCTCTGACCAGGGATCACTGGTCTATAGCATCTCTGACCAGGGTTCACTGGTCTACAGCATCTCTGACCAGGGTTCACTGGTCTATAGCATCTCTGACAAGGGTTCAGTGGTCTACAGCATCTCTGACCAGGGTTCACTGGTCTACAGCATCTCTGACCAGGGATCACTGGTCTACAGCATCTCTGACCAGGGTTCACTGGTCTATAGCATCTCTGACCAGGGTTAACTGGTCTATAGCATCTCTGACCAGGATTCAGTGGTCTATAGCATCTCTGACCAGGGTTCACTGGTCTACAGCATCTCTGACCAGGGATCACTGGTCTACAGCATCTCTGACCAGGGTTCACTGGTCTATAGCATCTCTGACCAGGGTTCACTGGTCTATAGCATCTCTGACCAGGGTTCACTGGTCTACAGCATCTCTGACCAGGGATCACTGGTCTACAGCATCTCTGACCAGGGTTCAGTGGTCTACAGCATCTCTGACCAGGGTTCACTGGTCTACAGCATCTCTGACCAGGGATCACTGGTCTACAGCATCTCTGACCAGGGATCACTGGTCTATAGCATCTCTGACCAGGGTTCACTGGTCTACAGCATCTCTGACCAGGGATCACTGGTCTACAGCATCTCTGACCAGGGTTCACTGGTCTACAGCATCTCTGACCAGGGTTCACTGGTCTACAGCATCTCTGACCAGGGTTCACTGGTGATGGTCTATTGCATCTCTGACCAGGGTTCAGTGGTCTACAGCATCTCTGACCAGGGATCACTGGTCTATAGCATCTCTGACCAGGGTTCACTGGTCTACAGCATCTCTGACCAGGGTTCACTGGTGATGGTCTATTGCATCTCTGACCAGGGTTCAGTGGTCTACAGCATCTCTGACCAGGGTTCACTGGTGATGGTCTATTGCATCTTTGACCTGGGTTCACTGGTGATGGTCATGACTACACACACTCACACATACTGTTAACTCTACTCACAAGTCCCGTCACACATCAGACCTTGGTCTCCTCCAGTAAACACTCTGATCAGTGGAAGTCAGTGGAACTGGTCTAGGATCAGTGTTTAGCTTTTTTACATCATAATTAATACGATGATATGGACAGATCCTAGATCAGCACTCCTACTCTGATGTGTTTTGTGCCTTTCATTTCATAGCAGTAGTTTGGTCACCAGTAACAGACGCTTATGTTCATCGGGAATCTCTATCAGCTCAGTTCTCTTTGAGTCTCATCAATAGCAAGATCTCTCTCCACAGCATGTCTGCAGAGGACCAGGAGACAGAGCCAAGAGCATCACAGCACAGTTGAAGGATTTTGCTGCATCTGTGTACGCGACCAATAAAGTTTGCTTTTTGATTTGAACGGCCAGTGGAGCGGGAATGGCCTTCTGATGAACTCTTCAGCTACCGAGCGTTGTCCTCTTCTTCTTCATCATCATCTCCTGGGGATACGAATGCATGAACACACGCGAGGCAGATTAACTGTCCGGCCTGTATCGTATTAATCCTATCAGATTAATCCAAGACAAAGCCTCCATATAGTTTGGTTCTCGATAGGTACACAGATGAAGCTAAATCAGCCAGGATGTCTTTCATGATCAGGGACATCCTGGCTAGAGATACAGGATGGATTTGGAGGGGTACAGTAACCTATGGAAATGCATAGCAGACATGTTGACGGCAGACATGTGGCAGACACATGGCCGTGCTGATAGTAAAAGCAGGTGGAGGAGTTGTATAGATATCTGTATCGACTCAGATCCAAGCTCTTCTACTGGGACACACCATAGAGAAAGGAGACCCGATTATATTCTAGATGTTGTGAGGAGGAAAACCCTAGTGTTTTTTGTGACCACACATATATGCATGACAAAAGCCATTACCCTGCATGTGTGGTTTTGAGTACAACGCCTACTAACTCGCTCGCAGGGCCCTCCGTTGTCACGTGTTGCTGACGAAACTCAGAGGATGACTTCCAGAGAGTGGAGATGGGATCAATAAACCCATCAACTTCGGGACACACTCCTGACTTGAATTCATGATCCACTTTTAAATAATAAAACGAGCATGAAATTCAAATGAACAAATCCCCTCCCCCCCTTGTCGTTTTTTCAAGATATAAACCTTAGTAACAGTTTAATGTTTAATTTTGGCGCCAAGTCATCTTAGCCCGGTCTCATAGACTAGACGTAACATAGTATATGTAAATCCAGAGCCTACAAACTAGTAAGATATGATACGTTTGTTATGGTTACATAACTTGAACGTCTAGCAACAAACGAGTTGCTTGTTCGAATCTCATCATGGACAACATTAGCATTTTAGCTAATTAGCAACTTTACAAATGCTTACTACTTTTTAACTAATTTGAAACTACTTAGCATGTTAGCTAACCCGAACTCCTAACCCTAATTTGAAACTACTTAGCATGTTAGCTAACCCGAACTCCTAACCCTAATTTGAAACTACTTAGCATGTTAGCTAACCCGAACTCCTAACCCTAATTTGAAACTACTTAGCATGTTAGCTAACCCGAACTCCTAACCCTAATTTGAACCTTAATCGGAGGAGATGGTTGCCGTTTTACAGGCTCCTAACCAATTGTGCTATTTGAGGTGTTTTTTCACGTTGTTTGTAACTTCTTTTGCACGTAATGTCTCTTATATCTGAAAATAGCTTCTGGATATCAGAACAGTGATTACTCACCTCCAACTGGACAAATATTTTTTTTATTTTGTTTTAATGAGTCAGATGTGAAAAATGTACAGCTGAGAACCGGACCAGGCCCAAATCCCCGTCATTGGCAGGAAGAAGAGATGGCGATTCAGGGGACACAGGTCCGGGTGCCTTGTGAGAATTTGACGGCGAGTGGGTAACCTTTCTCTACTATCTGTCCTATTAGCCAACGTGCAATCATTGGATAATAAATTGGATGTGCTCCGTTCAAGATTATCCTACGAACGGGACATTAGAAACTGTAAATTCTTATGTTTCACCGAGTTGTGGTTGGACGACAACAAGGATAATATACAGTTGGCTGTGTTTTCAAACTATGGCTTGCAAACTATTACGGACTACAAAGGGAAGCCAAGCTGCGAGCTGCCCAGTCACACAAGCCTACCAGACGAGCTAAATTACTTCTATGCACGCTTCGAGGCAAGCAACACTGAAGCATGCATGAGAGCACCAGCTGTTCCGGACGACTGTTTGATCATGCTGTCCATAGCCGATGTGAGTAAGACCTTTCAACAGATCAACATTCACAAGGGCGCAGGGCCAGACGGGTTACCAGGACATGTACTCAGAGCATGTGCTGACCAACTGGCAAGTGTCTTCACTGACATTTTCAACCTGTCCCTGACAGAGTCTGTAATACCTACATGTTTCAAGCAGACCACCAAGAACACCTGCCTAAATGACTACCAACACGTAACACTCTGTAGCCAAGAAGTGCTTTGAAAGGCTGGTCATGGCTCACATCAACACCATCATCCCAGAAAACTTAGACCCACTCCAATTCGCATACTGCCCCAACAGATCCACAGATCACGCAATCTCTATTGCTCTCCACACTGCCCTTTCCCACCTGGACAAAAGGAACACTCTGCAACTGGATAGGGACGCCTCCAGGTGGTAAGGGCAATAACACATCTGCTACGCTGATCCTCAACACTGGGGCCCCTCAGTGGTGTGTACTTAGTCCCCTCCTGTACTCCCTGTTAACCCATGACTGCATGGCCAAGCACGACTCCAACACCATCAATAAGTTTGCCAACGACACAATGGTGGTAGGCCGGATCACCAACAACGATGAGACAGCCTATGGGAAGGAGGTCAGAGACTTGGCAGTGTGGTACCAGGACAACAAGCTCTCCCTCAATGTGATCAAGACAAAGAGATTATCTTGGACTACAGAAAAAGGAGGGCAGAGCACGCCCCCGTTCTCATCGGCGGGGCTGTAGTGGAGCAGGTTGAGAGCTTCAAGTTCTTTTGAGTCCACATCACCAACAAACTATCATGCTGCAAACACACCAAGACAGTTGTGAAGAGGGCATGACAATGCCTATTCTCCCTCCAGTACTGCTTCTCAGGAGTGTTATGTACGCCTCTAGGAAGAGGGAACGCAACACCCTACAACTCAACTCCCCGTGGTGTGAAAGAGGTATGGGACTGTAGGTAAGGATGACAAAAGGAAGATAATTACCTTTTACAAGGAATTTATACCGTCGCACTGTAATTTTTGGGAAAAGGGTCTGGACTGAACCAAAGCAAACAAAGTAAATATCAAAGCCCCCTCTCCTACCTTACCTGTCTACCCACTACTTACCTAACCTACCCTCTACTTACCTAACCTACCCTCTACTTACCTAACCTACCCTCTCCTACCTTACCTGTCTACCCACTACTTACCTAACCTACCCTCTACTTACCTAACCTACCCTCT
>NC_088409.1:96330209-96565209 GCF_034236695.1 Oncorhynchus nerka
ACACACACAGGCATTCACACACACACACAGACACACACACACACACACACACACACACACACACACACACACACACACACACACACACACACACACACACACACACACACACACAGACACACACACACACACACACACAGACACAGACACAGACACACACACACACACACACACACACAGACACAGACACATACACAGGCATTCACACACACACACAGACACACACACACACACACACACACACACACACACACAGACACAGACACAGACACAGACACATACACAGGCATTCACACACATAAATATAATCAAGCGCATTGCCTGTCATTGCTTCATGTGTAGTTTATAGAACAATCAGGAGATTTGTCAAGACATGTGTTGGACCAGGTCCCTGGTGAATATGATGATCTATCTAATCCTAGATATGTCTCCATATCCACTCAGTCAGACTGATGGCTGTAAACACTACAGTGCTTAAATAAAGTACCATTCAGTTTGGCCCACGGGCCTGATCTATACAGAGCTCAGGTTACAAGCACGGCTGAAGACAAAACAGAGACTGTAGAAAGAGTGAGAAAGAAAGGGTGAGAGAGAAAGAGTGAGAAAGAAAGAGTGAGAAAGAGAGGGTGAGAGAGAAAGAGTGAGAAAGAAAGAGTGAGAAAGAGAGGGTGAGAGAGAAAGAGTGAGAAAGAAAGAGTGAGAAAGAGAGGGTGAGAGAGAAAGAGTGAGAAAGAAAGAGTGAGAAAGAGAGGGTGAGAGAGAAAGAGTGAGAAAGAAAGAGTGAGAAAGAGAGGGTGAGAGAGAAAGAGTGAGAAAGAAAGAGTGAGAAAGAGAGGGTGAGAGAGAAAGAGTGAGAAAGAAAGAGTGAGAAAGAGAGGGTGAGAGAGAAAGAGTGAGAAAGAAAGAGTGAGAAAGAGAGGGTGAGAGAGAAAGAGAAAGAGAGAGAGATAGAAGAGAGAGAGAGAGAGACTAATAAGAGAGCTTCGGGGAGCAGGGATTGTTTATGGTTTAATTGCTCATGGTATAATTGTCTGTAATACACTACCACACCTGTAATACAATACCACACATCTTCACACCTGTAATACACTACCACACCTGTTCACACCTGTAATACACTACCCCACCTGTTCACACCTGTAATACAATACCACACATCTTCACACCTGTAATACACTACCACACCTGTTCACACCTGTAATACACTACCCCACCTGTTCACACCTGTAATACACTACCCCACCTGTTCACACCTGTAATACACTACCACACCTGTTCACACCTGTAATACACTACCACACCTGTTCACACCTGTAATACACCAATACACCTGTTCTTACCTGTAATACTTCTACCCCACCTGTTCACACCTGTAATACACTACCACACCTGTTCACACCTGTAATACACTACCCCACCTGTTCACACCTGTAATACACTACCAAACCTGTTCACACCTGTAATACACTACCCCACCTGTTCACACCTGTAATACACTACCACACCTGTTCACACCTGTAATACACCAATACACCTGTTCTTACCTGTAATACTTCTACCCCACCTGTTCACACCTGTAATACACTACCACACCTGTTCACACCTGTAATACACTACCACACCTGTTCACACCTGTAATACACTACCACACCTGTTCACACCTGTAATACACTACCACACCTGTTCACACCTGTAATACACCAATACACCTGTTCACACCTGTAATACACTACCCCGCCTGTTCACACCTGTAATACACTACCACACCTGTTCACACCTGTAATACACTACCACACCTGTTCACACCTGTAATACACTACCACACCTGTTCACACCTGTAATACACTACCCCACCTGTTCACACCTGTAATACACTACCCCACCTGTTCACACCTGTAATACACTACCACACCTGTTCACACCTGTAATACACTACCACACCTGTTCACACCTGTAATACACTACCACACCTGTTCACACCTGTAATACACTACCACACCTGTTCACACCTGTAATACACCAATACACCTGTTCACACCTGTAATACACTACCCCACCTGTTCACACCTGTAATACACTACCCCACCTGTTCACACCTGTAATACACTACCACACCTGTTCACACCTGTAATACACCAATACACCTGTTCACACCTGTAATACACTACCCCACCTGTTCACACCTGTAATACACTACCCCACCTGTTCACACCTGTAATAAACTACCACACCTGTTCACACCTGTAATACACTACCCCACCTGTTCACACCTGTAATACACTACCCCACCTGTTCACACCTGTAATACACTACCCCACCTGTTCACACCTGTAATACACTACCCCACCTGTTCACACCTGTAATACACTACCCCACCTGTTCACACCTGTAATACACCAATACACCTGATCACACCTGTAATATACTACCCCACCTGTTCATACCTGTAATACACTACCCCACCTGTTCACACCTGTAATACACTACCACACCTGTTCACACCTGTAATACACTACCACACCTGTTCACACCTGTAATACACTACCCCACCTGTTCACACCTGTAATACACTACCACACCTGTTCACACCTGTAATACACCAATATACCTGATCACACCTGCAATACACCAATACACCTGATCACACCTGTAATACACTACCACACCTGATCACACCTGTAATACACCAATACACCTGATCACACCTGTAATACACTACCCCACCTGTTCACACCTGTAATACACTACCCCACCTGTTCACACCTGTAATACACTACCACACCTGTTCACACCTGTAATACACCAATACACCTGTTCTTACCTGTAATACTTCTACCCCACCTGATCACACCTGTAATACACTACCACACCTGTTCACACCTGTAATACACTACCCCACCTGTTCACACCTGTAATACACTACCACACCTATTCACACCTGTAACAAACTACCACACCTATTCACACCTGTAATACACTACCACACCTATTCACACCTGTAACAAACTACCACACCTATTCACACCTGTAATACACTACCACACCTGTTCACACCTGTAATACACTACCCCACCTGTTCACACCTGTAATACACTACCACACCTATTCACACCTGTAATACACCAATACACCTGTTCTTACCTGTAATACTTCTACCCCACCTGTTCACACCTGTAATACACTACCCCACCTGTTCACA
The DNA here is from genome assembly GCF_034236695.1 of Oncorhynchus nerka. Taxonomy (NCBI): domain Eukaryota; kingdom Metazoa; phylum Chordata; class Actinopteri; order Salmoniformes; family Salmonidae; genus Oncorhynchus; species Oncorhynchus nerka. The sequence continues at coordinate 96,333,409 of NC_088409.1, forward strand.
CCTGTAATACACTACCACACCTGTTCACACCTGTAATACACCAATGCACCTGTTCTTACCTGTAATACTTCTACCCCACCTGTTCACACCTGTAATACACTACCCCACCTGTTCACACCTGTAATACACTACCACACCTGTTCACACCTGTAATACACCAATACACCTGATCACACCTGTAATACACCAATACACCTGTTCACACCTGTAATACACCAATTCACCTTTTCACACCTGTAATACACCAATACACCTGTTCACACCAGTAATACACCAATACACCTGTTCACACCTGTAATACACCAATACACCTGTTCACACCTGTAATACACTAATACACCTGTTCACACCTGTAATACACCAATACACCTTTTCACACCTGTAATACACCAATACACCTGTTCACACCTGTAATACACCAATACACCTGTTCACACCTGTAATACACCAATACACCTGTTCAAACCTGTAATACACCAATACACCTGTTCACACCTGTAATACACCAATACACCTGTTCACACGTGTAATACACTACCACACCTGTTCACACCTGTAATACACTACCACACCTGTTCACACCTGTAATACACCAATACACCTGTTCACACCTGTAATACACCAATACACCTGTTCACACCTGTAATACAACTTTTACACCTGTAATACACGACCACACCTATTCACAACTGTAATACACCAATACACCTGTTCTTACCTGTAATATTTCTACCACACCTGTTCACACCTGTAATACACCAATACACCTGTTCACACCTGTAATACACTACCCCACCAGTTCACACCTGTAATACACTACCAGCCTGTTCACACCTGTAACACACTACCGAACCTGTTCACACCTGTAATACACCAATACACCTGATCACACCTGTAACAAACTACCACACCTGTTCACATCTGTAATACACTACCAAACCTGTTCACACCTGTAATACACCAATACACCTGTTCACACCTGTAATACACCAATACACCTGTTCACACCTGTAATATACCAATACACCTGTTCACACCTGTAATACACCAATACACCTGTTCACACCTGTAATACACCAATACACCTGTTCACACCTGTAATACAACTGTTTACACCTGTAATACACGACCACACCTAATCACACCTGTAATACACCAATACACCTGTTCTTACCTGTAATACTTCTACCACACCTGTTCACACCTGTAATACACCAATACACCTGTTCACACCTGTAATACACTACCCCACCTGTTCACACCTGTAATACACTACCAGCCTGTTCAAATCTGTAACACACTACCAAACCTGTTCACACCTGTAATACACCAATACACCTGATCACACCTGTAACAAACTACCACACCTGTTCACACCTGTAATACACCAATACACCTGTTCACACCTGTAATACACCAATACACCTGTTCACACCTGTAATACAACTGTTTACACCTGTAATACACGACCACACCTATTCACAACTGTAATACACCAATACACCTGTTCTTACCTGTAATATTTCTACCACACCTGTTCACACCTGTAATACACCAATACACCTGTTCACACCTGTAATACACCAATACACCTGTTCACACCTGTAATACACTACCCCACCTGTTCACACCTGTAATACACTACCCCACCTGTTCACACCTGTAATACACCAATACACCTGTTCACACCTGTAATACACTACCCCACCTGTTCACACCTGTAATACACTACCCCACCTGTTCACACCTGTAATACACTACCCCACCTGTTCACACCTGTAATACACCAATACACCTGTTCACACCTGTAATACACTACCACACCTGTTCACACCTGTAATACACCAATACACCTGTTCACACCTGTAATACACCGATACACCTGTTCACACCTGTAATACACCAATACACCTGTTCACACCTGTAATACACCAATACACCTGTTCACACCTGTAATACACCAATACACCTGTTCACACTTGTAATATACCAATACACCTGTTCACACCTGTAATATACCAATACACCTGTTCACACCTGTAAAACACTACCACAACTGTTCACACCTGTTATTCCACTACCACACCTGTTCACACTTGTAATACACTACCACACCTGTTCACACCTGTAATACACTACCACATCTGTTCACACTTGTAATATACCAATACACCTGTTCACACAGGTAATACACCAATACACCTGTTCACACCTGTAATACACTACCACACCTGTTCACAGCTGTAATACACTACCAAACCTGTTCACACCTGTAACACACTACCACACCTGTTCACACCTGTAATAGACTACCACACCTGTTCACACTTGTAATATACCAATACACCTTTTCACACAGGTAATACACCAATACACCTGTTCACACCTGTAATACACTACCACACCTGTTCACAGCTGTAATACACTAGCAAACCTGTTCACACCTGTAATATACTACCACACCTGTTCACACCTGTAATATACTACCACACCTGTTCACATCTGTAATACACTACCAAACCTGTTCACACCTGTAATACACTACCACACCTTGTTCACATCTGTAATACACTACCCCATCTGTTCACACCTGTAACACCAATACACCTGTTCATACCTGTAATACACTACCATGCCTTTTCACGCCTGTAATACACTACCCCACCTGTTCACACCTGTAATACACCAATACACCTGTTCACACCTGTAATACACCAATACACCTGTTCACACCTGTAATACACCAATACACCTGTTCACACCTGTAATACACCTGTTCACACCTGTAATACACCAATACACCTGTTCACACCTGTAATACACCAATACACCTGTTCACACCTGTAATACACCTGTTCACACCTGTAAAACACCTGTTTACACCTGTAATACACGACCACATCTGTTCATCTAACCAGGCGGAGTCACCTCCTTGAATGTCTAACCAGGCGGAGTCACCTCCTTGAATGTCTAACTAGGCGGAGTCACCTCCTTGAATGTCTAACCAGGCGGAGTCACCTCCTTGAATGTCTAACCAGGCAGAGTCACCTCCTTGAATGTCTAACTAGGCAGAGTCACCTCCTTGAATGTCTAACGAGGCGGAGTCACCTCCTTGAATGTCTAACTAGGCAGAGTCACCTCCTTGAATGTCTAACTAGGCGGAGTCATGTCCTTGCATGTCTAACCAGGCAGAGTCACCTCCTTGAATGTCTAACTAGGCAGAGTCACCTCCTTGAATGTCTAACCAGGCAGAGTCACCTCCTTGAATGTTTAACCAGGCAGAGTCACCTCCTTGAATGTCTAACCAGTCAGAGTCACCTCCTTGAATGTCTAACCAGGCAGAGTCATCTCCTTGAATGTCTAACTAGGCGGAGTCATGTCCTTGCATGTCTAACCAGGCAGAGTCACCTCCTTGCATGTCTAAGATAAACACTCCTCTGTTGTTATGCAGAAACACAGTAGATTCCTCTTACTGGTGTGTGTGTGTGTGTGTGTGTGTGTATGTGTGTGTGTGTATGTATGTGTGTGTGTGTGTGTGTGTGTGTGTGTGTGTGTGTGTGTGTGTGTGTGTGTGTGTGTGTGTGTGTGTGTGTGTGTGTGTGTGCGCGTGCGCGTGTGCGTGTGCGTGTGTGTGTCAGATAGAGCGATAGGACTGTTATCAGATGATCTTCAGGGTGGGCTCCTGTGGCCCGCCTCCCAGAAGTGTCTTCTCTGTTCATCTGTTGACCTTAACTCCTGTTGAGTTCCACATCCCTCATGGTCCTGGTTGCTCGGCAACTGATCTGCCTTCTCAAGAACTGAAACTAGACCGTTACCTTTTGCATCTCTCCTTTGTTACATACATATTCCACAATAACATGTTTCAACAGAATATGAACTTTCTGCACTTCCCCTTTTCTCACTCAATCACTTTCCATATCACTCAATCACTTTCCATATCACTCAGTAACTTTCCATATCACTCAGCAACTTTCCATATCTGTAATGGTTTTCCTCCTCTTCGTCTTAAGAGGAGAGGCGAGAAGGATCGGAGGACCAATATGCGGCGTGGTAAGTGTCCATGGTTTTTTATTAAGCACATAAACTGAACACTCCAGTAAAACACAGACACGGAAACAATCACCCACAAAACACAGTGAAACCCAGGCTATCTAAGTATGATTCTCAATCAGAGACAACTAACAACACCTGCCTCTGATTGAGAACCATACTAGGCCGAACACAGAAAAACAACCTAGACACACAAACATAGAATGCCCACCCAGCTCACGTCCTGACCAACACTAAAACAAGGAAAACACAAAAGAACTATGGTCAGAACGTGACACTACCCCCCCACCAAGGTGCGGATTCCGATAGCACAACCTAAACCTATAGGGGAGGGTCTGGGTGGGCATCTGTCCGCTGTGGCGGCTCTGGCGCTGGACGTGGACCCCACTCCATCATTGTCTTTGTCCAACTCCTTAGCGTCCTTTGAGTGGCGACCCTCGCCGCCGACCTTGGCCTAGGAACCCTAACAAAGGGCCCCACTATACTGAGGGGCAGCTCCGGACTGAGCGGCAGCTCGGGACAAAGGTAGCTCATGACTGAGAGGTAGCTCATGACCGAGGGGTAGCTCAGGACTGAGGGGTAGCTCAGGCCTGAGGGGTAGCTTAGGACTGAGAGGTTCCTCAGGACTGAGGGGTAGCTCAGGACTGAGAGGTAGCTCAGGACTGAGAGGTAGCTCAGGACTGAGAGGTAGTTCAGGCTGGTTGACGGCTCTGGCAGCTTCTGGCTGACTGTCGGCTCTGGCAGATCCTGGCTGAATGGCGGCTCTGGCAGATCCTTGCTGACTGACGGCTCTGGCGGCTCCTTGCTGACTGGCGGCTCTGGCGGCTCCTTGCAGACTGGCGGCTCTGGCGGCTCCTTGCCGACTGGCGGCTCTGGCGGCTCCTTGCTGACTGGCGGCTCTGGCGGCTCCTTGCAGACTGGCGGCTCTGGCGGCTCCTTGCAGACTGGCGACTCTGGCGGCTCCTTGCCGACTGGCGGCTCTGGCAGCTCCTGACTGGCAGGTGGCTCTGGCAGCCCCTGACTGACGGGTGGCTCAGATGGCGCTGGGCAGACAGGCAGCTCAGGCAGCGCTGGGCAGACGGGCAGCTCAGATGGTGCTGGGCAGACTGGAGACTCCGGCAGCGCTGGAGAGGAGGAAGGCTCTGGCAGCGCTGGACAGAGGGGCAGCTCAGACGGCGCTGGGCAGACGGGCAGCTCAGGCGGCGCTGGGCAGACTGGAGACTCCGGCAGCGCTGGAGAGGAGGAAGGCTCTGGCAGTGCTGGACAGAGGAGCTCTGGCGCCTCTGGACTGAGGGGCGGAAGCTCTGGCAGCGCCGGACAGGTGGGAGACTCCGGCAGCGCTGGAGATGAGGAAGGCTCTGGCCGCGCTGGACAGAGGAGCTCTGGCGCCTCTGGACTGAGGGGCTCTGGCGCCTCTGGACTGAGGGGCGGAAACTCTGGTAGCGCCGGACAGGCGGGTGCACCTGTATTGATGGGACGGAGAAACAGCCTGGTGCGGGGTGCCGGCATTGGTGGTACCGGGCTGGGGACACGCACCTCAGGGCGAATGCCTTGCATACTACGCCAAATCAACAGCTCTCTCTCTTCACTCTCCTCCAATTCTATTAACAACTCCTCGAGTGTCTCCTCATCTCCCATCCGTTCACTCTCCTCCAATCAGTCCAATAACTCCTCGACCCTCTCAGACTCAGCCCTCAGCTTCGCCGACAGCTCTGATTCCATCCATGGCTCCTTAAGGTAAACAGGGGGAGTTGGCTCAGGTCTGACTCCTGGCTTGGCTCTGCCACACTCTCCCTGTGCCCCCTCCCAAGAAATGTTTGGGGCTGTCTCTCGGGCTTCCTACCGTGCCGCCGTGCTCATTTCGCCAACCTCATTCTCCTGTAACCCCCCCACACTGCTTCAGGGAATCCCAGGCGGGCTCCGGCACTCTCCCTGGGTCTACCGCCCACCTGTCTATCTCTTCCCAAGTTGTATAGTCCAGATAATGCTGCCTCTCCTGCTGCTGCTGCTGCTTCTTCTGCTGCTGTTGCCTCTCCTGCTGCTGCTTTTGCTGCTGCTGCTGCTGTTACTCCTCCTGCTGCTCCTGCTGCCGCTGTCTGTTACCACGCCGCTTGGTCCTTGGTGGACACACCTACTCATTCAAGGGTTTTTCTTTTTTTTTAAACTATTTTATACATTGTAGACTATAAGTGAAGACATCAAAACAATGAAATAACACATATGGAATCATGTAGTAACCAAAAAAAGTGTTAAACAATTCAAAATATATTTTAGATTTTAAATTCTTACACTAAGCTGGGTAATCAAATCAAGCTTTATTTACACAGCCTGTTTCAGACATGGAATGAAACGCAGTGAAAGTGGTCTTTTTCAACATTACTGAAGCTATGGCATCAATGGTTGCCCTTAATTTGCTATTAAAGTTATGAACTAAACCCTCACACGAGGATGGCAGAATAGGTGGTGGAGTATTGCTCATACACTCAGTAAAATCTGTAGCAACTTCAGAGGTAAGATAGTGTTTCGTAATAATGTGTTCACTATTATCCTGTGCTATGGGCAACAGGTAGTAACAAAGTAAACAGTGGTGATCAATTAAAGCAAAATCCACGATAGAGGATACGTCAATAGAAAGCCCCTTGGTAATAACCAGGTCCAGAGTATGGCTGTGGTTATGGGTGGGCCCAGAAGAAAGCCCCTTGGTAATAACCAGGTCCAGAGTATGGCCGTGGTTATGGGTGGGCCCAGTAGAAAGCCCCTTGGTAATAACCAGGTCCAGAGTATGGCTGTGGTTATGGGAGGAACCAGTAAATAGTCCCTTGGTAATAACCAGGTCCAGAGTATGGCTGTGGTTATGGGAGGAACCAGTAAATAGTCCCTTGGTAATAACCAGGTCCAGAGTATGGCTGTGGTTATGGGAGGAACCAGTAAATAGTCCCTTGGTAATAACCAGGTCCAGAGTATGGCTGTGGTTATGGGAGGAACCAGTAAATAGTCCCTTGGTAATAACCAGGTCCAGAGTATGGCTGTGGTTATGGGTGGGCCCAGTAGAAAGCCCCTTGGTAATAACCAGGTCCAGAGTATGGCTGTGGTTATGGGAGGAACCAGTAAATAGTCCCTTGGTAATAACCAGGTCCAGAGTATGGCTGTGGTTATGGGTGGGCCCAGTAGAAAGCCCCTTGGTAATAACCAGGTCCAGAGTACGGCTGTGGTTATGGGAGGAACCAGTAAATAGTCCCTTGGTAATAACCAGGTCCAGAGTATGGCTGTGGTTATGGGAGGAACCAGTAAATAGTCCCTTGGTAATAACCAGGTCCAGAGTATGGCTGTGGTTATGGGTGGGCCCAGTAGAAAGCCCCTTGGTAATAACCAGGTCCAGAGTATGGCTGTGGTTATGGGTGGAACCAGTAGAAAGCCCCTTGGTAATAACCAGGTCCAGAGTATGGCTGTTATGGGTGGGCCCAGAAGAAAGCCCCTTTCAGAAGCTATCCAGCAGTGGGATGCAGGGTGGTATTCTGCTGTCCTTACAGCTGAGAGCATTGAATAAGAGCGGCACTACAGTCTGATGACAGCCTTGCTTCAGTGAGAAACATGCAATGATCTTTGTGCTCAGTAATCAGGTGATTCACAAGAAAAGTTTTACTTTTAATTGATCTGACATTTAAAAGTGTCATATTCAATGAGTGTGGGCCTCTCTGCCCCATGGGGCATCTGCCTCAAATAACAACCAAATTATGAACATTAAAAGCACGTTTTCTGACCGTCTCCAATCTATCAGAATGGTAGGAAAATGACAGTTTGGATAAACTCACTAGAAGGTGGAGATAAAGGAAGATAAATTAGGTTACTCACAATAACTATAATCATTCCTACAGTAGTTGATATGCTTTCCAAGTCCTCTGTTGGTTATTCTGACAAGGAGAACTGTAGCACCAGCAGACCCTGTCTGTCAGTCTCTAAAACAGTTTGATGTTGCTGTGTCTGGACCACTACCAGACCCTGTCTGTCATTCTCTAAAACAGTTTGATGTTGCTGGGACTGGAGCACTACCAGACTGTCTGTCAGTCTCTAAAACAGTTTGATGTTGCTGGGACTGGAGCACTACCAGACTGTCTGTCAGTCTCTAAAACAGTTTGATGTTGCTGGGACTGGAGCACTACCAGACTCTGTCTGTCAGTCTCTAAAAATGTTTGATGTTGCTGGGATTGGGGCACTACCAGACCCTGTCTGTCAGTAGTTATTACAGTGAAAGCCATGTGATTGTTTGAGGACGGCACCTCACATGAAAATATTTTTCCACCAGCACAGATTTCATAAATTCACAAATAGCGATTAAATATTCACTTACTTTTTGAAAATCTTCCTCTGATTTGTCATCTAAAAAGTCCCAGCTATAACATGTGGTGTTGTTTTGTTAGATAAAATCCTTCTTTATATGCCAAAAAGTTAGTTTAGTTGGCGCCATCGATTTGAGTAATCCACTCGTTCAACATGCAGAGAAAGAAATTAAAAAAGCTACAGCTAAACTTTGTTAAAACAAGTCAAAATACGTTTCTATGCAATTCTCAGGTACCATAAAATGTAATTAAACTGTAATATTTCATTACGGAAAGAAGTATGTTCAATAGGAAAACGATATTAGAAGGTGCGCGTCCTCTTCATTGGGCGCACACAGACTGATTTCCAAGTCTGTATCCCAGCACTAAATCTCATAATTCTTCCTCGTTTGGGAAGAAACAAGCCTGAAACCTTGAACAAAGACTACTGACATCCAGTGGAGGCCATAGGAATTGCATACTGGGAGCTAGATTACATTTATTTCCCTTAAACGTTCTAATGGAAGAGCATGGGTTCTCAAAAAAAAAGATTCTGATTACATTTTTCTTGGGATTTACCTCATACCATGTCTATTGTGTTATAGTCTTCTATATTATTTTAACATTTCTACAAACTTCAGAGTGTTTTCTTTCCAATGGTACCAATTATATGCAAATCCTGGCATCTGGGCCTGAGCAACAGGCAGTTTATTTTGCAGATCTGTCAGGCAGAAATGGAGAAATATAGACCCTAGCCTGAACAAGTTAAAAAAAAATGTTTATTAGTGATGTCAGTTCCTCAGATCACCTAAAACGAAGGTCATTAAAACCTATGTGAGTGACGATGGTGTTAATATTGGAGTAGTTGGTTAGAACCGTGGGCAGAAGGAAGTTGATGTCATGGACACGGGCTCCTGAGTGACAGTGGACCTTGGTCGGTCCACGGACCGTAGGCAGGCCAACATCTCTCAGCATCAAGCTACACACAATAATGGTGACCGTGATGGAATCCGATGGGGAAGTGACCTGCTGAACTGAGGTGGCCGTGGGGGGAGCGTGTCACTTGGCAGCCTCCGGCTGTTGGTATACACCCAGGATCCGTGCTATCTCCCGGGGCTCGTAGGTCCATCTCAAGTGGAGCAAAGCTCTTTGATAGCTGGATCGGATCTTCTCAGATAGATAAAGGGCGGCCAGTCTGCCTCTCCAAACTCCTACACCTTGCGAGTGTCCAGTCTCCCAAGGGGCCGCGGAGTTGACCTTGACATCTGTCCGTTGGATTGGGACAGATCAACACTACCCAACTCATCGACAGCTTTGCTATAGGAGGCATTTCAAAGTGAGATTGCGTTTTCCTGGATTATATCAAGGTCGATGAATTTAGAAAGCAGGTTATCCTTTTCTCTCAGCCGAGCTAACAGCCAGAGGATCTCTTCCCTAAGCTGCTTGATGGTGGTGTATTTAGGGCAGTCAAATCCATATCCGTTTTCCAGTTGCACCTTATCTTCATCTTATGTTCGTGTGGGCTAGCTTTAACCTGAAAACCAGCTGGGTAATGACACAATGAAAAGCAGCTGGGTAATGACACAATGAAAAGCAGCTGGGTAATGATACAATGAAAACCAGCTGGGTAATGACACAATGAAAACCAGCTGGGTAATGACACAGTGAAAACCAACTGGGTAATGACACAATGAAAAGCAGCTGGGTAATGATACAATGAAAACCAGCTGGGTAATGACACAATGAAAACTAGCTGGGTAATGACACAATGAAAACCAGCTGGGTAATGACACAATGAAAACCAGCTGGGTAATGACACAATGAAAACCAGCTGGGTAATGACAAAATGAAAACCAGCTGGGTAATGACACAATGAAAACCAGCTGGGTAATGACACAGTGAAAACCAGCTGGGTAATGATACAATGAAAACCAGCTGGGTAATGACAAAATGAAAACCAGCTGGGTAATGATACAATGAAAACCAGCTGGGTAATGACAAAATGAAAACCAGCTGGGTAATGACACAGTGAAAACCAACTGGGTAATGATACAGTGAAAACCAGCTGGGTAATGACACAATGAAAACCAGCTGGGTAATGACACAATGAAAACCAGCCGGGTAATGACACAGTGAAAACCAGCTGGGTAATGACACAATGAAAACCAGCTGGGTAATGACACAATGAAAACCAGCTGGGTAATGACACAATGAAAACCAGCTGGGTAATGACAAAATGAAAACCAGCTGGGTAATGACACAGTGAAAACCAGCTGGGTAATGACACAATGAAAAGCAGCTGGGTAATGACACAATGAAAACCAGCCGGGTAATGACACAGTGAAAACCAGCTGGGTAATGACACAATGAAAACCAGCTGGGTAATGACACAATGAAAACCAGCTGGTAATGTAATGAAAACCAGCTGGGTAATGACACAGTGAAAACCAGCTGGGTAATGACACAATGAAAACCAGCTGGGTAATGACAAATGAAAACCAGCTGGGTAATGACATAATGAAAACCACAGTGAAAACCAGCTGGGTAATGACAAAATGAAAACCAGCTGGGTAATGACACAGTGAAAACCAGCTGGGTAATGACACAATGAAAACCAGCTGGGTAATGACACAATGAAAACCAGCCGGGTAATGACACAGTGAAAACCAGCTGGGTAATGACATAATGAAAACCAGCTGGGTAATGACACAGTGAAAACCAGCTGGGTAATGACACAATGAAAACCAGCTGGGTAATGACACAATGAAAACCAGCTGGGTAATGACACAATGAAAACCAGCTGGGTAATGACACAATGAAAACCAGCTAATGAAAACCAGCTAATGTGAAAACCAGCAGTGACAAAACCAGCTGGGTAATGACACAATGAACACCAGCTGGGTAATGACACAATGAACACCAGCTGGGTAATGACACAATGAAAAGCAGCTGGGTAAATGACAGTGAAATCCTGTGACACAGATTCATACCAGTAAGAACTATTTTCTCTCTCTATTTATTTGCCCTGCGATCTTATGTGGTGTTTTAGTTTCAGAATCTGAACAGTTGGATTACATTAAGGTTGTACTAAGAAAATACACATCGACTGCAATAACGTTCGACCATGAATCACTGGCAAAATAATAGCTAAATTACAGCTACTAATAAGTATGTTTGTGTGTACATATTCACACTAGACCACCATTTAAAAGTTTACAAGGGAAAACAGGACATAAAAAGTGCTTATATATAGGAAGAAAAAATCTCCAGGTACAAGAAAATAATGTTGAGGACTAAAGAGAGGTGCAGTCTCCTGTAGGTTGATATTTTCCTAAACCACAATATTCCCATTGTGCCCCAGCCCTATTCATGGGCCTCCCAGCCAGCCATGGGCCTCCCAGCCCTATTCATGGGCCTCCCAGCCAGGCTGTACCCAGCCCTATTCCTGGGCCTCCCAGCCAGGCTGTACCCAGCCCTATTCATGGGCCTCCCAGCCAGGCTGTACCCAGCCCTATTCCTGGGCCTCCCAGCCAGCCCTATTCATGGGCCTCCCAGCCAGCCCTATTCATGGGCCTCCCACCCAGCCCTATTCCTGGGCCTCCCAGCCAGCCCTATTCCTGGGCCTCCCACCCAGCCCTATTCCTGGGCCTCCCAGCCAGCCCTATTCATGGGCCTCCCAGCCAGCCCTATTCATGGGCCTCCCACCCAGCCCTATTCATGGGCCTCCCACCCAGCCCTATTCATGGGCCTCCCAGCCAGCCCTATTCATGGGCCTCCCACCCAGCCCTATTCCTGGGCCTCCCAGCCAGACCTATTCCTGGGCCTCCCACCCAGCCCTATTCCTGGGCCTCCCAGCCAGCCCTATTCATGGGCCTCCCAGCCAGCCCTATTCATGGGCCTCCCACCCAGCCCTATTCATGGGCCTCCCAGCCAGGCCTCACCCAGCCCTATTCCTGGGCCTCCCAGCCCTATTCATGGGCCTTCCAGCCAGGCCTCACCCAGCCCTATTCCTGGGCCTCCCAGCCAGGCCTCACCCAGCCCTATTCCTGGGCCTCCCAGCCCTATTCATGGGCCTCCCACCCAGCCCTATTCCTGGGCCTACCAGCCAGCCCTATTCATGGGCGTCCCAGCCAGCCCTATTCATGGGCCTCCCACCCAGCCCTATTCCTGGGCCTCCCAAACAGGCCTCACCCAGCCCTATTCCTGGGCCTCCCAGCCAGCCCTATTCATGGGCCTCCCAGCCAGCCCTATTCATGGGCCTCCCAGCCAGGCTGTACCCAGCCCTATTCCTGGGCCTCCCAGCCAGCCCTATTCATGGGCCTATTCCTGGGCCTCCCACCCAGCCCTATTCTGGGCCTCCCAGCCAGGGCCTCCCAGCCAGCCCCTATTCATGGGCCTCCCAGCCAGCTATTCAGGCCTCCCAGCCAGGCTGTACCTAGCCCTATTCCTGGGCCTCCCAGCCAGCCCTATTCATGGGCCTCCCAGCCAGCCCTATTCATGGGCCTCCCAGCCAGGCTGTACCCAGCCCTATTCCTGGGCCTCCCAGCCAGCCCTATTCATGGGCCTCCCAGCCAGCCCTATTCATGGGCCTCCCAGCCAGGCTGTACCCAGCCCTATTCATGGGCCTCCCAGCCAGCCCTATTCATGGGCCTCCCAGCCAGCCCTATTCATGGGCCTCCCAGCCAGCCCTATTCATGGGCCTCCCACCCAGCCCTATTCATGGGCCTCCCAGCCAGGTCTCACCCAGCCCTATTCCTGGGCCTCCCAGCCCTATTCATGGGCCTTCCAGCCAGGCCTCACCCAGCCCTATTCCTGGGCCTCCCAGCCAGCCCTATTCATGGGCCTCCCACCCAGCCCTATTCCTGGGCCTCCCAGCCAGCCCTATTCATGGGCCTCCCACCCAGCCCTATTCCTGGGCCTCCCAGCCAGCCCTATTCCTGGGCCTCCCACCCAGCCCTATTCCTGGGCCTCCCAGCCAGCCCTATTCATGGGCCTCCCAGCCAGCCCTATTCATGGGCCTCCCACCCAGCCCTATTCATGGGCCTCCCAGCCAGCCCTATTCCTGGGCCTCCCACCCAGCCCTATTCATGGGCCTCCCACCCAGCCCTATTCATGGGCCTCCCAGCCAGCCCTATTCCTGGGCCTCCCAGCCAGACCTATTCCTGGGCCTCCCAGCCAGACCTATTCCTGGGCCTCCCACCCAGCCCTATTCCTGGGCCTCCCAGCCAGCCCTATTCATGGGCCTCCCATCCAGCCCTATTCATGGGCCTCCCACCCAGCCCTATTCATGGGCCTCCCAGCCAGGCCTCACCCAGCCCTATTCCTGGGCCTCCCAGCCCTATTCATGGGCCTTCCAGCCAGGCCTCACCCAGCCCTATTCCTGGGCCTCCCAGCCAGCCCTATTCATGGGCCTCCCACCCAGCCCTATTCCTGGGCCTACCAGCCAGCCCTATTCATGGGCGTCCCAGCCAGCCCTATTCATGGGCCTCCCACCCAGCCCTATTCCTGGGCCTCCCAAACAGGCCTCACCCAGCCCTATTCCTGGGCCTCCCAGCCAGCCCTATTCATGGGCCTCCCAGCCAGCCCTATTCATGGGCCTCCCAGCCAGGCTGTACCCAGCCCTATTCCTGGGCCTCCCAAACAGGCCTCACCCAGCCCTATTCCTGGGCCTCCCAGCCAGCCCTATTCATGGGCCTCCCAGCCAGCCCTATTCATGGGCCTCCCAGCCAGGCTGTACCCAGCCCTATTCCTGGGCCTCCCAGCCAGCCCTATTCATGGGCCTCCCAGCCAGCCTTATTCATGGGCATCCCAGCCAAGCTGTACCTAGCCCTATTCCTGGGCCTCCCAGACAGCCCTATTCATGGGCCTCCCAGCCAGCCCTATTCATGGGCCTCCCAGCCAGGCTGTACCCAGCCCTATTCCTGGGCCTCCCAGCCAGCCCTATTCATGGGCCTCCCAGCCAGCCCTATTCATGGGCCTCCCAGCCAGGCTGTACCCAGCCAGCCCTATTCATGGGCCTCCCAGCCAGCCCTATTCATGGGCCTCCCAGCCAGCCCTATTCATGGGCCTCCCAGCCAGCCCTATTCATGGGCCTCCCAGCCAGGCCCACCCAGCCCTATTCCTGGGCCCCTATTCATGGGCCTCCCAGCCAGCCCTATTCCTGGGCCTCCCACCCAGCCCTATTCATGGGCCTCCCACCCAGCCCTATTCATGGGCCTCCCAGCCAGCCCTATTCATGGGCCTCCCACCCAGCCCTATTCCTGGGCCTCCCAGCCAGACCTATTCCTGGGCCTCCCACCCAGCCCTATTCCTGGGCCTCCCAGCCAGCCCTATTCATGGGCCTCCCATCCAGCCCTATTCATGGGCCTCCCAGCCCTATTCATGGGCCCTATTCATGGGCCTCCCAGCCAGGCCTCACCCAGCCCTATTCCTGGGCCTCCCAGCCCTATTCATGGGCCTCCCAGCCAGGCTGTACCCAGCCCTATTCCTGGGCCTCCCAGCCAGCCCTATTCATGGGCCTCCCACCCAGCCCTATTCCTGGGCCTCCCAAACAGGCCTCACCCAGCCCTATTCCTGGGCCTCCCAGCCAGCCCTATTCATGGGCCTCCCAGCCAGCCCTATTCATGGGCCTCCCAGCCAGGCTGTACCCAGCCCTATTCCTGGGCCTCCCAGCCAGCCCTATTCATGGGCCTCCCAGCCAGCCCTATTCATGGGCCTCCCAGCCAGGCTGTACCCAGCCCTATTCCTGGGCCTCCCAGCCAGCCCTATTCATGGGCCTCCCAGCCAGCCCTATTCATGGGCCTCCCAGCCAGGCTGTACCCAGCCCTATTCCTGGGCCTCCCAGCCAGCCCTATTCATGGGCCTCCCAGCCAGCCCTATTCATGGGCCTCCCAGCCAGGCTGTACCCAGCCCTATTCATGGGCCTCCCAGCCAGCCCTATTCATGGGCCTCCCAGCCAGCCCTATTCATGGGCCTCCCAGCCAGGCTGTACCCAGCCCTATTCATGGGCCTCCCAGCCAGCCCTATTCATGGGCCCTATTCATGGGCCTCCCAGCCAGCCCTATTCATGGGCCTCCCAGCCAGGCTGTACCCAGCCCTATTCATGGGCCTCCCAGCCAGCCCTATTCATGGGCCTCCCAGCCAGGCTGTACCCAGCCCTATTCCTGGGCCTCCCAGCCAGCCCTATTCATGGGCCTCCCAGCCAGCCCTATTCATGGGCCTCCCAGCCAGCCCTATTCATGGGCCTCCCAGCCAGGCTGTACCCAGCCCTATTCATGGGCCTCCCAGCCAGCCCTATTCATGGGCCTCCCAGCCAGCCCTATTCATGGGCCTCCCAGCCAGGCTGTACCCAGCCCTATTCCTGGGCCTCCCAGCCAGGCCTCACCCAGCCCTATTCATGGGCCTCCCAGCCAGCCCTATTCATGGGCCTGCCAGCCAGCCCTATTCATGGGCCTCCCAGCCAGGCTGTACCCAGCCCTATTCCTGGGCCTCCCAGCCAGCCCTATTCATGGGCCTCCCAGCCAGCCCTATTCATGGGCCTCCCAGCCAGGCTGTACCCAGCCCTATTCATGGGCCTCCCACCCAGCCCTATTCCTGGGCCTCCCACCCAGCCATATTCATGAGCCTCCCAGCCAGGCCTCACCCAGCCCTATTCATGGGCCTCCCACCCAGCCCTATTCCTGGGCCTCCCAGCCAGCCCTATTCATGGGCCTCCCAGCCAGGCCTCACCCAGCCCTATTCATGGGCCTCCCACCCAGCACTATTCATGGGCCTCCCACCCAGGCTGCACCCAGCCCTATTCATGGGCCTCCCACCCAGGCTGCACCCAGCCCTATTCATGGGCCTCCCACCCAGGCTGCACCCAGCCCTATTCATGGGCCTCCCAGCCAGGCTGCACCCAGCCCTATTCATGGGCCTCCCAGCCAGGCCTCACCCAGCCCTATTCCTGGGCCTCCCACCCAGCCCTATTCCTGGGCCTCCCACCCAGCCCTATTCATGGGCCTCCCACCCAGCCCTATTCATGGGCCTCCCACCCAGCCCTATTCATGGGCCTCCCACCCAGCCCTATTCATGGGCCTCCCACCCAGCCCTATTCCTAGGCCTTCCAGCCACGTTTCACCCAGCCCTATTCCTGGGCCTCCCAGCCACGTTTCACCCAGCCCTATTCATGGGCCTCCCAGCCACGTTTCACCCAGCCCTATTCATGGGCCTCCCAGCCAGGCTGCACCCAGCGCTATTCCTGGGCCTCCCAGCCACGTTTCACCCAGCCCTATTCCTGGGCCTCCCAGCCACGTTTCACCCAGCCCTATTCATGGGCCTCCTAGCCAGGCTGCACCCAGCCCTATTCATGGGCCTCCCAGCCAGGCTTCACCCAGCCCTATTCCTGGGCCTCCCAGCCAGGCTGCACCCAGCCCTATTCATGGGCCTCCCAGCCAGGCCTCACCCAGCTCTATTCATGGGCCTCCCAGCCAGGCTGCACCCAGCCCTATTCATGGGCCTCCCAGCCAGGCTGCACCCAGCCCTATTCATGGGCCTCCCAAACAGGCCTCACCCAGCCCTATTCATGGGCCTCCCAGCCAGGCTGCACCCAGCCCTATTCATGGGCCTCCCAGCCAGGCCTCACCCAGCCCTATTCATGGGCCTCACCCAGCCCTATTCATGGGCCTCCCACCCAGGCTGCACCCAGCCCTATTCATGGGCCTCCCAACCAGGCTGCACCCAGCCCTATTCATGGGCCTCCCAGCCAGGCTGCACCCAGCGCTATTCCTGGGCCTCCCAGCCATGTTTCACCCAGCCCTATTCCTGGGCCTCCCAGCCACGTTTCACCCAGCCCTATTCATGGGCCTCCCAGCCAGGCTGCACCCAGCCCTATTCATGGGCCTCCCAGCCAGGTTTCACCCAGCCCTATTCCTGGGCCTCCCAGCCAGGCTGCACCCAGCCCTATTCATGGGCCTCCCAGCCAGGCCTCACCCAGCCCTATTCATGGGCCTCCCAGCCCATTCATGGGCCTGCACCCAGCCCTATTCATGGGCCTCCCAGCCAGGCTGCACCCAGCCCTATTCATGGGCCTCCCAGCCAGGTTTCACCCAGCCCTATTCATGGGCCTCCCAGCCAGGCTTCACCCAGCCCTATTCATGGGCCTCCCAGCCAGGCTGCACCCAGCCCGTTTCACCCAGCCCTATTCATGGGCCTCCCAGCCAGGCTGCACCCAGCCCTATTCATGGGCCTCCCAGCCAGGCTTCACCCAGCCCTATTCATGGGCCTCCCAGCCCTATTCATGGGCCTCCCAGCCAGGCCCAGCCCTATTCATGGGCCTCCCAGCCAGGCTTCACCCAGCCCTATTCATGGGCCTCCCAGCCAGGCTGCACCCAGCCCTATTCATGGGCCTCCCAGCCAGGCTTCACCCAGCCCTATTCATGGGCCTCCCAGCCAGGCTGCACCCAGCCCTATTCCTGGGCCTCCCAGCCAGGCTTCACCCAGCCCTATTCATGGGCCTCCCAGCCAGGCTTCACCCAGCCCTATTCATGGGCCTCCCAGCCAGGCTGCACCCAGCCCTATTCATGGGCCTCCCAGCCAGGCTTCACCCAGCCCTATTCCTGGGCCTCCCAGCCAGGCTGCACCCAGCCCTATTCATGGGCCTCCCAGCCAGCCAGCCCTATTCATGGGCCTCCCAGCCAGGCTGCACCCAGCCCTATTCATGGGCCTCCCAGCCAGGCTGCACCCAGCCCTATTCATGGGCCTCCCAGCCAGGCTCACCCAGCCCTATTCATGGGCCTCCCAGACAGGCCTCACCCAGCCCTATTCATGGGCCTCCCAGCCAGGCTGCACCCAGCCCTATTCATGGGCCTCCCAGCCAGGCTTCACCCAGCCCTATTCATGGGCCTCCCAGCCAGGCTGCACCCAGCCCTATTCCTGGGCCTCCCAGCCAGGCTTCACCCAGCCCTATTCATGGGCCTCCCAGCCAGGCTGCACCCAGCCCTATTCATGGGCCTCCCAGCCAGGCCTCACCCAGCCCTATTCCTGGGCCTCAGGCTGCACCCAGCCCTATTCATGGGCCTCCCAGCCAGGCTTCACCCAGCCCTATTCCTGGGCCTCCCAGCCAGGCTTCACCCAGCCCTATTCCTGGGCCTCCCAGCCACGCCCTATTCACCCAGCCCTATTCCTGGGCCTCCCAGCCAGGCTGCACCCAGCCCTATTCATGGGCCTCCCAGCCAGGCCTCACCCAGCCCTATTCCTGGGCCTCCCAGCCAGGCAGGCCACCCAGCCCTATTCCTGGGCCTCCCAGCCAGGCTGCACCCAGCCCTATTCATGGGCCTCCCAGCCAGGCCTCACCCAGCCCTATTCATGGGCCTCCCAGCCAGGCCTCACCCAGCCCTATTCATGGGCCTCCCAGCCAGGCCTCACCCAGCCCTATTCATGGGCCTCCCAGCCAGGCCTCACCCAGCCCTATTCATGGGCCTCCCAGCCAGGCCTCACCCAGCCCTATTCATGGGCCTCCCAGCCAGGCCTCACCCAGCCCTATTCATGGGCCTCCCAGCCAGGCCTCACCCAGCCCTATTCATGGGCCTCCCAGCCAGCCCTATTCATGGGCCTCCCAGCCAGGCCTCACCCAGCCCTATTCATGGGCCTCCCAGCCAGGCCTCACCCAGCCCTATTCCTGGGCCTCCCAGCCAGGCCTCACCCAGCCCTATTCATGGGCCTCCCAGCCACGTTTCACCCAGCCCTATTCCTGGGCCTCCCAGCCAGGCCTCACCCAGCCCTATTCATGGGCCTCCCAGCCAGGCTGCACCCAGCCCTATTCATGGGCCTCCCAGCCAGGCTGCACCCAGCCCTATTCATGGGCCTCCCAGCCAGGCTGCACCCAGCCCTATTCATGGGCCTCCCAGCCACGTTTCACCCAGCCCTATTCCTGGGCCTACCAGCCAGGCTGCACCCAGCCCTATTCATGGGCCTCCCAGCCACGTTTCAACCAGCCCTATTCATGGGCCCTCCCTATTCATGGGCCTCCCAGCCAGGCAGCCCTATTCATGGGCCTCCCAGCCAGGCTTCACCCAGCCCTATTCCTGGGCCTCCCAGCCAGGCTGCACCCAGCCCTATTCATGGGCCTCCCAGCCACGTTTCAACCAGCCCTATTCATGGGCCTCCCAGCCAGGCTGCAAACAGCCCTATTCATGGGCCTCCCAGCCAGGCTGCACCCAGCCCTATTCATGGGCCTCCCAGCCAGGCTGTACCCAGCCCTATTCCTGGGCCTCCCAGCCACGTTTCACCCAGCCCTATTCCTGGGCCTACCAGCCAGGCTGCACCCAGCCCTATTCATGGGCCTCCCAGCCACGTTTCAACCAGCCCTATTCATGGGCCTCCCAGCCAGGCTGCAAACAGCCCTATTCATGGGCCTCCCAGCCAGGCTGCACCCAGCCCTATTCATGGGCCTCCCAGCCAGGCTGTACCCAGCCCTATTCATGGGCCTCCCACCCAGCCCTATTCCTAGGCCTTCCAGCCACGTTTCACCCAGCCCTATTCCTGGGCCTCCCAGCCACGTTTCACCCAGCCCTATTCCTGGGCCTCCCAGCCACGTTTCACCCAGCCCTATTCATGGGCCTCCCAGCCAGGCTGCACCCAGCCCTATTCATGGGCCTCCCAGCCAGGCTTCACCCAGCCCTATTCCTGGGCCTCCCAGCCAGGCTGCACCCAGCCCTATTCATGGGCCTCCCAGCCAGGCCTCACCCAGCCCTATTCATGGGCCTCCCAGCCAGGCTGCACCCAGCCCTATTCCTGGGCCTCCCAGCCAGGCTGCACCCAGCCCTATTCATGGGCCTCCCAGCCAGGCTGCACCCAGCCCTATTCCTGGGCCTCCCAAACAGGCCTCACCCAGCCCTATTCATGGGCCTCCCAGCCACGTTTCACCCAGCCCTATTCATGGGCCTCCCAGCCAGGCTGCACCCAGCCCTATTCATGGGCCTCCCAGCCAGGCTGCACCCAGCCCTATTCCTGGGCCTCCCAGCCAGGCCTCACCCAGCCCTATTCCTGGGCCTTCAAACAGGCCTCACCCAGCCCTATTCCTAGGCCTTCCAGCCAGGCTGCACCCAGCCCTATTCCTGGGCCTCCCAGCCAGGCCTCACCCAGCCCTATTCCTGGGCCTCCCAAACAGGCCTCACCCAGCCCTATTCCTAGGCCTTCCAGCCATGCTTCACCCAGCCCTATTCATGGGCCTCCCAGCCAGGCCTCACCCAGCCCTATTCCTAGTCCTCCAAGCCAGGCTGCACCCAGCCCTATTCCTAGGCCTTCCAGCCAGGCCTCACCCAGCCCTATTCCTAGGCCTTCCAGCCAGGCCTCACCCAGCCCTATTCATGGGCCTCCCAGCCAGGCCTCACCCAGCCCTATTCCTGGGCCTCCCAAACAGGCCTCACCCAGCCCTATTCCTAGGCCTTCCAGCCAGGCTGCACCCAGCCCTATTCATGGGCCTCCCAAACAGGCTTCAGCCAGCCAGCACTCTGCTCTCTGAAGGGTCAGTCGGGTCAACACTGTGTGTGCTTACAGATTCCTCAAAGACTACCAGCCACATGTGACTTTTAACAGCCGTCCTGCCCTGCCCCTCCACAGCCCAGCCTGGCCAACAGACAGACAGACAGACACAAACACACACACACAGAATGAAGAGCAGCTTGATGTGCGTATTCACATGTGGACTTGGCAAGATGGTGTGGCCTGCGAGTATGAGACAGACTCACTGGGTATTCAGTTTCGATGAACTGGCTCACAGGATTTGCTGTCATAAATGATGTGGTGAGCCAATGGCTGTCAATTAGAGGGATGGCTCAAAAAAATTTGAGAAATTCCTTTCAAAAAATGTTTTTCTCAATGTCCACCGAAATTCAGTCTGATATTCTCATCAACTGAGAATGAATGTGTATGATTGATCCCTGTAGATATCGGGCTCTTTATTCGTCTCCTCCTATTGTTTTCACACTACAATCTTTTGGTAATGGGGACCTGAAGAAACATCTTTTAGGAAATGCATTTGTAGTGTTCCAACATCAGAAGATAAATAAAAGCCAAAAAGAAAACAGTTTATCTCCCAAAAGAGAGAAAGGGACCAGTTTATCTCCCAAAAGAGAGAAAGGGACCAGTTTATCTCCCAAAAGAGAGAAAGGGACCAGTTTATCTCCCAAAAGAGAGAAAGGGACCAGTTTATCTCCCAAAAGAGAGAAAGGGACCAGTTTATCTCCCAAAAGAGAGAAAGGGACCAGTTTATCTCCCAAAAGAGAGAAAGGGACCAGTTTATCTCCCAAAAGAGAGAAAGGGACCAGTTTATCTCCCAAAAGAGAGAAAGGGACCAGGTTCTCTCCCAAAAAAGAGAGATAAGAAACAGGTTCTCTCCCTAAAGAGAGGTAGGAAACAGGTTCTCTCCCTAAAGAGAGGTAGGAAACAGATCTTCAAACAGAGAGATTGAGCCACACTGAGCCATGTGATCAGAGAAATGAAGCTGAGATGAAGAATTCTTTGGTTGTGCAAACCCACAGTTTCATCAGCTGTCCAGGTGGACAGTCTCAGACGATCCCGCAGGTGAAGAAGATGGATGTGGTTCTGGGTTGGAGTGTTTAACCTCTCTTGGGTAGGGGGCAGATTTTTCACATCCGGATGCCCAAAATAAACTGCCTGTTAATCAGGCCCGGAAGCTAGGATATGCATATAATTGGTAGATTTGGATAGAAAACACTCTAAAGTTTCTAAAACTGTTAAAATTATATCTGTGAGTATAACAGAACTGATAAGGACAAACCATCCCTCCAAAAAATGTAATTCAGCCTACCACTGTTTTCAATGGCTGTCCTCCCAGATTGCAGTTCCTAGGGCTTCCACTCGATGTCAACAGTCTTTAGAAAGAGTTTCATGCTGGTTTTTTGAAAAATTTGCCAGAAATTGTAGTTTTTCTAGATGGCTCCTGTTTTGGCTGTAGTGTTTCCAAGCGCGTGGAAGAGGTTTCTACACAGCTTCTACCCCCAAGCCATCCTTCTACCCTCCGATAAAGACAATAACGATTATCCGTATTTAATATTATCTTCTTTTTTTTTTACGTATGAGGGTCCCTAAGGTACCCAAGGTTTGATTCTAAATGTTGTTTGACTTGTTTGGAAAAGTTTGCATTTTGATGGAAGGAAGCTGGGTGGATTATTGACTGAAGCACGCCAGCTAAACTGAGTTTTTATGGATATAAAGAAGGACATTATCGAACAAAAGGACCATTCGTGATGTAACTGGGAACTTTTGGAGTGCCAACAGAAGAAGATCATCAAAGGTAAGGCATTTATTATATCGCTATTTCTTTCTTACTTTTGTGGCGCACCTGCCTGGTTGAAATATGTTTTTCATGCGGGGCGCTGTCCTCAGATAATCGCATGGTGTGCTTTCGCCGTAAAGCCTTTTTGAAATCTGACACAGCGGCTGGATTAACAAGAAGTTAAGCTTTATTTTGATGTATTACACTTGTGATTTTATGAAAGTTAAATATTTATAAATCTGTAGTTTGAATATCGCGCTCTGCAATTTCACAGGATGTTGGGCAGGTGGGACGCTACCGTCCCACACACACATATAGTACATACAGATCACACGAGCGCACACACAAGCGCACACACGCACAGACAGAGCGTGTGTATGGTCGGCACTGCTGTGTGGGAATATGCTGACGAACAGTAGTGAAGCTGATCAGTGACGAGTGGTAGTGAAGCTGGTCAGTTAACCTTGTATCTATTCATAAATATCTGCAAACACATAGACATCTACAGAAGCTTCTCACATACGTGAAACTTTGTCTCTCTCTCTCTCTCTCTCTCTCTCTCTCTCTCTCTCTCTCTCTCTCTCTCTCTCTCTCTCTCCATTCTGCTGCTTCTCCCTCTCTGCTTAATCACTGCTGTTTTATGCATATGTTCAGAAAGTCTGAAAGTGAAAGATGTATTGGATCATGCTCTGATTCGCCCAATTATCATCATCCTAAGGAGACTCAGATTCAGTTTCTGGCCTGCTGTCTGAATAGGGTTTTTATAGGGGGATAAGAATCACTGAGTAATTATGGTTAGCAACAAGATCACCTTGGAGAGGAAACTTAAATAATTATCAATGAAAGCCAGGCAAGCAAGCTCGAAGCAGCTCAACTTCGTGACTGGTTTTCAGAATCAGAAAACCGATACCCCATCTTCCTGCCTCTATGTCTAGCAGTCAGAATGTCTTGGTTTGACCTCTGACCTAACACAGTTGGACTGATATTCAATCTGTTTCTCTCCCCAGTGTCTCCCCGGACCATTCAGAGAGGCCTGAGAAAACAGAAACTAACGATGCTAATGGATAACTACAAGGTCAATGTGAGTGTTGAGGATGCAGGTGTACAAACACATTGTTGCTGTTGGACTAGCATGTCTGTTGCTTACTCAAGCCTCAATCCCTCTTCTTCTGTGGTCAAATAACTTGTAGTTACAACTACACTTAATATGGGGAGTGTTGGGAGTAACTAGCTATTACTCAAATTACTTTTATGAGTAACGGAGTACTTTGTCATATTTGGTCATATTATTACAGTCAAACAAACGCGTGTTACATTTTCAGAATCATATCTCTACATATCTCTACATATCTCTACATATCTCTACAGTGTTTCTATGATTCAATCTTGACTTGTTTCCTCATTTAGTTCTCGAGCGAAGCCGGAGAAAGACTGTTTTGAGAAAGGTCAACAATAGCTGCTGTCCACAGAAATGTACAGAGGATGTAACTAACCATTGCCATTGATCACTTATGTGATAGCAAAGCCCATACGGGACTTGTCCGTCTCGTGGCGAGTGAAAGAAACCAAGTTCTCTCTGAAAAGAGAGAATGGAAGCAGGTTTTCTCCCAAATAACTATACATCTCTATAGATTCGTACGTGAGGTCCGTGAGGTCTATAACCAGAGCTAGCCGTTTGAGTGAAAGACTTTGAATGAAAATAAATCTGTGCAGATTTTTTACCTTTATTTAACTAGGCAAGTCAGTTAGTTTCGGTAGCCAAATGCATAGTAACAAAACGGAACGATGTGTCCTACACAAGAATCTTTCAGGAAAAACTGGACATCTGCTATGTAACTGAGAGTCTCCTTATTGAAACATCTGAAGTTCTTCAAAGGTAAATTATTTTATTTGATTCCTTTGCTGGTTTTTGTGAATATGTTGCGTGCTAAATGCTAACGCTAAATGCTAAGCTAGCTATCACCACTCTTACACAAATTATTGATTTTCTCTGGTTCTAAAGCATATTTTGAAAATCTGAGACGACAGGATTGTTAAGAAAAGGATAAGCTTGAGAGCAGGCATAATTATTTGATTTCATTTGCGATTTTTAGAAATCGCTAACGTTGCGTTATGGTAATGAGCTTGAGGCTGTAGTAACGATACCGCATGCGGGATGGGGCGGACTATGAGGTTAAGAACAAATTCTTATTTTCAATGACAGCCTAGGAACAGTGGGTTAACTGCCTTGTTCAGGGGGAGAATGATAGATGTGTACCTCATCAGCTCAGGGATTTGAACATAAAACCTTTCGCTTACTAGTCCAACGCTCTAACCACTAGGCTATGCATTCCATATGATAGTGCAGCAGGTGTTAACTAGAAAAGGAAATCACTCCCCCTATAGGTTACTATAGTAACCTATCTTTGGTACTGGGCGGATCGCCTTACTCCCTCCGTTGTCAGTCAAAACAAACGGTGTGATTGAGAGTTGTTTGTTTTTTTTCATAATAAAAAACGCAAAGTAATGTAACTAATAATATAATGTATTACTTTCTACACAAAGTAGTATTGTAAAGTAACATGTTACTTTTGTTAAATGTAACGAGTTATTTTTCAAGTAACTAATCCCAACACTGAATATGGATATTTCATTGGTGAACATGACTTTACCACAGCCCAGTCATGTGATTAGACAGTGAACCCACAGAGGAGCTATAGTGCCAAATGAGGTGAATTAGACTCACTGGATGTGTTGCCAGTTGTCAAAGCCATGTATTTAATAACTGGCTCTGTCAGCGCTGTCTTTCCCTGGTCATCAGATTACCAGAGCTACATCAGGATCTGCCAAACTCTACCTTTACCTTGACCTGCCAGACTCTCCAATTACCTTGACCTGCCAGACTCTCCCTTTACCTTGACCTGCCAGACTCTCCCTTTACCTTGACCTGCCAGACTCTCCCTTTACCTTGACCTGCCAGACTCTCCATTTACCTTGACCTGCCAGACTCTCCCTTTACCTTGACCTGCCAGACTCTCCCTTTATCTTGACCTGCCAGACTCTCCCTTTACCAGGGCCTGCCAGACTCTCCCTTTGTCAGGGCCTGCCAGACTCTCCCTTTGTCAGGATCTGCCAGACTCTCCCTTTACCAGGGCCTGCCAGACTCTCCCTTTACCAGGGCCTGCCAGACTCTCCCTTTACCAGGGCCTACCAGACTCTCCCTTTACCAGGACCTGCCAGACTCTACCTTTACCTTGACCTGCCAGACTCTCCCTTTGTCAGGATCTGCCAGACTCTACCTTTACCTTGACCTGCCAGCCTCTCCCTTTACCTTGACCTGCCAGACTCTCCCTTTACCTTGACCTGCCAGACTCTCCCTTTACCAGGACCTGCCAGACTCTCCCTTTACCAGGACCTGCCAGACTCTCCCTTTACCAGGACCTGCCAGACTCTCCCTTTACCTTGACCTGCCAGACTCTCCCTGTATCAGGACATGCCAGACTCTACCTTTACCTTGACCTGCCAGACTCTCCCTTTACCTTGACCTGCCAGACTCTCCCTTTACCTTGACCTGCCAGACTCTGCCTTTATCTTGACCTGCCAGACTCTCCCTTTACCTTGACCTTCCAGACTCTCCCTTTACCAGGGCCTACCAGACTCTCCCTTTACCAGGACCTGCCAGACTCTCCCTTTACCTTGACCTGCCAGACTCTCCTTTTACCTTGACCTGCCAGACTCTCCCTTTACCTTGACCTGCCAGACTCTCCCTTTACCAGGATCTGCCAGACTCTCCCTTTACCTTGACCTGCCATACTCTCCCTTTACCTTGACCTGCCAGACTCTACCTTTACCTTGACCTGCCAGACTCTCCCTTTACCTTGACCTGCAAGACTCTCCCTTTACCTTGACCTGCAAGACTCTCCCTTTATCTTGACCTGCCAGACTCTCCCTTTACCAGGGCCTGCCAGACTCTCCCTTTGTCAGGGCCTGCCAGACTCTCCCTTTGTCAGGATCTGCCAGACTCTCCCTTTACCAGGATACTCCCCCTTTACCTTGCCTGCCAGACTCTCCCTTTACCAGGGCCTGCCAGACTCTCCCTTTACCAGGGCCTACCAGACTCTCCCTTTACCAGGACCTGCCAGACTCTCCCAGGATTACCTTTGCCAGACCTTTGACCTGCCAGACTCTCCCTTTACCAGGACCTGCCAGACTCTACCTTTACCTTGACCTGCCAGACTCTCCCTTTACCTTGACCTGCCAGACTCTCCCTTTACCTTGACCTGCAAGCCAGACTCTCCCTTTACCAGGACCTGCCAGACTCTCCCTTTACCAGGACCTGCCAGACTCTCCTTTACCAGGACCTGCCAGACTCTCCCTTTACCTTGACCTGCCAGACTCTCCCTGTATCAGGACATGCCAGACTCTACCTTTACCTTGACCTGCCAGACTCTCCCTTTACCTTGACCTGCCAGACTCTCCCTTTACCTTGACCTGCCAGACTCTGCCTTTACCTTGACCTGCCAGACTCTCCCTTTACCTTGACCTTCCAGACTCTCCCTTTACCAGGGCCTACCAGACTCTCCCTTTACCAGGACCTGCCAGACTCTCCCTTTACCTTGACCTGCCAGACTCTCCCTTTACCTTGACCTGCCAGACTCTCCCTTTACCTTGACCTTCCAGACTCTCCCTTTACCTTGACCTTCCAGGCTCTCCCTTTACCTTGACCTGCCAGACTCTCCCTGTATCAGGACATGCCAGACTCTACCTTTACCTTGACCTGCCAGACTCTCCCTTTACCTTGACCTGCCAGACTCTCCCTTTACCTTGACCTGCCAGACTCTCCCTTTACCTTGACCTGCCAGACTCTCCCTTTACCTTGACCTGCCAGACTCTCCCTTTACCTTGACCTGACAGACTCTCCATGTATCAGGACATGCCAGACTCTACCTTTACCTTGACCTGCCAGACTCTCCCTTTACCTTGACCTGCCAGACTCTCCCTTTACCTTGACCTGCCAGACTCTCCCTTTACCTTGACCTGACAGACTCTCCCTTTACCTTGACCTGCCAGACTCTCCCTTTACCTTGCCAGACCTTTGCCCAGACTCTCCCTTTACCTTGACCTGCCAGACTCTCCCTTTACCTTGACCTTCCAGACTCTCCCTTTACCTTGACCTGCCAGACTCTCCCTTTACCTTGACCTGCCATACTCTCCCTTTACCTTGACCTGCCAGACTCTACCTTTACCTTGACCTGCCAGACTCTCCCTTTACCTTGACCTGCAAGACTCTCCCTTTACCTTGACCTGCAAGACTCTCCCTTTATCTTGACCTGCCAGACTCTCCCTTTACCTTGACCTTTACCAGGACCTGCCAGACTCTCCCTTTGTCAGGATCTGCCAGACTCTACCTTTACCTTGACCTGCCAGCCTCTCCCTTTACCTTGACCTGCCAGACTCTCCCTTTACCTTGACCTGCCAGACTCTCCCTTTACCAGGACCTGCCAGACTCTCCCTTTACCAGGACCTGCCAGACTCTCCCTTTACCAGGACCTGCCAGACTCTCCCTTTACCTTGACCTGCCAGACTCTCCCTGTATCAGGACATGCCAGACTCTACCTTTACCTTGACCTGCCAGACTCTACCTTTACCTTGACCTGCCAGACTCTCCCTTTACCTTGACCTGCAAGACTCTCCCTTTACCTTGACCTGCAAGACTCTCCCTTTATCTTGACCTGCCAGACTCTCCCTTTACCTTGACCTGCCAGACTCTCCCTTTGTCAGGATCTGCCAGACTCTACCTTTACCTTGACCTGCCAGCCTCTCCCTTTACCTTGACCTGCCAGACTCTCCCTTTACCTTGACCTGCCAGACTCTCCCTTTACCTTGACCTGCCAGACTCTCCCTGTATCAGGACATGCCAGACTCTACCTTTACCTTGACCTGCCAGACGCTCCCTTTACCTTGACCTGCCAGACTCTCCCTTTACCTTGACCTGCCAGACTCTCCCTGTATCAGAACTTGCCAGACTCTCGCTTCACCTTGTTGTGTGTCCATTCCTTGGCTGTCTCCCAAATACAATGATTACATTTACATTTAAGTCATTTAGCAGACGCTCTTATCCAGAGCGACTTACAAATTGGTGCGTTCACCTTAAGACATCCAGTGGAACAGCCACTTTACAATAGTGCATCTAAATCTAGTAAGGGGGGTGAGAAGGATTACTTTATCCTATCCTAGGTATTCCTGAAAGAGGTGGGGTTTCAGGTGTCTCCGGAAGGTGGTGATTGACTCCGCTGTCCTGGCGTCGTGAGGGAGTTTGTTCCACCATTGGGGGGCCAGAGCAGCGAACAGTTTTGACTGGGCTGAGCGGGAACTGTACTTCCTCAGTGGTAGGGAGGCGAGCAGGCCAGAGGTGGATGAACGCAGTGCCCTTGTTTGGGTGTAGGGCCTGATCAGAGCCTGGAGGTACTGAGGTGCCGTTCCCCTCACAGCTCCATAGGCAAGCACCATGGTCTTGTAGCGGATGCGAGCTTCAACTGGAAGCCAGTGGAGAAAGCGGAGGAGCGGGGTGACGTGAGAGAACTTGGGAAGGTTGAACACCAGACGGGCTGCTGCATTCTGGATGAGTTGTAGGGGTTTAATGGCACAGGCAGGGAGCCCAGCCAACAGCGAGTTGCAGTAATCCAGACGGGAGATGACAAGTGCCTGGATTAGGACCTGCGCCGCTTCCTGTGTGAGGCAGGGTCGTACTCTGCGGATGTTGTAGAGCATGAACCTACAGGAACGGGCCACCGCCTTGATGTTAGTTGAGAACGACAGGGTGTTGTCCAGGATCACGCCAAGGTTCTTAGCGCTCTGGGAGGAGGACACAATGGAGTTGTCAACCGTGATGGCGAGATCATGGAACGGGCAGTCCTTCCCCGGGAGGAAGAGCAGCTCCGTCTTGCCGAGGTTCAGCTTGAGGTGGTGATCCGTCATCCACACTGATATATCTGCCAGACATGCAGAGATGCGATTCGCCACCTGGTCATCAGAAGGGGGAAAGGAGAAGATTAATTGTGTGTCGTCAGCATAGCAATGATAGGAGAGACCATGTGAGGTTATGACAGAGCCAAGTGACTTGGTGTATAGCGAGAATAGGAGAGGGCCTAGAACAGAGCCCTGGGGGCGCCAGTGGTGAGCGCGTGGTGAGGAGACAGATTCTCGCCACGCCACCTGGTAGGAGCGACCTGTCAGGTAGGACGCAATCCAAGCGTGGGCCGCGCCGGAGATGCCCAACTCGGAGAGGGTTGAGAGGAGGATCTGATGGTTCACAGTACCGAAGGCAGCCGATAGGTCTAGAAGGATGAGAACAGAGGAGAGAGAGTTAGCTTTAGCAGTGCGGAGCGCCTCCGTGATACAGAGAAGAGCAGTCTCAGTTGAATGACTAGTCTTGAAACCTGACTGATTTGGATCAAGAAGGTCATTCTGAGAGAGATAGCGGGAGAGCTGGCCAAGAACGGCACGTTCAAGAGTTTTGGAGAGAAAGAAAGAAGGGATACTGGTCTGTAGTTGTTGACATCGGAGGGATCGAGTGTAGGTTTTTCAGAGGGGTGCAACTCTCGCTCTCTTGAAGACGGAAGGGACGTAGCCAGCGGTCAGGGATGAGTTGATGAGCGAGGTGAGGTAAGGGGGAGAAGGTCTCGGAAATGGTCTGGAGAAGAGAGGAGGGGACAGGGTCAAGCGGGCAGGTTGTTGGGCGGCCGGCCGTCACAAGACGCGAGATTTCATCTGGAGAGAGAGGGAGAAGAGGTCAGAGCACAGGGTAGGGCAGTGTGAGCAGAACCAGCGGTGTCGTTTGACTTAGCAAGCGAGGATCGGATGTCGTCGACCTTCTTTTCAAAATGGTTGACGAAGTCATCTGCAGAGAGGGGAGGAGGGGGAGGGGAGGAGTATTCAGGAGGGAGGAGAAGGTGGCAAAGAGTTTCCTAGGGTTAGAGGCAGATGCTTGGAATTTAGAGTGGTAGAAAGTGGCTTTAGCAGCAGAGACAGAAGAGGAAAATGTAGAGAGGAGGGAGTGAAAGGATGCCAGGTCCGCAGGGAGGCGAGTTTTCCTCCATTTCCGCTCGGCTGCCGGAGCCCTGTTCTGTGAGCTCACAATGAGTCGTCGAGCCACGGAGGCGGGAGGGGAGGACCGAGCCGGCCTGGAGGATAGGGGACATAGAGAGTCAAAGGATGCAGAAAGGGAGGAGAGGAGGGTTGAGGAGGCAGAATCAGGAGATAGGTTGTAGAAGGTTTGAGCAGAGGGAAGAGATGATAGGATGGAAGAGGAGAGAGTAGCGGGGGGAGAGAGAAGCGAAGGTTGGGACGGCGCGATACCATCCGAGTAGGGGCAGTGTGGGAAGTTTTGGATGAGAGCGAGAGGGAAAAGGATACAAGGTAGTGGTCGGAGACTTGGAGGGGAGTTGCAGTGAGGTTAGTGGAAGAACAGCATCTAGTAAAGATGAGGTCGGCGTATTGCCTGCCTTGTGAGTAGGGGGAAGGTGAGAGGGTGAGGTCAAAGAGGAGAGGGGTGGAAAGAAGGAGGCAGAGAGGAATGAGTCAAAGGTAGACGTGGGGAGATTAAAGTCGCCCAGAACTGTGAGAGGTGAGCCGTCCTCAGGAAAGGAGCTTATCAAGGCATCAAGCTCATTGATGAACTCTCCGAGGAACCTGGAGGGCGATAAAAGATAAGGATGTTAAAGCTTGAAAGGGCTGGTAACTGTGACAGCATGGAATTCAAAGGAGGCGATAGACAGATGGGTAAGGGGAAAAGAGAATGACCACTTGGGAGAGATGAGGATCCCGGTGCCACCACCCCGCTGACCAGAAGCTCTCGGGGTGTGCGAGAACACGTGGGCGGACGAGAGAGAGCAGTAGGAGTAGCAGTGTTATCTGTGGTGATTCATGTTTCCGTCAGTGCCAAGAAGTCGAGGGACTGGAGGGAGGCATAGGCTGAGATGAACTCTGTCTTGTTGGCCGCAGATCGGCAGTTCCAGAGGCTACCGGAGACCTGGAACTCCCGTGGGTCGTGCGCTGGGACCACCAGATTAGGGTGGCGCGGCCACGCGGTGTGGAGCGTTTGTATGGTCTGTGCAGAGAGGAGAGAACAGGGATAGACAGACACATAGTTGACAGGCTACAGAAGAGGCTACGCTAATGCAAAGGAGATTGGAATGACAAGTGGACTACACGTCTCGAATGTTCAGAAAGTTAAGCTTACGTAGCAAGAATCTTATTGACTAAAATGATGAAAATGATACAGTACTGCTGAAGTAGGCTAGCTGGCAGTGGCTGCGTTGTTGACTTTGTAGGCTAGCTGGCAGTGGCTGCGTTGTTGGCACTACACTAATCAAGTCGTTCCGTTGAGTGTGATAGTTTCTACAGTGGTGCTATTCGGGGGCTACCTGGCTAGCTAGCAGTGTTGATTACGTTACGTTGCGTTAAAACACAGAACGACAATAGCTGGCTAGCTAACCTAGAAAATCGCTCTAGACTACACAATTATCTTTGATACAAAGACGGCTATGTAGCTAGCTATGTAGCTAGCTACGATCAAACAAATCAAACTGTTGTACTGTAATGAAATGAAATGAAAATGTGATACTACCTGTGGAGCGAATGCGACCGGGTTGTTGAGTGAGGAAGTTCTTTTCGGTAGACGTTGGCTAGCTGTTGGCTAGCTAGCAGTGTCTCCTACGTTAAGGACGACAAGTAGCTGGCTAGCTAACCTCGGTAAATTAAGATAATCACTCTAAGACTACACACTCTAAACTACACAATTATCTTGAATACGAAGACAGCAAAGACAACTATGTAGCTAGCTAACACTACACCAATCAAGTCGTTCAGTTGAGTGTAATAGTTTTTACAGTGCTGCTATTCGGAAGACGGTGGACGTTTGCTAGCTGGCTAGCTGGCTAGCTGCTGGGCAGATAGCAGTGTAGACTACGTTAGGACGACGAAATACGATAATTACGCAATTATCTTTGATACAAAGACGGCTATGTAGCTAGCTAAGAAGAAATTGCTAAGATTAGACAAATCAAACCGTTGTACTATAATGAAATAATGAAATGTAATGAAAAGTTATACTACCTGCAGACCAAAGCGCTCGGATGCGACCGCTCGCTCCAACCCGGAAGTTGTATCAATGATGTCACTTACTGTATTTCTACGGTTTGCACCTTTGGCCGGGACCCTTATCCTTTGAAGCTGTTGGTGGGGTTTGATCGGATTGTTGTTTGCAGTTTGAGTTGTGTTTGTGTCTCACTTCCCAATACAGTGGATCGTTGTGTCAGCGATGTTGCCGTGAGTAGCAGGGAGAGAGACGTGATGATGGTGTTGAACACACACGGTAGGTCGTGTGTTTGAGCTGTGGATGTTTACTCTGGTTGTCTCTCTTTACCAGGTCACCCAGATCAAATGCAATTTTATTTATCACATGCTCTGGAAACAAACAAACAGGTATAGACCTTACCGTGAAATGCTTACTTACACAAATCAATTGGGTAAAGCTGTTCATAGTCTAGTAATCAATATAACCATAGGAATTCATGTTTGAAGCCAATTAGATGAACGTAGAACAGATTGGAAACAGAGTGTCATTTTCGTACAGTTGAGCCAGTGTGACAGACCGGTTCATTTAGGCTGCGAAGACATCGTTTTCCTCCTCGTGGAGAAGAAGAAAAAACAGGGAAAATATGCGTACTTTCAGCCAATCACGTTGCAGCAATCTGTTTTTTCACCACTGCATCCTGATTGTCTGAACACGATGCGCAACATCCGGGACTAGCATTAGCATTGTGATGGAAAGCATATTTCCCCTGCTTGTCTGAACACGATGCGCTACATCCGGGACTAGCATTAGCATTGTGATGGAAAGCATATTTCCCCTGCTTGTCTGAACACGATGCGCTACATCCAGGACTAGCATTAGCATTGTAATGGAAAGCATATTTCCCCTGCTTGTCTGAACACGATGCGCTACATCCGGGACTAGCATTAGCATTGTGATGGAAAGCATATTTCCCCTGCTTGTCTGAACACGATGCGCTACATCCAGGACTAGCATTAGCATTGTAATGGAAAGCATATTTCCCTTGCTTGTCTGAACACTATGCGCTACATCCGGGACTAGCATTAGCATTGTGATGGAAAGCATATTTCCCCTGCTTGTCTGCCTTTTGGCCAATAACTATGGCTCTGCAAGCAGTATAAAGGAAGTTTGTCGTAGTTTTGCGAGCCAATGCTTACTAGCATTTGCACAATGACTGAAAGTTTACAAGCACAGTAGCAATGCAAAGGAGAGTGATGTTGCCCCTACAAGCATTTCGCTACACCTGCAATAACATCTGCTAAACACGTGTATGTGACCAATAAAATTTGATTTGAGATGCTGAACTTGGGTCAGGTTTGCATTTTCTTATTTAACATTTTCTTAAATTCGCAGACACTCTTATCCAGGGCAACTAAGGGTTAATGCATTGCTCAAGGGCAGATTGACAGATTTTTCCCCTGCGGTAGGCTCGGGGATTCAAACCAGCAACCTTTCGGGTTACAGGCCCATGCTCTTAACCGCTCCTAACCACCAGGCTACATGTCCTTGGATTGGAGAGAAAGGGGGGTGGGGGGCTGATCCTAGATCTGTACCTAGGGAAATCTTCGCCCTGGAGCGGGGGAGGCAAGGGTGGGTGGAAGCTAGACATGAGCACTCAGACCATTCATCCTCCAGCACTCACAGTTCCCTGTGTTCCAGACACACAGGAGTGGTCTTGTAACGGGAATGGCTTGCAACCAGAATAATTTCTCCTACGACTGGCTACTAGGATCCAACACTACCTAAATAACAGATTAACGTGACATGTGATTCAAGGATTTGGATTCATTTGGCTTTGACACAGGTAGATGCGGTGAAGTGTGGATAACTTTTAATTGGATGACAGACTACTATATGGTAATTAGAAACACAGTGTTTGAATTTGAAGTATAAATACCATATTATTTCATATCAGTTGTTTACTGTGTGTCTCTAGAAAATATTTCTGAACATAGAAGAAAACCTAAAAATCAAACCTGGAAGTAAACTAACTAATCTAAACATCATGCTAATTGGTGACTTTAGATAACTTCATTTATGGAACAAGGTGTTTCAATAGCATGGACTCATAGTGTATTTTCTAAATAAGTCTCAGAGGTGAAGTGTTGATGAGGTTTAGAAAAGGAGCACGAGGAATGGAGGGGGATTATTAGACTACAACACCGTGGTACCTTGTAGACTTTTCGCACAACCTTTCTCTCTCGGTGCATTGAGAAAGATTATATTTCACATTTTTATGTAATATATATATATTTTTTTAGGATTTGACTCTCAATTACCTTATTTCAAACCTTGTTTTCATAACTCTTTGAATGTTCATCGATGTTGAAGTGCCTGGGCCTTTCATCTAAAAGGAGAGTTGGGATATTATCTACATTGATTTAGCAATTGTGTAGATATTGTCAAAAAACTATTTGTGCTGATTTATCATTGCTTTGTATTTGCCAACTTAAAAATATGGACACAGACATACACACACATCTCTCTATCTCCTTTCTATCTTATTGTCTATTCTCCCTCTTTTCTCTCTCTCTCTCTCTCTTTCTTTCTCCCTCTCTCTCTCTCTCTCTCTCTCTCTCTCTCTCTCTCTCTCTCTCTCTCTCTCTTTCTCCCCTCTCTAATAAACTCTCTCTCTCTCTCTCTCTCTCTCTCCCTCTCTCTCTCTCTCTCTCTCTCTCTCTCTCTCTCTCTCTCTCTCTCTCCACGTCTCTCATTTTATTTGTACTTCACGTTCTCTTTGACACAGAATACACTGCATTCTTTGCACATGTGTAATTAGTCCTTCTCTAACCAACCAACCCTGTGTCTCTCCAACAGGTTGACATTCATTAATGAGAGGAGAAGGACCTGAGCCATGCAGTGTGTGACTGAGTGTGAAGCGCTCTCCCTCTCCAGAATGAGTGTGTGTACCTACGGCCCCTCATACCTGCGGCGATGGCTGCTGACCTCTGTGTTTGTCTTGGTCGCTCTGCTACCAATAACCAGCGGCTGCCCCAAATCGTGCGCGTGCTACGTTCCCACCGAAGTGCACTGTACCTTCAGATATCTGACCGCAATACCAGGCCAGATCCAGACGGCTGTGGAAAGAATTAACTTAGGGTGAGAGTCAGACTCTCTCTCTCTCTCACTCCGCTCTCTCTCTCCCTCTGCTCTCTCTACGCTCTCTCTCTCCCTCTGCTCTCGCTCTGTTCTCTCTCCGCTCTCTCTCCCTCTGCTCTATCTCTGTTCTCTCTCCGCTCTCTCTCTCCCTCCGCTCTCTCTCTGTTCTCTCTCCTCTCTCTCTCCCTCCGCTCTATCTCTGTTCTCTCTCCGCTCTCTCTCTCCCTCCGCTCTCTCTCTGTTCTCTCTCTTCTCTCTCTCTCCCTCTGCTCTCTCTCTGTTCTCTCTCCTCTCTCTCTCTCCCTCCGCTCTCTCTCTGTTCTCTCTCCGCTCTCTTTTTCAATGTTTATTAAAAGGGCTTTATTGGCTTTATTGGGAAACATATGTTTACATAGTCAGAGCAAATGAAATAGATAATAAACTCAATTAAAATAAACATAACAAAAAAAACAGTAAACATTACACTGAAAAAAG
Source organism: Oncorhynchus nerka (assembly GCF_034236695.1). Lineage (NCBI taxonomy): Eukaryota > Metazoa > Chordata > Actinopteri > Salmoniformes > Salmonidae > Oncorhynchus > Oncorhynchus nerka. The sequence continues at coordinate 96,369,722 of NC_088409.1, forward strand.
TTTCATAGGAATATAGACATTCCAAATGTCATTTTATGGCTGTGTACAGTGTTGTAATGATGTGCAAATAGTTATGGGTTGTATATAGTACAAAGGTGTTTGTTCTTCACTGATTGCCCTTTTCTTGTGGCAACAGGTCACACATCTTGCTGCCGTGATGGCACACTGTGGTATTTCACCCAATAGATATGGGAGTTTATCAAAATTGGGTTTGTTTTTGAATTCTTTGTGGGTCTGTGTAATCTGAGGGAAATATGTGTCTCTAATATGGTCATACATTTGGCAGGAGGTTAGGAAGTGCAGCTCAGTTTCCACCTCATTTTGTGGGCAGTGTGCACATAGCCTGTCTCCTCTTCAGAGCCAGGTCTGCCTACGGCTGGCCTTTCTCAATAGCAAGGCTATGCTCTCTGAGTCTGTACATAGTCAAAGATTTCCTTAATTTTGGGGCAGTCACAGTGGTCAGGTATTCTGCCACTGTGTACTCTCTATTTAGGGCCAAATAACATTCCACTTTGACCTGTTTTTTTATCAAATCTTTCCAATGTCTCAAGTAATTATCTTTTGTTTTCTTGTGATTTGGTTGGGTCTAATTGTGATGCTGTCCTGGGGCTCTGTGGGGTCTGTTTGTGTTTGTGAACAGAGCCCCAGGACCAGCTTGCTTAGGGGACTCTCCTCCAGGTTCATCTCGCTGTAGGTGATGGCTTTGTTATGGAAGGTTTGGGAATCTCTTCTTTCTAGGTGGTTGTAGAATTTAACCAAATGGTACCCATTTGGGAACGAACCCTCCCACGTTCAGCTGGAACGTGGCGCAATGGAACGCAAAAATATTCTTAGAAATATTTAACCTCCACACATTAACAAGTCCAATAGCTCAAATGAAAGATAAACACATTGTTCATCTACCCAGCAAGTCAGATTTCTAAAATGTTTTACGGCGAAAACATAGCACATATTTATGTCAAACCACCACCAAAGACACAGCTAATTTGAATAGCCAAGTTGAACAAAATATGCAATCAACAAACGCAGGATTAAAAGAAAATAAAATAAAAAATAATTCACTAACCTTTTGAAAATCTTCATCAGATGACAGTAATATAACATGTTACACAGTACATTTATGTTTTTTTCAATAATATGCTATTTATATCCATAAATCTCTGTTTACAATGACGCCATGTTCAAATAATGCTACTCAAATGTCCGGAGAAATGATGATAGCTCCGTCAGATAACGTCAGATAACAAGCAATACACATCATAAACTTTAACTAAATATACATGTTCTACATATAGTTAGAAAAGATACACTTCTTCTTAATGCAACCGCTGTGTTACATTTATTTTTAACGTTACAGAATTCGTTCACTAGGCTATAATATGAGACGGCGCTCAGAAATTAGCATTACGTCTCCTCTATCTTGGAGTCCACAGAAACCCAAATTTACCACATAAATATTCCCTTACCTTTGATGTTCTTCCATCAGAAGACCTGGAAGGAGTTATACTTACCAAAAACATTGTTTGGTTTTGAAGTCTGTGTCTTTAGGTTATCAAACGCGACAAATTCCGGTCGAAATGCAGCCAAAATTCTAGTGGATGCGCACCAAAACTTCAAAATTACATATTATATGTCGACTAAACTGGTCAAACTAAGTGCAGAATCAAGCTTTAGCATGTTATAAACGTGGAAAACAATCCTTAGCACGAACAGAAACACCGACATCGTTTGGTCAATCCTGGAAGAAAGGGAGCTCCGGAGCCGACGCGTGCATGAAAGTACTTGTTTTTTCGCGTGACCCGAAGGTTTCAGCCCGCCAAAAGTCTCGTGGGCGCGCGATTCTCACAATGGCAAGCCCCATTGAAAGCAGACATCGCGCTGAAGACATAGCAATTTTGGACAGGTCTGTAGCTGCTTGGGAAGGGTGGGGGCGATGACGTCAAAGTTGGGCCAACTTTTCTGATGACAAGAGAGAGTTTGGGAGAATGGCTGCCCTGAGAGTTCTGCTTTACATACAGACATAATTTGAACGGTTTTAGAAGCGTTAGAGTGTTTTCTATTCAATAATTATTATTATATGCATATATTAGCAATTTTGGACAGATTTTTTTTCTGTTTACTATGGGCACGCAATTCCTCCAAAGGGGGCAGTAGTCAGCCCTATCCTTAACATCCCTTTCCTGGATTTTGATCACTAGTGGGTTTCGCTAATTCTGCAGTGCATGCATTATTTGGTGTTTTACGTTGTACACGGAGGATATTTTAGCAGAATTCTGCATGCAGTCTCAATTTGGTGTTTGTCCCATTTTGTGAATTCTTGGTTGGTGAGCGGACTCCAGACCTCACAACCATAAAGGGCAATAGGTTCTATAACTGATTCAAGTATTTTTAGCCAGTTCCTAATTGGTGGAAATTTATGTTCCTTTCGACAGTGTCTAGATTTATTTATTATAGATTTATTTGTGTTCCTGGACTTTTTTTGGAACGCCATTTTTTTTTTGTCTTACTGAGATTTACTGTCAGGGCCCCGGTCTGTCAGGGCCCAGGTCTGTCAGGGCCCAGGTCTGGCAGAATCTGTGCAGAAGATCTGGGTGCTGCTGTAGGCTCTCCTTGGTTGAGGACCCGAAACACCAGTTCATCAGCAAACAGTAGACATTTGAATTCAGATTCTAGTAGGGTGAGGCCGGATCTCTCTCTCCCCCTGATCTCTCTTTTTCTCTCTCTCAGTTTTCTCACCCTCTATGAATGCACATAACAGTATATTTTAGTTATATATTAGACCGTTGATGTAGCATTTTGAGAAATAATAAATTATTCACTGTTTTCTCACTTTTCTGTCTTCAGGTATAACAGTTTAACAGCATTGAGGGAGAATGATCTGTCTGGGTTGAAACACCTGGAGCTGCTGATGCTCCACAGCAACACCATTCACAGCATCGCTGACAGGGCCTTTCAAGACCTCAAGTCCTTACAGGTATAACCCATGACAGCACTGTCATAAAACACCTGTCGATATACAGGTAATAGAACCACGTGAGTACATGAGGGATACAAAGTATATTGAAAGCAGGGGCTTTCACACAGGTGTGGTACCTGAGTTAATAAGAGCTAGCAGAGGTTATCCTCTTGATTCTAGCCATCCCGGATCCGGGATCGTGAATACAGCCTCAAGCTCAAGCTCATTACCATAACGCAACGTTAACTATTCATGAAAATCGCAAATGAAATGAAATAAATATATTAGCTCTCAAGCTTAGCCTTTTGTTAACAACATTGTCATCTCAGATATTCAAAATATGCTTTTCAACCACAGCAAAACAAGCATTTGTGTAACAGTATTGATAGCTAGCGTAGCATTTAGCGTTAGCATTCAGCGGGCAACATTTTCACAAAAACAAGAAAAGCATTCAAATAAAATAATTTACCTTTGAAGAACTTCAGATGTTTTCAATGAGGAGACTCTCAGTTAGATAGCAAATGTTCAGTTTTTCCAAAAATATTATTTGTTTAGGACAAATCGCTCCGTTTTGTTCATCACGTTTAGCTACGAAAAAAACCTGTATGCAGGTGTGTAATTATCCCGCAAGCTCATTAGCATAACACAACGTTAACTATTCATGAAATCGCAAATGAAATTAAATAAATATATTAGCTCTCAAGCTTAGCCTTTTGTTAACAACACTGTCATCTCAGATATTCAAAATATGCTTTTCAACCATAGCAAAACAAGCATTTGTGTAACAGTATTGATAGCTAGCGTAGCATTTAGCGTTAGCATTCAGCGGGCAACATTTTCACAAAAACAAGAAAAGCATTCAAATAAAATCATTTACCTTGGAAGAACTTTGGATGTTTTCAATGAGGAGACTCTCAGTTAGATAGCAAATGTTCAGGTTTCCTGAAAGATTCTTTGTGTAGGAGAAATCGCTCCGTTTTCTTCGTCACGTCAAATCTCACCAGTCCTTAACAATTACAAGCATACCCATAAAATCAAATCACATTTTATTGGTTGCATAGACATATATTGTGGGTGTAGGGAAATGGTTGTGTTCCTAGCTTCAACAGTGCAGTAATATCTAACAATACACAACAATACAAACAAATCTAAAGTGAAAGAATGGAATTAAGAAATATAGAAATATTAGGATGATCAATGTCGCAGTCCGATGTGGACGGGGGCGTGCTACCTCTGTTGTCTCCTGAAGTCCACAATCAGTTCCTTCATTTTGTTGACGTTGAGGGTGAGGTTATTTTCCTATCACCACTCCGCCAGGGCCGTCACCTCCTCCCTGTAGGCTGTCTCGCCGTTGTTGGTAACCAGGCCTACCACTGTTGTGTCATCTGCAAACTTGATGATTGAGTTGGAGACGTGCATGGCTACGCAATCATGGGTGAACAGGGAGTACAGGAGGGGGCTAAGCATGCACCCTTGTGGGGCCCCTGTGTTGAGGATCACCATAGTGGAGGTGCTGTTTCCTACCTTCACCACCTGGAGGAAGCCCGTCAGGAAGTCCAGGACCCAGTTGCACCTACCACTATGCTTGAAAATATGGAAAGTGATACTCAGTAAAGTGTTGTATTGGATTATCTCCAAACTTTGCATTCAGGACAAAAAATAAATTGCTTCACCACATTTTCTGCAGTATTACTTTAGTGCATTGTTGCAAACAGGAAGCAGGTTTTGGAATGTTTTTATTCTGTTCAGGCTTCCTTCTTTTCACTCTGTTAATTAGGTTAGAATGGTGGAATAACTACAACGTTGTTGATTCATCCTCAGTTTTCTATCACAGCCATTAAACTCTGTATCTGTTTTAAAGTCACCATTGACGTCCTAGTGAAATCCCTGAGCGGTTTCCTTCCTCTCCAGCAACTGAGTTAGGAGGGACACCTGTATCTTTGTAGTGACTGGGGTGTATTGATACACCATCCAAAATGCTCAAAGGGATATTCAATGTCAGAATTGTTCAAATGTTTACCCATCTACTAATAGGTGCCCTTCTTGGCAAGGAATTGGAGAACCTCCCTCCCATAACAAAGGGACTTATTGACTCAAGACATTTCAGCTTTAGAACTTTTATTAATTTGTAACAATTTTGAAAAACATAATTCCACTTTGACATTATTAGGGGATTGTGTGTAGGCCAGCAAGATTTAAAAAAATCAATTTTACATTCAGGCTGTAACAACAATATGTGGAAAAAGTCAAGGGCTGTGAATACTTTCTGAATGCACTGTAAACCATATGCCATGGCCGTCTCAGTCACCAGATCTCAATCCAATTGAACACTTATGGGAGATTCTGGAGAGGCGCCTGAGACTGCATTTTCCACCACCAACAACAAAGGATGGATTTATGATGTCACATCCCTCCAATAGAGTTCCAGACACTTGTAGAATATATGCCAAGGTGTTCTGTTCTGGCTTGGTGGTGGTCCAACATCCTATTAACACACTTTCTGGTGTTGTTTCTTTTATTACCCCTATATATACACCACTTAGAAGACATTTTGTATCCAAAGCCACACCCACATCATTTTTGAAACAATTGGTGGTCCTGGGTATTGAACCCACTATCCTGGCATTGAAAAGCACCATGCTCTACCAACTGAGATACAAAGGATCCTTTATGTTTGTAATACGTTGTCTCATTTGATTCACATTTGCTCATATCCACATTGGCAGACATGACAATGATTTTGTTAAATGTATAACATACTCCATTCATAACCTCATATCATTATTTGACAGAGTAGACTTTTTCCCACCAAGCTAGTGGAGCCAAAGTTCTTCCTTCCAGTAACATCTTTCAACTCCACAGGTAATTCATCTTGGAAAATATATCACCAAATAAACAGCTGTGTCTTTTGTCCGTGGTGTTCATATTTTATTCCAAAGAAGTTTGTAGGCCCTGAGGGTTAACTGAGGAAGGGGTTTATAAAAGACCTTGGACATGCATCACTTTACAACTGCTTTGAGTTACTCTTATTTAAAAAACATTCACAACAGCTGACTTCTGGAAGTGCTCCCAGGCAGAACAACCTCACATCACCTCTGGCCCGGATGATTTTTACAACACTGTTTTTCCTAATGAAGCGCCTTTAACACGTTAGCCGTGGTAGACTCTCACTCCAGGGGTCTCTATGTATGACTATAACTTGTATTTTTCAATGATGTGCCTTCAGGTCCTGAAGATGAGCTATAACAGAGTGAAAGAGATCAACAAGGACACCTTCCAAGGCCTGGAGGGCCTGGTACGACTCCACATGGACCACAACCTCATCGAGTTCATCAACCCGGAGGCGTTCTACGGTCTCACCATGTTACAGCTGGTCCACCTGGAGGGCAACCTACTCCAGCAGCTCCACCCGGATACCTTCATCACGTTGAGGCACAGCCAAGTGTTCAAGGTATCCTCCGTCAGGAACATCCACCTGTCTGACAACCTCCTCGCCAGCCTCCCCAAAGATGTCTTCACTGGCTGCTCTCAGCTGGAGAACATCTATCTCCATGGCAACCCGTGGTCCTGCGACTGTCGCATGGCTTGGTTCCCAGAGTGGGCTGAGATAAATTCAGGTAAGGTTACATTAGATTTCTGTCTGCAACGTTCTGAATGTTTGATTTAACTGAGTACGTCCTGTTGACAGTTAATGTACATTTTTAAAAAAATGGATTAAACCAGGCAAGATCAGGGCGGCAGGTAGCAGAGTGGTTAGAGCGTTGGGTCAGTAACCAAAATGGTTGCTGGGATTGACTCCCGGACCTGACAAGGTAAAAATCTGTCCTTCTTCACCTGAACAAGGCAGTTAACCCATTGTTAACCTGTTAGGCCATCATTGTCAATAGAACTTGTTCTTAACTGTCTTGCCTAGTTAAATAAAGATCTGGTGGATTCTCTACATGCATGAATTTATACTGTGAAAACATGTGTTTCTTCAGTAAATTGATGTTGCGTGGGACAGTTTCCAGCAGGAAAACCCTGCTTCTCCAAAGAAGACAGATGCATCTTTATTGCTGGAAATACGTCTTTTTCACTTTTTTCAATATCAGCATCAAGTGGTACTTAAAAATACTAAAAAACAGGAACAAAGGCTCTAATGTTTTTATCAAAAATGTAATAAATAAGCAAATGGAGATGGATCTAAATCTAAATTTAGACACTCCTGGATAATTTCTTAAAACCAACTTTGTGATTTAGAGCATTATCATAAACAACATTTGAAAGCATGGGAAATAGGGAACCAACCCCTTAATAAATCATGACTTAAAAACGACATATCGATTCAGTAATGACCTTGTTTTCCAGGTGTGCTGAAATGCAAGCGAGACAGGAAGTATGCCAGAGGTGAAGCCTGCCCCGTCTGTGAGACCCCTTCTCCCATTCGAGGCAGGAGCCTCATCCAGCTTCCCCGTGACTCCTTCACCTGTACCAAACCCTGGATCCATCCCCATCTGAAGCAGAGGAACGTCAGCCTGGACCAGGGGGATTACACCCCTGTCTCTCCCCGGGACTTCATCGCTCCCATTGGATCCCTGCAGATGAACCTGACAGATCAGTTCCACAATGACGCTAGCCTTACCTGCACAGTCCAGAGACCATCAGCCATGGAGAACCTGACTCTAACCCAGGTGGAGGAGGGGGAGAAAAACGTGACCATGCTCTCCACCACCATCTCTACATGGCTGGTTTGTAATATTGACTATGAGCACATCCAACAGCTCTGGCGCATCCTGGCTACGTACAGTGACGTTCCCATGAAGCTAGAGCGAGGGTTGATGCTCTCCAGGACCCCAGACATGATCTACAAGTACACCCAGATCAGACCAATGGAGGGACATGATGAAATCCACACAGATATCGAGGCTGATATTATAACTTCACCCGCGTGGTTGATGCAGGGAGAGGTTAACTTTCAGCTGGACCGTACCACGACCACATTCTCCACTCTGCACATTAAGTACAGGTCAGTGGTTAACCTGCGTGTGGAGAACAAGGTGTCGCAGAGGAAGGACCGTTACAGCTGGACCATCATCAAACGAGACAACCAGACTCAGACTGAGCACTCTGTCCTCATAGGTGGGTGTTGGGCAGAGATACAGCCCCCATACAATGCTTTTTGATGCTTGTTGAAAAGGGCTACATCAAAGCAATGTATGGTTAATACGTGTCTTGTTCATGACTGAGTCCTCATAGGTGGGTCCTACAATAAACAATGTGTTGTGAATGAGCAGAAATGTGTCCATATGATGTATGTAACATACTCTCAGAGCTACAATATAGCAATGTGCATTATAAAATCAATTTATTCACATGATTCTTGTTGTAATTACAGGTGGGGTGGTGGAGCTCAACTGCCAGACTTTGGGGGAGCCAAAGCCCTCTGTAGAGTGGATCTTATCGGACGGCAGTAAGGTGCGGGCGCCCTACTCCAGTGAGGACCGCAGGATAGTGATCACCGTTGATGGGAGGCTGACCCTGAGAGGAACAGACACCTCAGACACTGGCCTTTACCGCTGCATCGCCACTAACTACCTGGACGCAGACGTGCTCAGCTTCCGGGTCACCGTGCTGTCTCCCGATGTGGAGGAGGAGGAGGTCAACGGGGTCAAGCTCTCACGGCCTCTGGGCCAGAGCCTGGTTCTAGACTGTGGGTCCGCAGGCAGCCCTGATGCCTCGGTCCAGTGGATTCTACCTGACCACACAGTACTGGATAAATCCTATGGGAACAGGAAGCTCTATAGGAACGGGACTCTAGGAATAAAAGATCTGACCTCTAGAGACCGGGGGTTTTACAGGTGTCTCAGTGCTAACTACCTGGGGGTGGACCTGCTGACTTCCCAGGTGACAGTTACTGGGGAGGGGTACAGGAAGGTGACAGTGGTGGATAGAGAGGGGTCAGGGGTGGAAGCTGGGGTTGAGCTTGAGGTTGGCGGGGGCATAGAAGAGAGGGAGGATTCCCACAGTGAGATCCCTTCCTCCAGCCCTTCTGACAGAACCATTAAGGAGTCCAGGACCATCACATCAGATAGGCCGTACCCCAGACTCAGGTCCTCCTCTCAGGGCAGAGGATCAGGAGGCTCAGGGGGGAGGCGGAGGGGCCCAGCCAGCAGTAGACGCATATGGAGCAACAGGAGGGTCTTTGATCAAGCCTCCAGGAAAGTAGACCCCCAGAGATTTGCAGAGTTCATGAAGAAGGCTCAAGGTGGTTCAACAATGAAGACAGAGAGGGAGAAAGAAAAAGGAGTTTCTGAGACTGACATGTCTGCGGACGGGGATGCTGGATCTGGGGAGGGTCTGTCTCATGAAGATGGACTCGTTGTTTTACCAACCAGCGTCATGACAACCACAGATACTCCAGATGAAAGAAAGATGAGAGTAACTGCAAGCAGAGAGAACGTAAACAATCAGAATAATGTCATGGCAACCACCAACAACAGTGAAACCAGTTTCATGACAACCATGGAGATCCCAGATGACATTCGGACTAGTTTCACTGTAACAACAGAAAACACTGACAGAGTGACGACAGAGTCATACAGCCGGTCAGACGCCACACCCATAGAGTCCACATTCACCCACGGACCCGACATCACAGGGAATATCAGTGGAACTCAGAGTGAGGCAGTCACACCAAACATTCCCAGTATCAGTAGGTCTAGTGGGTCTAATGTTGAGTCGTACGCTCTGGAGAGGAACATGACGGTACCCCTGAGGCTACCCGTCACTCTCCGCCTCACCGTGACCGACACCACAGATGAGACCCAGATCCTATTCTCCGGAGAAGCACCTGCAGAACCAGAGACCTCCACCGGGGCGGCGCGATCGCTTGTCGCCGACCCCAACGTCACCCCCATGATGGACAGTCCCAGGTCACCCCCTAGAGGGCCTGAGATCCACACAGCCACTGACCCAGACAGCCAGACCACCTTCACTGCAGTCACCACCACCGAGAGAGAGCAGGATGAGATCACCTTCCACACCACCCAGAGGATCAAGTCCCCCCGTCTGCCTGCAGGCTCCACCATCATCTCCCGCCAGCAGATCCACATCATCCCCCCTAAGAATGGCCGAGGGGGAGGAGGAAGAGGAGGAGGGGGCCGGAGGAGGAACCATCCTGGCAGGAGGAGGTTTATCAAGCCCAACCGAATCACAGACATCCAGTCCATCCTGAACAAACTCAAACAGCCCACCACGGTGAAGAAGCAAGGCAACAACACAGTACCCTACACTATGGAGCTGACCACAGGTACTTTATGTCATGTTGTTCAAATATGATATGTAGTTTCTACACTATGGATCTGACCACAGGTACGTTATCCCAAATGACAAAATGTGGTATATTACACGTATGCTAAAGTATACTTAAATATACAACAAATTTAAATAATATAATTCAAGTGCGAAATGTACTTTTCTGGTATATCTTAAATATCTATAAATATATACTGAACAAAAATATAAACGCAACATGCAACAATTTCAACGGTTTTACTGAGTTACATTTCATATGTGGTTTAACAAATTACACATGGACTCACTCTATGAGAAATAATAAGGGTTTAATGACTAACCCTTCCTCATAAAGAGAGGGCAGTGATTGGTTGATGGGTAACAATATCAAATCAGACATTGAATATCTCTTTACGGATGGTCATTTTAAAACTTCTTGACACACACATCCCGTTAGCGGGATCATTTTCGTCAACATCCGCTGAATTGCAGAGCGCCAAATTCAAATTAAATTACAAAAAATATTTAATTTTCATGAAATCACAAGTGCAATATAGCAAAACACAGTTTAGCTTGTTGTTAATCCACCTGGCGTGTCAGATTTCAAAAAAGCTTTTCGGCGAAAGCATACCAAGCGTTTATGTTCGGACATCTCTCTCAGCAGACAAAACATTACAAACAGCTAGCAGCAAAGTAGATTGGTCACGAAAGTCAGAAAAGCAATAAAATGAATTGCTTACCTTTGATGATCTTCGGATGTTTGCACTCCCAGTTACACAATAAATATTCATTTTGCCCCATAAAGATTATTTCTATATCCAAAATACCTCCATTTGGTTGTCACGTTATGTTCAGAAATCCACAGGCTCGAGAGGTCACGACGGGGCAGACGAAAATTCAAAATAGTATCCGTAAAGTTCGCAGAAACATGTCAAACGTTTTTTATAATCAATCCTCAGGTTGTTTTTACAATATGTAATCAATAATATTTCAACCGGACTCTAGCTTCTTCAATGGGAGAGAGAGAGAAAATGTCTGCTCCACTCTGTTGGCGCAAGCAAAACGCTTCTGGCACCCAGCCATCCAATGACGCGATGTGATGTTTCTCGCTAATTTTTCAAAATAAAAGCCTGAAACTTCCACCATGTGGAAGCCATAAGAAAATGAATCTGGCTTATATCCCTTTAAATGGAATGAAGGCATGCAATGGAACAGAGCACTTTCAGGAAAAACCTTCACTTTGGGGGTTGGATTTTCCTCAGGTTTTCGCCTGCAATATTAGTTCTGTTATACTCACAGACAATATTTTGACAGTTTTGGAAACTTTCCAGTGTTTTCTATCCTAATCTGACAAGTATATGCATATTCTAGCTTCTGGGCCTGAGAAATAGGCAGTTTCATTTGGGTACGTTTTTCATCAAAACATCAAAATACTGCCCCCTACACTCAAGAGGTTTTAAAACCACTTAAAGATAGCAAGATATTAATAATTATGCTGTGGATTATGTATTAAACCACCCAGACACATCAAAGATATACAGTCATACTCCTGAAATGAGCTGGAATGAAACTTCTCAGGGATGTTACATTGAGGCCATTGGTGATTTTAAAACAGTTACAGAGTTCAATGGCTGTAACGGTGAAATCAGCAACACTGTAGTGATTCCAAAATAATGACAGAAATTACAACGTGAAAAGAAGAGTACAAATATACAAAATAAAAATAGTATTGTATGCAAAAAGGCACTAAAGTAATACTGTTAAAAAAAACTGCAAAGGAATACACTTTTTGGCCTAAATGCAAAGCCTTATGTTTGGGGCAAATTCAACACAACACTGAGTAACTCCTGCCTTATTTCAAGCATGGTGGTGGCTGCATCATGGCATTGGTATGCTTGACAATCTGCAAATACTGGGGAGTTTTTCAGGATAAAAAGAAACGGTTTGGAGCTAAGCACAGGCAAAATCCTAGAAGAGGACTTTGCTTCAGTCTGCTTTCCAACACCTTTCAGCAGGACAATAACCTAAAACACAAGGCCAAATTTACACTGGAGTTGCTTACCAAGAAGACAGTGAATCTACTTGAACATATATGACAAGACTTGAAAATGGTTGTCTAGCCATGATCCCCGACATCTTGACAGGACTGGAAGAACTATGAACAGGATAAAGGGTTAATATTGGGCAATCCATGTATGGATTGGATTGGCTCTCAGAGACTTACCCAGGAAGACTCGCCAATGTAATCACTGCCAAAAGTGTTTCTATAATGTATTGACTCAGGGAGCTGAGTAGTTATGCAACAACTATATTTTAGTTATTTAATATCTATCAATATTTACAAAATGTTAAATAAAATCTTTGCTTCGATTGTTGACTATTCTTTTTTTTTTTATGAAATCAATTTTAATCCCACTTTGTAACATTTTAAGAAATCCAATGGGTATGAAGAACTTTGCAAGGTTGTAATTTTAGTGGCAATAATGAGTTTTGAAATACTTTCTTAATTCCAGTTCAGAAGAGTGCATAGAAAGTTGACAATGATAACGATTGTTTATTCCACATAAGGTAGCATGCACAGCTAAGGAAAATGCTTCCTGAGACTATACTTTTTAATATCTCAAGTAAATATACTTAAGTATACTTTTTTTTTAAAGTATATTTAACATAAATGTCCACAAAATATATTAAAATATACTTTCAAAAACGCATTTGCAAAATGTTTTGCATATTACCCAGCATCCTTTTCTGCAGCTGAAGTTTCCATTTATAATATGATATCGTTCTTTATATTTAGGTAATTCAAATGTTTTTGATGTTCATTTTCAAACTGAATAACTGAATAATGTTGTACTTTTAATTACACATCACATTTGACACATTACACATTTTATTGAAATGTTAATTTATCACCATGTGAACAGCTAAAGTGTGAAATACCACTGATGAAGTTATCAAAAGCGTAACTTGTAGTTTGCCGCTCCAGCCACAACTGCTTTGTAAATAGCACTGGCTGAAAAGATGCCTTGGTAAATGAAAGTTACCTTTACATGGCTAATTACAATAACTAATGTGGTTAAAGAAAGTCTATTTGTAAAATTATACTTGAAACATGTATTGAAATAAATGCACTTTCTTTGTAAAGAAAATACAGGAGATATAATTCAAATACAATTTTAGTACTTCTAATTCATGAGAAATATACATAAAATATAAAAATAAAATAAAAAGTGTATTCAACGTATATTTGTTTTGCTCTTTATTTAATATACTAAGATTTTTTTTAAAAAAGCATCCCAATTTACATAATTTTAAATGTATTTAATCAAATTAAATGTTAATGAAATACAAATAAAATTGACATTAAATGTATTTAAAATCATTTTTTATATACTTAAATATTGTTATACTTGTCATGTTGTTCAAATGTGTTATGTCTTTTCTTGTCTTTGATGTTGACATTAGCTTTGTTGGTGAGACTCTTGAGCTTTGAGGAACAGCCTAAAGATCATGATGATGAGGATTATGATGATGATGATTCATTGTTATTATTGTTGCTATTTCAGACTGTGACTGTGATGAGGATGGGAAGAAGAAGACGAGCGGTCAGAGGCTCGTCACACCAAAAACATTGCCTAAATCATCGCCTAAAGTCCCTAGCTCCTCTCTAGGAAGAACAGAGAGGCCCATCTCTACAACACTGGACACTCCCACCACCACATACTCAACAGAAGCCCCCACCACCACCACCCAGCCCACCTCCACTGACTCTCAGTCCAGAGTTGAGGTATCCAGGGATGACATGACCTCCTCTGAAGCCCCAGAGTCTGACCCAACACACCATCCTATGACGAGCACAACAGATGAACCAACAACCTCCACCATCACAACCACAACCGCCTCCAAGGTCGTCCGTGGTAAGATCAACTGGGACAGGCTGTTTGGGAACAGGGCGAGGCAGAAGGAGAAACTCAACGGGCTACGTAAACCAGCCAGGCCCTCCACCACCACAGAGGGTACAACAACGGTCCAACCCACCACCACCGCAACTACAACTACAACTGCACTGCCCACCCAGCGGTCTCTGGCTGAACCTGTGACCGAGTCACCGTCTAGAGCAGGTAAACACAGAGAAACCCCAGAAAGCTCAGCAGACGATGACTATGGAGATTCATCGCCTGACTCTGAGGCCTCTACCACATCCCAGCCTGGCACTAGCCGTGGAACTACAACACCAGCCTGGCACTACAGGTACTACAACACCACAGAGTCTTCCCCAGACACCCAGACTATCGCTACTCCCCCCACAGAAAAACCTGCCCCAAGAGAAGACACAGATGAGGCCTCATCCTCTGGGTCTGAATCCGGAGGGTCAGGGGGGTACCTATCCCGTAGATTTGGGGGAAACCGGAGACCGAATGAAGGGTCAGGGGGCAGGAGGCCTTTCAGGGGCAGGTGGACTTTCAGAAAAACCATAACAACTACCGAAGCGCCCAGCACCACCACAGAAACAACAGAAACCATCATTGAGACCACCATGGAGACCACCACATATCCCACACGGACCGTCTCCGTCTCCAAGCCCCTGTACACGCCCTCCAGGGAATCAGAAAGGTCTGCAGTGACTGTGTCCACGGACTTGACCTCCGTGGGAGAAACTACCACAGACTCCGACTCATACGAAGATGAGAACTGGACAGATGAGCTGGAGTCCACCACTAACCGTCCACGAGCCTACACTTCCACCACCAGGCCCAGAATGACTTCCAACACACCTCATCCAACCACCACCTCAAGGCCTTACACTACATCGTCAACCCACGTACAGACTAACACCGACCCCATCAGAGTGAACACTAACATCAGGCTCCCGTCAGGGAGAGACAGTCCTTACCAGATCACACAGAGACCCACGATCAGGAGAACCAGGCCAACGGTGTCCAGTAAAAGGACCAGACCAAGCCCAGACAAGACCCTGACTTTTGACACACTGACTGTTCTGGAAGCAGAGCAAGGGCACACCAATGGCCCCTACAGCAGCAAGGACATAGACAATGCCATCTCCAACGCCTATACCCACATCACCGGCTATGATACGACAACCGCTAGCATTGTGGGCTTTGAGCCATCTACCAAGGACATGCTCACCAAGCCCAGGATTGTGGGAGGCAACGCGGCTAGCTTCACTGTCCTGTCCAACTCAGACGCCTTCCTGCCCTGTGAAGCCGTGGGCAGCCCTGAACCCACCATCAGTTGGAAACGCTTCTCTTCAAGCACAGGTAAAAGGGTATAAATATTTAGCATGTTATAAAACTAACTTTGGAATGAAGTTGTACTGAAGTTATACTGTATTTACATATTCTCTCTTACTCCCTCTATCTTGCTCTCTTTCTCCCCCTCTCTATACTCTTACTCTCACTCTCTTTCTCCCCCTCTCTAATATTTTCTCTCTCTCTTTCTCCCCCTCTCTCTCTCACACTTTCTCCCCCTCTCTAATACTCTCTCTCACTCTCTCTCGCTCTCTCATTCCTCCCTTCCTTTCAGGAAGCACAATGACCATCAAGGGCAAGATGGGCAAGTTTGAGGTGTTCCAGAACGGCACTCTGTCCATCCAGAACGCCAACATCAAAGACCGTGGCCAGTACCTCTGCCTGGCCGAGAACGATCATGGGTCGGACAAGCTCCTGGTCACCCTGTCCGTAGTGGCCTACCCCTCACGCATCCTGGAGCCCAAGGTACGGGAGATCAAGTCCCACTCTGGGAAGACAGTGGAGATGAAGTGCAAGGTGGAGGGCCGCCCCACCCCTCTGGTCTCCTGGATCCTGGCCAACCGCACCCAAGTCAGGGGCCACAACTCAGACCCCAGAGTGTCAGTGACCCCAGAGGGTACTCTGCTCATCAAGCAGGTGTCTGTGTATGACCGGGGCCACTACAAGTGCATCGCCAGTAACCCAGCAGGAGCCGACACTGCCACTGTCAGACTGCAGGTGGTGGCAGCACCTCCTGGTATCCTGGAGGCCAAACGACAGCAGGTCCAGGCTGGTGTGGGGCAGAGCCTGTGGTTACCCTGTACCGCTCAGGGCAGCCCCCAGCCCACCGTACACTGGGTCCTCTATGATGGGATGGCGGTGCTGCCCATGAAGACCTCTGTGGACCCCAGAGTGTCTGTGTTCGCTAACGGGACGCTCCACCTGACCGATACGGCTGCCACGGACAGTGGAAAGTACGAGTGCATCGTCACCAGCTCTACAGGGTCAGAGCGCAGGGTGGTGATGCTGACGGTGGAGAAGAAGGAGATGGCTCCTGAGATTGTTGAGGCGTCACACCTCAGGACGGTGCTGTCGTATGGTGACCAGCTCAGGCTGAACTGCTCGGCCACCGGGGACCCCAAACCCAGGATAATCTGGAGACTACCCTCTAAGGCTGTGGTGGACCAGTGGCACAGGTAATGAGGACATGATCTGTAATATATACGTAATCACACAGTCTAAAAAAGTGACACACTGAAATTAGGATGATCTGCTGTAAGCCCGCCTGGCCCTGCCAGGTGAAATAGAGTGATCTGCTGTAAGCCAACCTAGCCCTGCCAGGTGAAATAGAGTGATCTGCTCTAAGCCCGCCTGGCCCTGCCAGGTGAAATAGAGTGATCTGCTCTAAGCCCGCCTGGCCCTGCCAGGTGAAATAGAGTGATCTGCTCTAAGCCCGCCTGGCCCTGCCAGGTGAAATAGAGTGATCTGCTCTAAGCCCGCCTGGCCCTGCCAGGTGAAATAGAGTGATCTGCTCTAAGCCCGCCTGGCCCTGCCAGGTGAAATAGAGTGATCTGCTCTAAGCCCGCCTGGCCCTGCCAGGTGAAATAGAGTGATCTGCTCTAGTGATCTGCTCTAAGCCCGCCTGTCCCTGCCAGGTCAAATAGAGTGATCTGCTGGCTGGCCCTGCCAGGTGAAATAGAGTGATCTGCTCTAAGCCCACCTGCCCTGCCAGGTCAAATAGAGTGATCTGCTCTAAGCCCCCTGCCAGGTGAAATAGAGTGATCTGTGAGCCCACCTGGCCCTGCCAGGTGAAATAGAGTGATCTGCTCTAAGCCCGCCTGGCCCTGCCAGGTGAAATAGAGTGATCTGCTCTAAGCCCGCCTGGCCCTGCCAGGTCAAATAGAGTGATCTGCTCTAAGCCCGCCTGGCCCTGCCAGGTGAAATAGAGTGATCTGCTCTAAGCCCGCCTGGCCCTGCCAGGTCAAATAGAGTGATCTGCTCTAAGCCCGCCTGGCCCTGCCAGGTCAAATAGAGTGATCTGCCTCTAGAGTGATCTGCCCGTCTGGCCCTGCCAGGTCAAATAGAGTGATCTGCCGTCTGGTGCCAAATAGAGTGATCTGCCAGGTGAAATAGAGTGATCTGTAAGCCTGCCCTGCCAGGTGAAATAGAGTGATCTGCTCTAAGCCCACCTGGCCCTGCCAGGTGAAATAGAGTGATCTGCTCTAAGCCCACCTGGCCCTGCCAGGTGAAATAGAGTGATCTGCTCTAAGCCCACCTGGCCCCCACCTAAGCCCAAATAGAGTGATCTGCCAGCCCGCCTGGTGAAATGATCTGCTCTAAGCCTGTCTGTCCCTGCCAGGTCAAATAGAGTGATCTGCTGTAAGCCTGTCTGGCCCACCTGGCCCCCTGGCCCTGCCAGGTGAAATAGAGTGATAAGCCCACCTGCCAGGTGAAATAGAGTGATCTGCTCTAAGCCCACCTGGCCCTGCCAGGTGAAATAGAGTGATCTGCTCTAAGCCCACCTGGCCCTGCCAGGTGAAATAGAGTGATCTGCTCTAAGCCCACCTAGCCCTGCCAGGTGAAATAGAGTGATCTGCTCTAAGCCCACCTGGCCCTGCCAGGTGAAATAGAGTGATCTGCTCTAAGCCCACCTGGCCCTGCCAGGTGAAATAGAGTGATCTGCTCTAAACCCACCTAGCCCTGCCAGGTGAAATAGAGTGATCTGCTCTAAGCCCACCTGGCCCTGCCAGGTGAAATAGAGTGATCTGCTCTAAGCCCACCTAGCCCAGCCAGGTCAAATAGAGTGATCTGCTGTAAGCCCGTCTGGCCCCTGTAAGAATGACACATTCCATGTTTGTTTTATGGAGATTGATGGAAATACCAAGCAGGAGGACATATACTGTAAGCTCCACAAGGATGAAAAGTCATTCGATTTTGTTGATGTGATGACATGACTTCTGCTGTTTAAAACAGAACTTTTCCCCCAGTACATGACCTACTATACTTCTGTATGTTATTGTAAAATCAATAGGAAGTAATATCATATAAAGCAACATTCTTTCTCTACTCAACTCTTTTTAATTTGTTGTCATCTACAAATTATGACTCACACAATTAGGGTGTGGAAATTTTAAGATTATTTTGCTCTTCACTCGTAGTCACTTAGTAGCCTCCTCCCGACCGGTCACGTTGTACAGTGCCTTATTTTCCTAAAGGAAACCCTAAGTGTTTCATTTTTCTTGGAATAGAAACACAATAATATGAATCAAATTAATGAAACTACATTTCTTAAAATCAATCCCCATATACTATGTTCTTGCAAAAAAAGGTTTTAAATTCTCTAATACAGCCAATTTTTTAAAACAGTCAAATGCTTCTCAAAGATGGCTTCTGGGGGTCAAACTAGAACTAACTAGCATTAATGGCAAAAATGGCTGACACTTAAATAACGTGCCATAGAATTCTGCGGCAGCCCGCAAGCTGTGCTGCAGTACGAAGTAACTTTTAAAGAAATAACCAATGTACCTAATTATTTTTCACATCTCTTTATCCAGGATGGGAAACAGGATCCAGGTCCTGGACAACGGTACCCTGGTCATAGACTCTGTGAGTGACAAGGACGCCGGGGACTACCTGTGTGTGGCACGCAGCAAGGTGGGAGACGACCTCCAGCTCATGAAGGTCACTGTGTCCATGAAGCCAGCCAAGATCGAGCCCAAGACGTACAGCAAGAAGCAGGTCCCCTACGGCAACGAACTGAAGGTGGACTGCAAAGCGTCTGGAGCCCCGGAGCCAGAGATCTCCTGGGGTCTACCAGACGGCACCGTGGTCAACAGCGCCCTGCAGGCAGACAGCAGTAGTGGAGGGGGACGCGCACGTCGATACATCCTGTTTGATAATGGCACGCTTTATCTCAACCAGGTGTGAAATCTACCTGAACACTAATTAGTTAATGCATTGGCTTGCTAGGAGTATTGGGCTCTATTCAGTGTTGCTAACTCAATGTTGCTAATTCAATGTTGCTAACTCAACGTTGCTAGATGTATTTCTTCTCTGTCTTTGTAGTCCTCTGACTCTGAACTGCTAGTACTGTGTCTGTCTACAGGTGGGCATGGCGGAGGAGGGAGACTACACGTGCTATGCCGAGAACCAGCTGGGCAAGGACGAGATGCACGTCCACATCACCGTGGTGACGGCAGCGCCACGGATACGGACGCCCAGCCGGACCTACGCCCAAGTGAAGCCTGGAGGTGACATCCGCTTCGACTGTGAGGCCACGGGCGAGCCCAAGCCCAAAATCCTGTGGATGCTCCCTACCAACGACATGATCGCAGCCTCCAACGAACGCTACCTGATGCACGTCAACGGGTCTCTCGATATCCGGGACGTTAAGCTTAGGGATGCTGGTGAGTACGTGTGCATGGCTCGCAACACCGCCGGGGATGACAGCAAGGTTTACAAGCTGGATATTGACGGAAACCCTCCGGTGATCAATGGCTACTACCAGAACAGGACCGTGGTGAAAGACACAGCTGCTAAGTACTCCAGGAAGTTCATAGACTGCAAGGCCGCTGGAGACCCGCCTCCGAAGATCACCTGGATCATGCCGGATAACATCTTCCTGAATGCTCCGTATTTCGGCAGCAGAATTATTGTCCACCACAACGGAACGCTGGAATTCCGGAACGTCCGTCCGACGGACATGGCAGAGTTCATCTGCATGGCAAGGAACGACGGAGGGGAGGCGGTGATGGTGGTACAGCTGGAGGTCACTGACATGCTCCAACGGCCCATCTTCAAGAACCCCTTCAACGAGAAGGTGGTGACCCGCATGGGCAAGACCACGGTGCTGAACTGTTCTGCAGATGGTCACCCCACACCAGAGATCATCTGGCTGCTGCCTAATGGGACCCGCTTCACTGGCAGCCCCGACCGGGGCTCACGCCAACACCTAGGCAACGACGGAACCTTCGTCATCTACAACCCCACGAAGGAGGATGCTGGGAAGTACCGCTGTGCCGCTAAGAACTCCGTGGGCTACATTGAGAAACTGATAGTTCTGGAGGTGGGCCAGAAACCTTTAATCCTCACCAGGCCCAGAGGGATCATACGCAGTGTGTCTGGGGACCCTCTGTTCCTCCACTGCCTGGCTGATGGCAGCCCCAGACCCAGCATCTACTGGACCATCCCTGGAGGCCACACCCTGGTCAGGCCTCAGGTCCATGGACGCCACCAGCTGATGGAGAACGGGACCCTGGTTGTCAGGGACACCACCCTCCACGACCGGGGAAACTACGTGTGTCGGGCTGGGAACGACGCTGGCGAGGCGGTTCTCACAGTGCAGGTCATCATCATCGCCTACCCTCCCCGCATCACCGCGGGACCCCCTCCCACCGTGAGGGCGGTGGCGGGGGCGCCCATCCAACTCAACTGTGCCGCCATCGGGATCCCAAAGCCAGAGATTACCTGGGAGCTGCCTGACCGCTCTGTGCTCTCCACGGCGGGGAAAGGGCGACCCACGGGCAGCGAGCTGCTCCACCCACAGGGCACGCTGATCATCCAGAGACCCACCACAGCAGATTCTGGCACCTACAAGTGCCTGGCCAAAAACCATCTGGGCACGGACTCACGGGTCACGTATATGCGTGTGCTGTGAGGACCAGCGCTGACTAAAGGGGAAAATAGAACCCCTGGACTATAAACTCTAAACAGACACAGAAACTTTACAGTGTCCTATAATGTACAATGTCAGGACAGACTGTTTTCCACATGTGGACTTGTGAGGAGCGGGGTTTGTGGAATAGTTTGACCACGGTACAGCTCACATCAATCAGCCAAGAGCAGAACCGGATTATTGAGAGGAGGAGGAGGGAAAGGAGGAGGGAACGGAGCAGGGAACTAGAAGAAAGGGAAACTGTACAGAAAAAGATCTGTTATTTTCCAAAAAAGATGGACTAGCTGTTATTCTTATTGTAACATAGTCAGAGGTCTGGAAACTCACCACTGGTTCTCTTTTGTTTTGTTTTTTAAAGGGTCTAGAGACTGGGTCTGACAGTGAGGCTACATGTTTTTAAAGGGTCTAGAGACTGGGTCTGACAGTGAGGCTACATGTTTTTAAAGGGTCTAGAGACTGGGTCTGACAGTGAGGCTACGTGTTTTTAAAGGGTCTAGAGACTGGGTCTGACAGTGAGGCTACATGTTTTTAAAGGGTCTAGAGACTGGGTCTGACAGTGAGGCTACATGTTTTTAAAGGGTCTAGAGACTGGGTCTGACAGTGAGGCTACGTGTTTTTAAAGGGTCTAGAGACTGGGTCTGACAGTGAGGCTACATATTGACAGTTCTGACCCAACACTATACTGTTACAGCCTATGGAGAGAGAGGAAGACAGAGAAACTCACTCACTACGTTCCCTCTGGACACCGCCTCAATGTCTCTTTTTTGGTTGTTTAGTGACAGATTTGCTGCAATAACAGAGAGAGATAAAAATGTAAAAAACTATTATGAGAATGTTTCTGACTTTACTGCTTGTTTATATACAGGCAGTATATTTTTATGGACTGCCAAATATATATTTCTCATATACATTTTACACTGGATTATCATACAGATTTTCATAATACAATTCTCACATTTGTAAATATGGATCTTTTTGAATGAGCTTTTGTTAGTTTGTCATGTTAATCCCTATCTCCCCTATCATGGTTTAATGGGCATTAATACCAACTTTTATGGGTGTGAAATTATAATTTACACAGTATTCAGTGGCATTATACGAAGTGTCTCTCAACGTAAATACAGTTATTATGCATTATTGGTTTCATGTAAATAATATTTTTATGTCGTTTGTAGCTAATAACGACTTTGTGGAAATTAATTGGTGCTTAGGTGTAAATGAATGGTACCTGGGAGATGAAATTAAACCAAAAATGGAACGTGTTTCTTGTCCTGTGTTTTGTCCTGTTTCGTCCAATGTGAAGCTAATTGAGCTAACTGAAGCAACGTGGTTGAGTTGTTTTGAGTTGTGATCAAACGGGTCAATTTTGAGCACTTTCTAAGAATATAGCTCCCAGAGGTCCACGTAGTTGGAATAGGGTCTTCAGCCAGGCCACTATGAGGTTGGAGGCTATGGGTTTTGTCCCAAAGCAGTTTTTGGTGCTCACTGTTTGGAGGTAATTAGGAGGGAGGGGTCATTAGGAACAGCACCTCTGTTCCCTGTAGAGGAGGGGGAGGGGGGGTTCTAAAGGAACAGCACCTCTGTTCCCTGTAGAGGAGGGGGGGTGGGGTGGTCATTAGGATCAGCACCTCTGTTCCCTGTAGAGGAGGGGGTGGGGTGGTCATTAGGAACAGCACCTCTGTTCTCTGTAGAGGAGGAGGATAGGGGGGTCATTAGGAACCGCACCTCTGTTCCCCGTAGAGGAGGGGGTAGGGGGTCATTAGGAACAGCACCTCTGTTCCCTGTAGAGGAAGGGGGTGGTGGGGGTCATTAGGAATAGCACCTGTGTTCCCTGTAGAGGAGGGGGTCGGGGGATCATTAGGAACAGCACCTCTGTTCCCTGTAGAGGAGGGGATAGGGGGGTCATTAGGAACAGCACCTTTGTTCCCTGTAGAGGAAGGCGGTGGTGGGGGTCATTAGGAACAGCACCTCTGTTCCCTGTAGAGGAGGGGGTGGTGGGGGTCATTAGGAACAGCACCTCTGTTCCCTGTAGAGGTGGGGGTCATTAGGAACAGCACCTCTGTTCCCTGTAGAGGAGGGGGTAGGGGGTGGGTCATTAGGAACAGCACCTCTGTTCCCTGTAGAGGAAGGGGGTGGTGGGGGGTCATTAGGAACAGCACCTGTGTTCCCTGTAGAGGAGGGGGGTCGGGGGGATCATTAGGAACAGCACCTGTGTTCCCTGTAGAGGAGGGGGTAGGGTGGGTCATTAGGAACAGCACCTCTGTTCCCTGTAGGGGGAGGGTTTATTGTGGCATCTGGTTTACGCTCCCAAGCTTTATAGCTTCTCTCCCTACGCTGGGATGTTCCAGAGGGACATCAGATCCTGCAACATACTCTGTTTTTCTGAGACTTGTCTTTCCTCCGAGATCCAGACTGATTATATATAACCAGTGGGTTTTACAGTTTTCTAGCAGATAGGAAGTAGGCTCTCTCTGCCAAGAACAAAGGTGGTGGGTTCTGCTTTATGACCAACAACACATGGTGCGACGAAGGAAATGTACAGGAACCTGAGAGGTTCTGCTCCCACGACTTGTTGCTCTTTTTACCTTCCCAAAGGAGTTCTCAGTGTTGATCGCCGTGGCGCCTCAGACCGACACCAAAAAGGCTCTCAAAGATCTTCATTGTTGTATTTCAATTGACCCTGAACAAACTGGAAACTGCATTCTCAGAGGCAGCGTTCATTGTTGCGGGGACTTTAGTAAAAGTAATTTGAGAACCGAGCTCCCAAATTATTACCAACACATCGACTGTCTAATTTGTGGAAATTCTACTCTTGACCACTGCTACACGTCTTTTCGACACGGGTATAAGGCCCTCTCCCGTCCTTCTTCGGCAAATCCGACCATGACTCCATCTTTCTTCATCTTCCCGCCTACAAACAAAAACTCAAATGGGAAGTTCCGGTGGTCAGGTCTGTACAGCGTTGAATTGACGCTCCAAGACTGTTTTGATCACGTGGACTGGAATATGTTCCGGGTTGCCTCGGGAGATAACATCAATGAATACGCCGACTCAGTCACCTGATTCCTAAAAATAATATAATAGCATAGTGCCTGGGTCTGAACTCCTCCCTATGTAACTGGATCCTGGACTTCCTGATGGGCTGCCCTAAGGTAGGCACTGATTCTTAACATGGGGGCCCCACAAGGGTGCATCTCCTCCAGTACTTCCTGTATGTGTGTACTAGAAGACAATCACACAGAGTTAACTGGTTAATATGGCATCTGCAACTAAATATCCATGTCTTCTGTGGTACCACGTTGTTGAAGCCCATTCATCATTCATTCAATCAAATGCCCACATATTATGTTGGTCAGTAACCTTGCTTGAGCCTTGGCTTGGTGTGAGCCAGAACAGCTCATAGGAGCAGAGGTCCATCTCCTGTTTCTGTAGCGTGAGGCAGCTTGATGTACAACTACACCCCCTGGACAGGACACTAGTCTATCACTAGTCTGTAATAGAATAGTGTCCTGTCCAGGGGGTAAGGCCCTGCGCCTTACCCCCTGGACAGGACACTATTCTATTACAGGGCCTTACCCCCTGGACAGGACACTAGTCTATCGCAGGGCCTTACCCCCTGGACAGGAAACTATTCTATCACAGGGCCTTACCCCCTGGACAGGACACTATTCTATTACAGGGCCTTACCCCCTGGACAGGACACTATTCTATTACAGGGCCTTACCCCCTGGACAGGACACTAGTCTATCGCAGGGCCTTACCCCCTGGACAGGAAACTATTCTATTGCAGGGCCTCACCCCCCAATGTAATCTCCTTAATGCTGAGCGCCAAGCAGAAACGCATCAGGTCCCATTTTTATAGTCTTTGATATGACTTGATCAGGGATTGAACTCACAACCTTCCAGTGTCAGGGTGGACACTCTAACCACAAGGCACTGAGTTGGAGTGTTTGTGTATTTTTTTCCAATTCTGTGTTTGCAGAGTTTATCTTCCATCGTGGATCATTAAGAGGGAACCTAAACACGTGATTTTCCCATTCGTTCCTGTTCTCCCAAGTACAATTGAGAGAAGGGCCGATGTCAAATAACTGCATTTTTTTAAAAAGGATTTTACAACAAGCTTCTGAAAAGTGAACTCTATTGTTTCAGAGGGTGTGTGGGAGGACAGTGGCTCTTCGTGACAAAAGTAGACTAGTCAAACTGAATCCTTCAAAAAAAACACCAATGACTTTGTTTATCAATCTTTGTCATTTAAGGTATACCACCTGTAGAGAGCTTCTATTATAGGTACAGCCCTGTCCCCATCTCCCCTGTCCCCAACCCAGCTTTCCATCTGAGATGTCTATCTCCAGCGCAGGGAACAGCAGGGGTCCTGGTCCCAGGGATTGCACATCACAGGCAGGGGAAGACGGAACCTGTTTGGCCTCTCTGTAGCAGAGACCAGCACTGTTGATGTTCTATCGTGCTCTCTGACTGAAGGCCCAAGTCCCTCTGATGACTAAAGACCTGCCCACCAAACAACCCCTCACCCACTATACCTCAAATCAACCCCTGTAACGTATACGCTGGGAGTCAGGAAGCAGGTGAAGAAAGTGAGTTTAATAATGAGAATAAGGCAGATAAACAAAACAGGAGAAGCGTACTGAACATAACTAATACTGCCTGAAGACTGAGGATACTGAGGGCTAAATAAAGGGGAAGTAATCAAGGTACTGATGAAGTCCAGGTGTGTGTAATGATGGGGAGCAGGTGTGTGTAATGATGGGGAGCAGGTGTGCGTAATGATGGGGAGCAGGTGTGTGTAATGATGGGGAGCAGGTGTGCGTAATGATGGGGAGCAGGTGTGTGTAATGATGGGGAGCAGGTGTGTGTAATGATGGGGAGCAGGTGTGTGTAATGATGGGGAGCAGGTGTGCGTAATGATGGGGAGCAGGTATGCGTAATGATGGGGAGCAGGTGTGTGTAATGATGGGGAGCAGGTGTGTGTAATGATGGGGAGCAGGTGTGCGTAATGATGGGGAGCAGGTGTGTGTAATGATGGGGAGCAGGTGTGCGTAATGATGGGGAGCAGGTGTGCGTACATGATGGTTGCCAGAACCGGCAGTGGTTAGGAGACCCTGTACGTCAAGAGAGATGTGGAACGGGAGTAAAGGCGTGCCATGTGACCCCCCCTCCCAAATCCTGTACATATTAAACCCGACCCCCACAACATCAGGAGTCCAGTAGAGACCTGACGACATGGGCAGGGGACCCATCGATGTCCAGGGGAGGCGGAGGGTGTCTGTACATTAAACCCTGACTATTACAGCATCAGCATGAGGACCAGGAACCACCGGCCTGAGGGGGAAACATTAAAAAGAGTCTGAGATCCGGTAGTTGGTGGAGTGTTGTAAATGGTAAGTTCATTTATTAACCCTCTGGAGGAGGGTTGGGCCCCACAAAATGGGGGCTCAGATTCCCGGCTGGGCCGGCTGAGAAGGGACGTTTCTGGTGGAGAGCCAGACGCAATCACCAGGTTGAAACACATGGAGAGGTAACAATCCTCCAGATGTTGTCTGGTTTGGAGTAAGATTAGAAAATGGTTAAGGAATGTGTAGAGAGTTCAAATCATTATTGCTATTTTTTCTTCATGGCTAGATGGTAATATAAACTCTCAGATAATTTACAGCCTTGTCATCTCTCCACTGTGAGTATAGAGCCCCATTCAAGACCTCCTCTCATCTCTAACACATTGTCACTTAACTCTAATCAGCTTGACTCCTTTGAAGTTCAGTCAGTTTTCCACAAAGCAGAATGTTTGATGTTTGTCCTGCGCTTGGTCCACATCACAGGAGCCAAGGGGGTGTTTGTTATGGCAGCCAGTCTGTCAGGCCATGCTATACACAGCTCCCCATCTAACCTCAACACATAGGGTGCATTCCGCTGTCCCAAGTGTTGTTGACACATGCCTGAACTTACTATGCCTGGATAGGTATTTTACATATCAGCTAACCACATCATATGCTATAGCAATGTGTCAGGTCTATTACACCGTCTGAGCAGGTGAATTAGAACTCAATCTTTAGACACATCTAGAGTTGTGTAGCTCTGTCTGACGAAACAGATCTACGTGATGCCAGGGACTGGGTTAGGGTTATGGGGATGCCATGGATAGGGTTAGGATTATGGGGATGCCAGGGATAGGGTTAGGGTTATGGGGATGCCATGGATAGGGTTAGGGTTATGGGGATGCCAGGGATAGGGTTAGGGTTATGGGGATGCCATGGATAGGGTCTGGGTTATGGGGATGCCATGGATAGGGTCTGGGTTATGGGGATGCCATGGATAGGGTCTGGGTTATGGGGATGCCAGGGATAGGGTCTGGGTTATGGGGATGCCAGGGTCAGGGTTATGGGGATGCCAGGGATAGGGTCTGGGTTATGGGGATGCCAGGGATAGGGTCTGGGTTATGGGGATGCCAGGGATAGGGTTAGGGTTATGGGGATGCCATGGATAGGGTTAGGGTTATGGGGATGCCAGGGATAGGGTTAGGGTTATGGGGATGCCATGGATAGGGTCTGGGTTATGGGGATGCCATGGATAGGGTCTGGGTTATGGGGATGCCAGGGATAGGGTCTGGGTTATGGGGATGCCATGGATAGGGTCTGGGTTATGGGGATGCCATGGATAGGGTCTGGGTTATGGGGATGCCAGGGATAGGGTCTGGGTTATGGGGATGCCAGGGATAGGGTCTGGGTTATGGGGATGCCAGGGATAGGGTCTGGGTTATGAGGGTAAATGGGGATGCCATGGATAGGGTCTGGGTTATGGGGATGCCAGGGATAGGGTCTGGGTTATGGGGATGCCAGGGATAGGGTCTGGGTTATGGGGATGCCAGGGTCTGGGTTATGGGGATGCCAGGGTCAGGGTTATGGGGATGCCAGGGATAGGGTTAGGGTTATGGGGATGCCAGGGATAGGGTTAGGGTTATGGGGATGCCAGGGATAGGGTTAGGGTTATGGGGATGCCATGGATAGGGTTAGGGTTATGGGGATGCCATGGATAGGGTTAGGGTTATGGGGATGCCATGAATAGGGTTAGGGTTATGGGGATGCCAGGGTCAGGGTTACATTTACATTTACATTTAAGTCATTTAGCAGACGCTCGTATCCAGAGCGACTTACAAATTGGTGCTTTCACCTTATGACATCCAGTGGAACAGCCACTTTACAATAGTGCATCTAGGTCTTTTAAGGGGGGAGGGGGTGAGGAGGATTACTTTATCCTATCCTAGGTATTCCTTAAAGAGGTGGGGTTTCAGGTGTCTCCGGAAGGTGGTGATTGACTCCGCTGTCCTGGCGTCGTGAGGGAGTTTGTTCCACCATTGGGGGGCCAGAGCAGCGAACAGTTTTGACTGGGCTGAGCGGGAACTGTACTTCCTCAGTGGTAGGGAGGCGAGCAGGCCAGAGGTGGATGAACGCAGTGCCCTTGTTTGGGTGTAGGGCCTGATCAGAGCCTGGAGGTACTGAGGTGCCGTTCCCCTCACAGCTCCGTAGGCAAGCACCATGGTCTTGTAGCGGATGCGAGCTTCAACTGGAAGCCAGTGGAGAGAGCGGAGGAGCTGGGGATGCCAGGGATAGGGTTAGGATTATGGGGATGCCAGGGTCAGGGTTATGGGGATGCCATGGATAGGGTTAGGATTATGGGGATGCCAGGGATAGGGTCTGGGTTATGGGGATGCCAGGGATAGGGTCTGGGTTATGGGGATGCCAGGGTCAGGGTTATGGGGATGCCATGGATAGGGTTAGGGTAATGGGGATGCCATGGATAGGGTTAGGGTTATGGGGATGCCATGGATAGGGTTAGGGTTATGGGGATGCCATGGATAGGGTTAGGGTTATGGGGATGCCAGGGATAGGGTATGGGTTATGGGGATGCCAGGGATAGGGTCTGGGTTATGGGGATGCCAGGGTCAGGGTTATGGGGATGCCAGGGTCAGGGTTATGGGGATGCCAGGGATAGGGTCTGGGTTATGGGGTTGCCAGGGTCAGGGTTATGGGGATGCCAGGGTCTGGGTTAGGGTTATGGGGATGCCATGGATAGGGTTAGGGTTATGGGGATGCCATGGATAGAGTTAGGGTTATGGGGATGCCAGGGATAGGGTTAGGGTTATGGGGATTCCAGGGATAGGGTCTGGGTTATGGGGATGCCAGGGATAGGGTTATGGAGATGCCAGGGATAGGGTTATGGGAATGCCATGGATAGGGTTAGGGTTATGGGGATACCAGGGTCAGGGTTATGGGGATGACATGGATAGGGTTAGGGTTATGGGGATGCCAGGGTTAGGGTTATGGGGATGCCATGGATAGGGTCTGGGTTATGGGGATGCCAGGGATAGGGTTAGGGTTATGGGGTTGCCAGGGTCTGGGTTTAGGATTAGGGTTGTGGGGATGCTAGGATCAGGGTTAGGGTTATGGGGATGCCAGGGTTAGTTTTGTGGAGATGCCAGGGATATAGTTAGGGTTGTGGGGATGCCATGGATAGGGTCTGGGTTATGGGGATGCCATGGATAGGGTCTGGGTTATGGGGATGCCATGGATAGGGTTAGGGTTATGGGGATGCCAGGGATAGGGTTAGGGTTATGGGGATGCCATGGATAGGGTCTGGGTTATGGGGATGCCATGGATAGGGTCTCGGTTATGGGGATGCCAGGGATAGGGTCTGGGTTATGGGGATGCCATGGATAGGGTCTGGGTTATGGGGATGCCATGGATAGGGTCTGGGTTATGGGGATGCCAGGGATAGGGTCTGGGTTATGGGGATGCCAGGGTCAGGGTTATGGGGATGCCAGGGATAGGGTCTGGGTTTTGGGGATGCCAGGGATAGGGTCTGGGTTATGGGGATGCCAGGGATAGGGTCTGGGTTATGGGGATGCCAGGGATAGGGTCTGGGTTATGGGGATGCCAGGGTCTGGGTTATGGGGATGCCAGGGTCAGGGTTATGGGGATGCCAGGGATAGGGTTAGGGTTATGGGGATGCCATGGATAGGGTTAGGGTTATGGGGATGCCATGGATAGGGTTAGGGTTATGGGGATGCCATGGATATGGGGTTAGGGTTATGGGGATGCCATGGATAGGGTTAGGGTTATGGGGATGCCAGGGTCTGGGTTATGGGGATGCCATGGGGGGTCAGGGTTATGGGGATGCCAGGGATAGGGTTAGGTTATGGGGATGCCAGGGTCAGGGTTATGGGGATGCCATGGATAGGGTTAGGATTATGGGGATGCCAGGGATAGGGTTAGGGTTATGGGGATGCAATGGATAGGGTTAGGGTTATGGGGATGCCATGGATAGGGTTAGGGTTATGGGGATGCCATGGATAGGGTTAGGGTTATGGGGATGCCAGGGATAGGGTATGGGTTATGGGGATGCCAGGGATAGGGTCTGGGTTATGGGGATGCCAGGGTCAGGGTTATGGGGATGCCAGGGTCAGGGTTATGGGGATGCCAGGGATAGGGTCTGGGTTATGGGGTTGCCAGGGTCAGGGTTATGGGGATGCCAGGGTCTGGGTTAGGGTTATGGGGATGCCATGGATAGGGTTAGGGTTATGGGGATGCCATGGATAGGTTAGGGTTATGGGGATGCCAGGGATAGGGTTAGGGTTATGGGGATTCCAGGGATAGGGTCTGGGTTATGGGGATGCCAGGGATAGGGTTAGGGATGGGGATGCCAGGGATAGGGTTATGGGAATGCCATGGATAGGGTTAGGGTTATGGGGATGCCAGGGTCAGGGTTATGGGGATGACAGGGTTATGGGGATGCCATGGATAGGGTTAGGGTTATGGGGATGCCAGGGTTAGGGTTATGGGGATGCCATGGATAGGGTCTGGGTTATGGGGATGCCAGGGATAGGGTTAGGGTTATGGGGTTGCCAGGGTCTGGGTTTAGGATTAGGGTTATGGGGATGCTAGGATCAGGGTTAGGGTTATGGGGATGCCAGGGTTAGTTTTGTGGAGATGCCAGGGATATAGTTAGGGTTGTGGGGATGCCATGGATAGGGTCTGGGTTATGGGGATGCCATGGATAGGGTCTGGGTTATGGGGATGCCATGGATAGGGTTAGGGTTATGGGGATGCCAGGGATAGGGTTAGGGTTATGGGGATGCCATGGATAGGGTCTGGGTTATGGGGATGCCATGGATAGGGTCTCGGTTATGGGGATGCCAGGGATAGGGTCTGGGTTATGGGGATGCCATGGATAGGGTCTGGGTTATGGGGATGCCATGGATAGGGTCTGGGTTATGGGGATGCCAGGGATAGGGTCTGGGTTATGGGGATGCCAGGGTCAGGGTTATGGGGATGCCAGGGATAGGGTCTGGGTTTTGGGGATGCCATGGATAGGGTCTGGGTTATGGGGATGCCAGGGATAGGGTCTGGGTTATGGGGATGCCAGGGATAGGGTCTGGGTTATGGGGATGCCAGGGTCTGGGTTATGGGGATGCCAGGGTCAGGGTTATGGGGATGCCAGGGATAGGGTTAGGGTTATGGGGATGCCATGGATAGGGTTAGGGTTATGGGGATGCCATGGATAGGGTTAGGGTTATGGGGATGCCATGGATAGGGTTAGGGTTATGGGGATGCCATGGATAGGGTTAGGGTTATGGGGATGCCAGGGTCTGGGTTATGGGGATGCCAGGGTCAGGGTTATGGGGATGCCAGGGATAGGGTTAGGATTATGGGGATGCCAGGGTCAGGGTTATGGGGATGCCATGGATAGGGTTAGGATTATGGGGATGCCAGGGATAGGGTTAGGGTTATGGGGATGCAATGGATAGGGTTAGGGTTATGGGGATGCCATGGATAGGGTTAGGGTTATGGGGATGCCAGGGATAGGGTCTGGGTTATGGGGATGCCATGGATAGGGTTAGGGTTATGGGGATGCCATGGGATAGGGTTAGGGTTATGGGGATGCCAGGGATAGGGTCTGGGTTATGGGGATGCCAGGGATGGGGGGTCTGGGTTATGGGGATGCCAGGGTCAGGGTTATGGGGATGCCATGGATAGGGTTAGGGTAATGGGATGCCATGGATAGGGTTAGGGTTATGGGGATGCCATGGATAGGGTTAGGGTTATGGGGATGCCATGGATAGGGTTAGGGTTATGGGGATGCCATGGATAGGGTTAGGGTTATGGGGATGCCAGGGATAGGGTCTGGGTTATGGGGATGCCAGGGTCGGGGTTATGGGGATGCCAGGGTCAGGGTTATGGGGATGCCAGGGATAGGGTCTGGGTTATGGGGATGCCAGGGTCAGGGTTATGGGGATGCCAGGGTCTGGGTTAGGGTTATGGGGATGCCATGGATAGGGTTAGGGTTATGGGGATGCCATGGATAGAGTTAGGGTTATGGGGATGCCAGGGATAGGGTTAGGGTTATGGGGATGCCAGGGATAGGGTCTGGGTTATGGGGATGCCATGGATAGGGTTAGGGTTATGGGGATGCCATGGATAGGGTTATGGTTATGGGGATGCCAGGGTCTGGGTTATGGGGATGCCAGGGTCAGGGTTATGGGGATGCCAGGGATAGGGTTAGGATTATGGGGATGCCAGGGTCAGGGTTATGGGGATGCCATGGATAGGGTTAGGATTATGGGGATGCCAGGGATAGGGTTAGGGTTATGGGGATGCAATGGATAGGGTTAGGGTTATGGGGATGCCATGGATAGGGTTAGGGTTATGGGGATGCCAGGGATAGGGTCTGGGTTATGGGGATGCCATGGATAGGGTTAGGGTTATGGGGATGCCATGGATAGGGTTAGGGTTATGGGGATGCCAGGGATAGGGTCTGGGTTATGGGGATGCCAGGGATAGGGTCTGGGTTATGGGGATGCCAGGGTCAGGGTTATGGGGATGCCATGGATAGGGTTAGGGTAATGGAGATGCCATGGATAGGGTTAGGGTTATGGGGATGCCATGGATAGGGTTAGGGTTATGGGGATGCCATGGATAGGGTTAGGGTTATGGGGATGCCATGGATAGGGTTAGGGTTATGGGGATGCCAGGGATAGGGTCTGGGTTATGGGGATGCCAGGGTCGGGGTTATGGGGATGCCAGGGTCAGGGTTATGGGGATGCCAGGGATAGGGTCTGGGTTATGGGGTTGCCAGGGTCAGGGTTATGGGGATGCCAGGGTCTGGGTTAGGGTTATGGGGATGCCATGGATAGGGTTAGGGTTATGGGGATGCCATGGATAGAGTTAGGGTTATGGGGATGCCAGGGATAGGGTTAGGGTTATGGGGATGCCAGGGATAGGGTCTGGGTTATGGGGATGCCAGGGATAGGGTTATGGAGATGCCAGGGATAGGGTTATGGGAATGCCATGGATAGGGTTAGGATTATGGGGATGCCAGGGTCAGGGTTATGGGGATGACATGGATAGGGTTAGGGTTATGGGGATGCCAGGGTTAGGGTTATGGAGATGCCATGGATAGGGTCTGGGTTATGGGGATGCCAGGGATAGGGTTAGGGTTATGGGGTTGCCAGGGTCTGGGTTTAGGATTAGGGTTGTGGGGATGCTAGGATCAGGGTTAGGGTTATGGGGATGCCAGGGTTAGTTTTGTGGAGATGCCAGGGATATAGTTAGGGTTGTGGGGATGCCAGAGCCGTGCAGTGACCATTGGAAAAAGTAGTATTTCTACTTGCACATCCTCATCTGCACATCTATCACTCCAGTGTAATTTGCTAAATTGTAATTACTTCCCCACTAATAGCCTATTTATTGCCTTACCTCCTTACATCATTTGCACACACTGTATACAGATGTATATATTGTGTTATTGACTGTACGTCTGTTTATCCCGTCTGTAACTCTGTGTTGTTGTTTTTGTCGTACTGCTTTGCTTTATCTTGGCCAGGTCACCGTTGGTTGTAAATGATAACTTGCTCTCAACTGACCTACCTGGTTAAATAATGGTGTTCTCAACTGACCTACCTGGTTAAATAAAGGTGTTCTCAACTGACCTACCTGGTTAAATAATGGTGTTCTCAACTAGCCTACCTGGTTAAATAATGGTGTTCTCAACTGACCTACCTGGTTAAATAATGGTGTTCTCAACTGACCTACCTGGTTAAATAATGGTGTTCTCAACTGACCTACCTGGTTAAATAATGGTGTTCTCAACTGACCTACCTGGTTAAATAATGGTGTTCTCAACTGACCTACCTGGTTAAATAATGGTGTTCTCAACTGACCTACCTGGTTAAATAATGGTGTTCTCAACTGACCTACCTGGTTAAATAATGGTGTTCTCAACTGACCTACCTGGTTAAATAATGGTGTTCTCAACTGACCTACCTGGTTAAATAATGGTGTTCTCAACTGACCTACCTGGTTAAATAATGGTGTTCTCAACTGACCTACCTGGTTAAATAATGGTGTTCTCAACTGACCTACCTGGTTAAATAATGGTGTTCTCAACTGACCTACCTGGTTAAATAATGGTGTTCTCAACTGACCTACCTGGTTAAATAATGGTGTTCTCAACTGACCTACCTGGTTAAATAATGGTGTTCTCAACTGACCTACCTGGTTAAATAATGGTGTTCTCAACTGACCTACCTGGTTAAATAATGGTGTTCTCAACTGACCTACCTGGTTAAATAATGGTGTTCTCAACTGACCTACCTGGTTAAATAATGGTGTTCTCAACTGACCTACCTGGTTAAATAATGGTGTTCTCAACTGACCTACCTGGTTAAATAATGGTGTTCTCAACTGACCTACCTGGTTAAATAATGGTGTTCTCAACTGACCTACCTGGTTAAATAATAGCCTACCTGGTTAAATAATGGTGTTCTCATGTTCTCAACTGACCTACCTGGTTAAATAATGGTGTTCTCAACTGACCTACCTGGTTAAATAATGGTGTTCTCAACTGACCTACCTGGTTAAATAATGGTGTTCTCAACTGACCTACCTGGTTAAATAATGGTGTTCTCAACTGACCTACCTGGTTAAATAATGGTGTTCTCAACTGACCTACCTGGTTAAATAATGGTGTTCTCAACTGACCTACCTGGTTAAATAATGGTGTTCTCAACTGACCTACCTGGTTAAATAATGGTGTTCTCAACTGACCTACCTGGTTAAATAATGGTGTTCTCAACTGACCTACCTGGTTAAATAATGGTGTTCTCAACTGACCTACCTGGTTAAATAATGGTGTTCTCAACTGACCTACCTGGTTAAATAATGGTGTTCTCAACGGACCTACCTGGTTAAATAATGGTGTTCTCAACTGACCTACCTGGTTAAATAATGGTGTTCTCAACTGACCTACCTGGTTAAATAATGGTGTTCTCAACTGACCTACCTGGTTAAATAATGGTGTTCTCAACTGACCTACCTGGTTAAATAATGGTGTTCTCAACTGACCTACCTGGTTAAATAATGGTGTTCTCAACTGACCTACCTGGTTAAATAATGGTGTTCTCAACTAGCCTACCTGGTTAAATAATGGTGTTCTCAACTGACCTACCTGGTTAAATAATGGTGTTCTCAACTGACCTACCTGGTTAAATAATGGTGTTCTCAACTGACCTACCTGGTTAAATAATGGTGTTCTCAACTGACCTACCTGGTTAAATAATGGTGTTCTCAACTGACCTACCTGGTTAAATAATGGTGTTCTCAACTGACCTACCTGGTTAAATAATGGTGTTCTCAACTGACCTACCTGGTTAAATAATGGTGTTCTCAACTGACCTACCTGGTTAAATAATGGTGTTCTCAACTGACCTACCTGGTTAAATAATGGTGTTCTCAACTGACCTACCTGGTTAAATAATGGTGTTCTCAACTGACCTACCTGGTTAAATAATGGTGTTCTCAACTAGCCTACCTGGTTAAATAATGGTGTTCTCAACTGACCTACCTGGTTAAATAATGGTGTTCTCAACTGACCTACCTGGTTAAATAATGGTGTTCTCAACTGACCTACCTGGTTAAATAATGGTGTTCTCAACTGACCTACCTGGTTAAATAATGGTGTTCTCAACTGACCTACCTGGTTAAATAATGGTGTTCTCAACTGACCTACCTGGTTAAATAATGGTGTTCTCAACTGACCTACCTGGTTAAATAATGGTGTTCTCAACTGACCTACCTGGTTAAATAATGGTGTTCTCAACTGACCTACCTGGTTAAATAAAGGTGTTCTCAACTGACCTACCTGGTTAAATAATGGTGTTCTCAACTGACCTACCTGGTTAAATAATGGTGTTCTCAACTGACCTACCTGGTTAAATAATGGTGTTCTCAACTGACCTACCTGGTTAAATAATGGTGTTCTCAACTGACCTACCTGGTTAAATAATGGTGTTCTCAACTGACCTACCTGGTTAAATAATGGTGTTCTCAACTGACCTACCTGGTTAAATAATGGTGTTCTCAACTGACCTACCTGGTTAAATAATGGTGTTCTCAACTGACCTACCTGGTTAAATAATGGTGTTCTCAACTGACCTACCTGGTTAAATAATGGTGTTCTCAACTGACCTACCTGGTTAAATAAAGGTGTTCTCAACTGACCTACCTGGTTAAATAATGGTGTTCTCAACTAGCCTACCTGGTTAAATAATGGTGTTCTCAACTAGCCTACCTGGTTAAATAATGGTGTTCTCAACTGACCTACCTGGTTAAATAATGGTGTTCTCAACTGACCTACCTGGTTAAATAAAGGTGTTCTCAACTGACCTACCTGGTTAAATAATGGTGTTCTCAACTGACCTACCTGGTTAAATAATGGTGTTCTCAACTGACCTACCTGGTTAAATAATGGTGTTCTCAACTGACCTACCTGGTTCAATAATGGTGTTCTCAACTGACCTACCTGGTTAAATAATGGTGTTCTCAACTGACCTACCTGGTTCAATAATGGTGTTCTCAACTGACCTACCTGGTTAAATAATGGTGTTCTCAACTGACCTACCTGGTTAAATAATGGTGTTCTCAACTGACCTACCTGGTTAAATAATGGTGTTCTCAACTGACCTACCTGGTTAAATAATGGTGTTCTCAACTGACCTACCTGGTTAAATAATGGTGTTCTCAACTGACCTACCTGGTTAAATAATGGTGTTCTCAACTGACCTACCTGGTTAAATAATGGTGTTCTCAACTGACCTACCTGGTTAAATAATGGTGTTCTCAACTGACCTACCTGGTTAAATAATGGTGTTCTCAACTGACCTACCTGGTTAAATAATGGTGTTCTCAACTGACCTACCTGGTTAAATAATGGTGTTCTCAACTGACCTACCTGGTTAAATAATGGTGTTCTCAACTGACCTACCTGGTTAAATAAAGGTGTTCTCAACTGACCTACCTGGTTAAATAATGGTGTTCTCAACTGACCTACCTGGTTAAATAAAGGTGTTCTCAACTGACCTACCTGGTTAAATAATGGTGTTCTCAACTGACCTACCTGGTTAAATAAAGGTGTTCTCAACTGACCTACCTGGTTAAATAAAGGTGTTCTCAACTGACCTACCTGGTTAAATAAAGGTGTTCTCAACTGACCTACCTGGTTAAATAATGGTGTTCTCAACTGACCTACCTGGTTAAATAAAGGTGTTCTCAACTGACCTACCTGGTTAAATAAAGGTGTTCTCAACTGACCTACCTGGTTAAATAATGGTGTTCTCAACTGACCTACCTGGTTAAATAAAGGTGTTCTCAACTGACCTACCTGGTTAAATAATGGTGTTCTCAACTGACCTACCTGGTTAAATAAAGGTGTTCTCAACTGACCTACCTGGTTAAATAAAGGTGTTCTCAACTGACCTACCTGGTTAAATAAAGGTGTTCTCAACTGACCTACCTGGTTAAATAATGGTCCAAATACATTTAAAAAAATAAAAAGGAGGAGAATTAACAGAGTGGGTAGAGGAGGAGAATTAACAGAGTGGGTAGAGGAGGAGAATTAACAGAGTGGGTAGAGGAGGGGAATTAACAGAGTGGGTAGAGGAGAAGAATTAACAGAGTGGATAGAGGAGGAGAATTAACAGAGTGGGTAGAGGAGGGGAATTAACAGAGTGGATAGAGGAGGAGAATTAACAGAGTGGGTAGAGGAGGAGAATTAACAGAGTGGGTAGAGGAGGTGAATTAACAGAGTGGGTAGAGGAGGAGAATTAACAGAGTGGGTAGAGGAGGTGAATTAACAGAGTGGGTAGAGGAGGTGAATTAACAGAGTGGGTAGAGGAGGTGAATTAACAGAGTGGGTAGAGGAGGAGAATTAACAGAGTGGGTAGAGGAGGAGAATTAACAGAGTGGGTAGAGGAGGTGAATTAACAGAGTGGGTAGAGGAGGGGAATTAACAGAGTGGGTAGAGGAGGAGAATTAACAGAGTGGGTAGAGGAGGGGAATTAACAGAGTGGGTAGAGGAGGAGAATTAACAGAGTGGGTAGAGGAGGGGAATTAACAGAGTGGGTAGAGGAGGAGAATTAACAGAGTGGGTAGAGGAGGAGAATTAACAGAGTGGGTAGAGGAGGGGAATTAACAGAGTGGGTAGAGGAGGAGGATTAACAGAGTGGGTAGAGGAGGAGAATTAACAGAGTGGGTAGAGGAGTTGAATTAACAGAGTGGGTAGAGGAGGAGAATTAACAGAGTGGGTAGAGGAGGAGAATTAACAGAGTGGGTAGAGGAGGAGAATTAACAGAGTGGGTAGAGGAGGAGAATTAACAGAGTGGGTAGAGGAGGTGAATTAACAGAGTGGGTAGAGGAGGAGAATTAACAGAGTGGGTAGAGGAGGTGAATTAACAGAGTGGGTAGAGGAGGAGAATTAACAGAGTGGGTAGAGGAGGAGAATTAACAGAGTGGGTAGAGGAGGAGAATTAACAGAGTGGGTAGAGGAGGAGAATTAACAGAGTGGGTAGAGGAGGAGAATTAACAGAGTGGGTAGAGGAGGAGAATTAACAGAGTGGGTAGAGGAGGTGAATTAACAGAGTGGGTAGAGGAGGGGAATTAACAGAGTGGGTAGAGGAGGGGAAGTAACAGAGTGGGTAGAGGAGGGGAATTAACAGAGTGGGTAGAGGAGGAGAATTAACAGAGTGGATAGAGGAGGAGAATTAACAGAGTGGGTAGAGGAGGAGAATTAACAGAGTGGGTAGAGGAGGAGAATTAACAGAGTGGGTAGAGGAGGAGAATTAACAGAGTGGGTAGAGGAGGAGAATTAACAGAGTGGGTAGAGGAGGAGAATTAACAGAGTGGGTAGAGGAGGAGAATTAACAGAGTGGGTAGAGGAGGTGAATTAACAGAGTGGGTAGAGGAGGAGAATTAACAGAGTGGGTAGAGGAGGAGAATTAACAGAGTGGGTAGAGGAGGAGAATTAACAGAGTGGGTAGAGGAGGAGAATTAACAGAGTGGGTAGAGGAGGAGAATTAACAGAGTGGGTAGAGGAGGGGAATTAACAGAGTGGATAGAGGAGGTGAATTAACAGAGTGGGTAGAGGAGGTGAATTAACAGAGTGGGTAGAGGAGGGAAGTAACAGAGTGGGTAGAGGAGGGAATTAACAGAGTGGGTAGAGGAGGAGAATTAACAGAGTGGATAGAGGAGGAGAATTAACAGAGTGGGTAGAGGAGGAGAATTAACAGAGTGGGTAGAGGAGGAGAATTAACAGAGTGGGTAGAGGAGGAGAATTAACAGAGTGGGTAGAGGAGGAGAATTAACAGAGTGGGTAGAGGAGGAGAATTAACAGAGTGGGTAGAGGAGGGAATTAACAGAGTGGGTAGAGGAGGAGAATTAACAGAGTGGGTAGAGGAGGAGAATTAACAGAGTGGGTAGAGGAGGGGAATTAACAGAGTGGGTAGAGGAGGTGAATTAACAGAGTGGGTAGAGGAGGAGAATTAACAGAGTGGGTAGAGGAGGATAATTAACAGAGTGGGTAGAGGAGGAGAATTAACAGAGTGGGTAGAGGAGGGGAATTAACAGAGTGGGTAGAGGAGGAGAATTAACAGAGTGGGTAGAGGAGGTGAATTAACAGAGTGGGTAGAGGAGGAGAATTAACAGAGTGGGTAGAGGAGGAGAATTAACAGAGTGGGTAGAGGAGGTGAATTAACAGAGTGGGTAGAGGAGGAGAATTAACAGAGTGGGTAGAGGAGGGAATTAACAGAGTGGGTAGAGGAGGTGAATTAACAGAGTGGGTAGAGGAGGAGAATTAACAGAGTGGGTAGAGGAGGGAATTAACAGAGTGGGTAGAGGAGGTGAATTAACAGAGTGGGTAGAGGAGGTGAATTAACAGAGTGGGTAGAGGAGGGAATTACAGAGTGGGTAGAGGAGGAGAATTAACACAGTGGGTAGAGGAGGAGAATTAACAGAGTGGGTAGAGGAGGTGAATTAACAGAGTGGGTAGAGGAGGAGAATTAACAGAGTGGGTAGAGGAGGAGAATTAACAGAGTGGGTAGAGGAGGAGAATTAACAGAGTGGGTAGAGGAGGTGATTAACAGAGTGGGTAGAGGAGGGACACTGGAGAAGGGTTAGACATATTTCTGGCCACATGATATCCAAAACCTTGTTAGAAAACTTGAACGTTCAGAAAACTCAAGCTGAGGGAAGATTAAGTGCGCTGCCTAAAGTCACTGTTGATGATAATGACGTTGCTGCTACCATGGATATGGGGGAAACTTGTTATTTCTCTA
The DNA here is from genome assembly GCF_034236695.1 of Oncorhynchus nerka. NCBI lineage: Eukaryota > Metazoa > Chordata > Actinopteri > Salmoniformes > Salmonidae > Oncorhynchus > Oncorhynchus nerka. The sequence goes on from NC_088409.1 coordinate 96,410,542, forward strand.
AAGCTATAAAATTCTCAAAAACTCAATAAGGGAAAACTGTGGACCACACGCTTCATGTGGGCCAGAGTCCAGTAGGGGCCTTTAGGTGAGAACCCCTCCCCCACACACACACACACACACACACACACACACACACACACATTTGTTCATGGATCAGTGTCCCTCTCTGTATCTGCCGTGAGGTCGGAATTTCACGTCAGCGTTCCAGAATCCTCACCTCCATCTTCCAGAAACAAGGGAGGGATTAATCTTTCCGTTTCCCATCCAGGGCTGCTTCTCCCTGTGTTGGGGATCCCCTGCTCAGTACCATTCAGTTCCAAGGTGGAGTCTGACCCCAAAAATCATTCACTGGAGTAATGTGGTTGTGTCAAAGTATGCCATGCTCTTACAATGAGTAGCATTGTTTCATCAGAAAAAAAGATTTACAAGTGATTTAGTGCCCAGAGCCAAATAGGTCCATTAAAGGTACAGTCAACCTCAAGGTTTCAAATGGTTCCATTTCTCAGAGGATCAAACACAGCAGTATATATAATTGGGTCATATCTCTGGGAAGCTGGCCCTGGGGGACAGGAAGTCACTTTCATGGGGGTTCTTTGTCCTGATTGGGCCCATATGTGGGGTTAAGCGTCTGAGCATAACCAGGTGGGTTGATTTCTGCACCTTTACCACCCCAGTCAGTCCCCAGACACTACCCTTTACCACCCCAGTCAGTCCCCAGACACTACCCTTTACCACCCCAGTCAGTCCCCAGACACTACCCTTTACCACCCCAGTCAGTCCCCAGACACTACCCTTTACCACCCCAGTGAGTCCCCAGACAATACCCTTTACTACCCCAGTCAGTCCCCAGACACTACCCTTTACCACCCCAGTCAGTCCCCAGACACTACCCTTTACCACCCCAGTCAGTCCCCAGACACTACCCTTTACCACCCCAGTCAGTCCCCAGACACTACCCTTTACCACCCCAGTCAGTCCCCAGACACTACCCTTTACCACCCCAGTCAGTCCCCAGACACTACCCTTTACCGCCCCAGTCAGTCCCCAGACACTACCCTTTACTACCCCAGTCAGTCCCCAGACATTACCCTTTACCATCCCAGTCAGTCCCCAGACACTACCCTTTACCACCCCAGTCAGTCCCCAGACACTACCCTTTACCACCCCAGTCAGTCCCCAGACACTACCCTTTACCACCCCAGTCAGTCCCCAGACACTACCCTTTACCACCCCAGTCAGTCCCCAGACACTACCCTTTACCGCCCCTGTCAGTCCCCAGACACTACCCTTTACCACCCCAGTCAGTCCCCAGACACTACCCTTTACTACCCCAGTCAGTCCCCAGACACTACCCTTTACTACCCCAGTCAGTCCCCAGACACTACCCTTTACCACCCCAGTCAGTCCCCAGACACTACCCTTTACCACCCCAGTCAGTCCCCAGACACTACCCTTTACCACCCCAGTCAGTCCCCAGACACTACCCTTTACCACCCCAGTCAGTCCCCAGACACTACCCTTTACCACCCTAGTCAGTCCCCAGACACTACCCTTTACCACCCCAGTCAGTCCCCAGACACTACCCTTTACCACCCCAGTCAGTCCCCAGACACTACCCTTTACCACCCCAGTCAGTCCCCAGACACTACCCTTTACCACCCCAGTCAGTCCCCAGACACTACCCTTTACCGCCCCAGTCAGTCCCCAAACACTACCCTTTACCACCCCAGTCAGTCCCCAGACACTACCCTTGATTATCACCAGTCAGTCCCCAGATCATACCCTTGATTATCACCAGTCAGTCCCCAGATCATACCCTTGATTATCACCAGTCAGTCCCCAGATACTACAATTGATTAGCCCCAGTTAGTCTCCATACACTTAGGAAGCACATCAAAGCTCTCCTGGTTGGTTGAGCTCTAAGGGGAACAAGCTGTCACACACCCCGACACCCCCAATTATGTACATCAAGAACCACGTTTTCAAACAGGAAAGGTTGATTATTTTATTCAGGCAGTTTTACCTTTCCCACTCTCAGCTGTACAGGCCAGAAGTGATTAGAGAAGTGGTTCAGTTTCTCAGGAGTCAGAAGCCACATGGAAAACCAGACTGCAAGGTGGTGGGCGGGTAGGGAGCAGCTACGGGGGAGGTGGGGGGCTTGTAGGGGGAAGAAAAGGGGTAGGTAGGGGGATGGTAGGGGACATGTGTAGGGGAAGGTAGGGAGTCAGAAAGGGGACATGTAGGGGGGGGCAGGTAGGGGGAAGTAGGGGAGAAGGTAGGGGCAGGTAGGGGGAAGTTAGGGGGTAGGTAGGGGGCAGGTAGGGGGTAGGTAGGGGGCAGGTAGGGGGAATGTAAGGGACAGGTAGGGGGCAGGTAGGGGGAAGGTAGGGGGCAGGTAGGGGGCAGGTAGGGGAATGTAAGGGACAGGTAGGGGGCAGGTAGGGGGAAGGTAGGGGGCAGGTAGGGGGAATGTAGGGGGCAGGTAGGGGGAAGGTAGGGGGCAGGTAGGGGGCAGGTAGGGGGAATGTAGGGGACAGGTAGGGGAAGGTAGGGGGCAGGTAGGGGGAAGGTAAGGTCATGTAGGGGGAACGTAGAGGGGAATGTAGGGGACAGGTAGGGGGTAAGGGAATTTAGGGGAAGGTAAGGTCATGTAGGGGAAGGTAAGGGCATGTAGGGGAAAGTAAGGGCATGTAGGGGGAAGGTAAGGGCATGTAGGGGGCAGGTAGGGGGAATGTAGGGGACAGGTAGGGGGAAGGTAAGGTCATTTAGGGGGTATGGTAAGGGCATGTAATGGGGAAGGTAAGGTCATGTAGGGGGGAAGGTAAGGTCATGTAGAGGGGAAGGTAGTGGTCAGGTAGGGGGTAGGTAAGGTCATGTAGGGGGAAGGTAAGGGCATGTAGGGGGAAGGTATGGGGGAATGTAGGGGACAGGTAGGGGGGAAGGTAGGGGCAGGTAGGGAGGAAGGTAAGGGCATTTAGGGGGAAGGTAAGGTCATGTAGGGGGAAGGTAAGGGCATATAGGGGGAAGGTAAGGGCATGTAGGGGGAAGGTATGGGGGAATGTAGGGGACAGGTAGGGGGAAGGTAGGGGGCAGGTAGGGGAGGAAGGTAAGGTCATGTAGGGGGAAGGTAAGGTCATGTAGGGGGAAGGTAAGGTCATGTAGGGATGTAGGGAGGTAACCGCATTTAGGGGGAAGGTAGGGGGCAGGTAGGGGGAAGGTAGGGGGCAGGTAGGGGGAGGGTAAGGTCATGTACATTTACATTACATTTAAGTCATTTAGCAGACGCTCTTATCCAGAGCGACTTACAAATTGGTGCGTTCACCTTATGACATCCAGTGGAACTGCCACTTTACAATAGTGCATCTAAATATTTTAAGGGGGGGGGGTGGGAAGGATTACTTTATCCTATCCTAGGTATTCCTTAAAGAGGTGGGGTTTCAGGTGTCTCCGGAAGGTGGTGATTGACTCCGCTGTCCTGGCGTCGTGAGGGAGTTTGTTCCACCATTGGGGGGCCAGAGCAGCGAACAGTTTTGACTGGGCTGAGCGGGAACTGTACTTCCTCAGTGGTAGGGAGGCGAGCAGGCCAGAGGTGGATGAACGCAGTGCCCTTGTTTGGGTGTAGGGCCTGATCAGAGCCTGGAGGTACTGAGGTGCCGTTCCCCTCACAGCTCCGTAGGCAAGCACCATGGTCTTGTAGCGGATGCGAGCTTCAACTGGAAGCCAGTGGAGAGAGCGGAGGAGCGGGGTGACGTGAGAGAACTTGGGAAGGTTGAACACCAGACGGGCTGCGGCGTTCTGGATGAGCTGTAGGGGTTTAATGGCACAGGCAGGGAGCCCAGCCAACAGCGAGTTGCAGTAATCCAGACGGGGAGATGACAAGTGCCTGGATTAGGACCTGCGCCGCTTCCTGTGTGAGGCAGGGTCGTACTCTGCGGATGTTGTAGAGCATGAACCTACAGGAACGGGCCACCGCCTTGATGTTATTTGAGAACGACAGGGTGTTGTCCAGGATCACGCCAAGGTTCTTAGCGCTCTGGGAGGAGGACACAATGGAGTTGTCAACCGTGATGGCGAGATCATGGAACGGGCAGTCCTTCCCCGGGAGGAAGAGCAGCTCCGTCTTGCCGAGGTTCAGCTTGAGGTGATGATCTGTCATCCACACTGATATGTCTGCCAGACATGCAGAGATGCGATTCGCCACCTGGTCGTCAGAAGGGGGAAAGGAGAAGATTAATTGTGTGTCGTCTGCATAGCAATGATAGGAGAGACCATGTGATGTTATGACAGAGCCAAGTGACTTGGTGTATAGCGAGAATAGGAGAGGGCCTAGAACAGAGCCCTGGGGGACACCAGTGGTGAGAGCACGTGGTGAGGAGACAGATTCTCGCCACGCCACCTGGTAGGAGCGACCTGTCAGGTAGGACGCAATCCAAGCGTGGGCCGCGCCGGAGATGCCCAACTCGGAGAGGGTGGAGAGGAGGATCTGATGGTTCACAGTATCGAAGGCAGCCGATAGGTCTAGAAGGATGAGAGCAGAGGAGAGAGAGTTAGCTTTAGCAGTGCGGAGCGCCTCCGTGATACAGAGAAGAGCAGTCTCAGTTGAATGACTAGTCTTGAAACCTGACTGATTTGGATCAAGAAGGTCATTCTGAGAGAGATCGCGGGAGAGCTGGCCAAGGACGGCACGTTGAGTTTTGGAGAGAAAAGAAAGAAGGGATACTGGTCTGTAGTTGTTGACATCGGAGGGATCGAGTGTAGGTTTTTTCAGAAGGGGTGCAACTCTCGCTCTCTTGAAGACGGAAGGGACGTAGCCAGCGGTCAGGGATGAGTTGATGAGCGAGGTGAGGTAAGGGAGAAGGTCTCCGGAAATGGTCTGGAGAAGAGAGGAGGGGACAGGGTCAAGCGGGCAGGTTGTTGGGCGGCCGGCCGTCACAAGACGCGAGATTTCATCTGGAGAGAGAGGGGAGAAAGAGGTCAGAGCACAGGGTAGGGCAGTGTGAGCAGAACCAGCGGTGTCGTTTGACTTAGCAAACGAGGATCGGATGTCGTCGACCTTCTTTTCAAAATGGTTGACGAAGTCATCTGCAGAGAGGGAGGAGGGGGAGGGGGAGGAGGATTCAGGAGGGAGGAGAAGGTGGCAAAGAGCTTCCTAGGGTTAGAGGCAGATGCTTGGAATTTAGAGTGGTAGAAAGTGGCTTTAGCAGCAGAGACAGAAGAGGAAAATGTAGAGAAGAGGGAGTGAAAGGATGCCAGGTCCGCAGGAGGCGAGTTTTCCTCCATTTCCGCTCGGCTGCCCGGAGCCCTGTTCTGTGAGCTCGCAATGAGTCGTCGAGCCACGGAGCAGGAGGGGAGGACCGAGCCGGCCTGGAGGATAGGGGACATAGAGAGTCAAAGGATGCAGAAAGGGAGGAGAGGAGGGTTGAGGAGGCAGAATCAGGAGATAGGTTGGAGAAGGTTTGAGCAGAGGGAAGAGATGATAGGATGGAAGAGGAGAGAGTAGCGGGGGAGAGAGAGCGAAGGTTGGGACGGCGCGATACCATCCGAGTAGGGGCAGTGTGGGAAGTGTTGGATGAGAGCGAGAGGGAAAAGGATACAAGGTAGTGGTCGGAGACTTGGAGGGGAGTTGCAATGAGGTTAGTGGAAGAACAGCATCTAGTAAAGATGAGGTCGAGCGTATTGCCTGCCTTGTGAGTAGGGGGAAGGTGAGAGGGTGAGGTCAAAAGAGGAGAGGAGTGGAAAGAAGGAGGCAGAGAGGAATGAGTCAAAGGTAGACGTGGGGAGGTTAAAGTCGCCCAGAACTGTGAGAGGTCAGCCGTCCTCAGGAAAGGAGCTTATCAAGGCATCAAGCTCATTGATGAACTCTCCGAGGGAACCTGGAGGGCGATAAATGATAAGGATGTTAAGCTTGAAAGGGCTGGTAACTGTGACAGCATGGAATTCAAAGGAGGCGATAGACAGATGGGTAAGGGGAGAAAGAGAGAATGACCACTTGGGAGAGATGAGGATCCCGGTGCCACCACCCCGCTGACCAGAAGCTCTCGGGGTGTGCTAGAACACGTGGGCGGACGAAGAGAGAGCAGTAGGAGTAGCAGTGTTATCTGTGGTGATCCATGTTTCCGTCAGTGCCAAGAAGTCGAGGGACTGGAGGGCGGCTTGGGCTGAGATGAACTCTGCCTTGTTGGCCGCAGATCGGCAGTTCCAGAGGCTACCGGAGACCTGGAACTCCACGTGGGTCGTGCGCGCTGGGACCACCAGATTAGGGTGGCCGCGGCCACGCGGTGTGGAGCGTTTGTATGGTCTGTGCAGAGAGGAGAGAACAGGGATAGACAGACACATAGTTGACAGGCTACAGAAGAGGCTACGCTAATGCAAAGGAGATTGGAATGACAAGTGGACTACACGTCTTGAATGTTCAGAAAGTTAAGCTTACGTAGCAAGAATCTTATTGACTAAAATGATTAAAATGATACAGTACTGCTGAAGTAGGCTAGCTGGCAGTGGCTGCGTTGTTGACTTTGTAGGCTAGCTGGCAGTGGCTGCGTTGTTGACACTACACTAATCAAGTCGTTCCGTTGGGTGTGATAGTTTCGACAGTGCTGCTATTCGGGGACTAGCTGGCTAGCTAGCAGTGTTGATTACGTTACGTTGCGTTAAAAGAACGACAATAGCTGGCTAGCTAACCTAGAAAATCGCTCTAGACTACACAATTATCTTTGATACAAAGACGGCTATGTAGCTAGCTATGTAGCTAGCTACGATCAAACAAATCAAACCGTTGTAGGGGGAAGGTAAGGGCATGTAGGGGGGATGGTAAGGGCATGTAGGGGGAAGGTAAGGGCATGTAGGGGGAAGGTAAGGTCATGTAGGGGGGAGGTAAGGTCATGTAGGGGGAAGGTAAGGTCATGTAGGGGGAAGGTAAGGGCATGTAATGGGGAAGGTAAGGGCATGTAGGGGGAAGGTAAGGTCATGTAGGGGGAAGGTAAGGTCATGTAGGGGGAAGGTAAGGTCATGTAATGGGAAGGTTAGGGCATGTAGGGGGAAGGTAAGGTCATGTAGGGGGAAGGTAAGGGCATGTAGGGGGAAGGTAAGGTCATGTAGGGGGAAGGGAAGGGCATGTAGGGGGAAGGTAGGGGGGAATGTAATGGGGAAGGTAGGGGGCAGGTAGGGGGCAGGGCATGTAGGGGGAGGGTAAGGGCATGTAATGGGGAAGGTAAGGGTCATGTAAGGGGGAAGGTAAGGTCATGTAAGGGGGAAGGGAAGGGCATGTAATGGGGAGGTAAGGTCATGTAGGGGGAAGGTAAGGGCATGTAGGGGGAAGGTAAGGGCATGTAGGGGGAAGGTAAGGTCATGTAGGGGGAGGTAAGGTCATGTAGGGGGAGGTAAGGTCATGTAGGGGGGAAGGTAAGGTCATGTAGGGGGAAGGTAAGGGCATGTAGGGGGAAGGTAAGGTCATGTAGGGGGAAGGTAAGGGCATGTAGGGGGGGAAGGTAAGGTCATGTAGGGGGGTAGGGAAGGTAGGGGTCATGTAGGGGGGGAACGGAAGGGCATGTAGGGGGAAGGTAGGGGTCATGTAGGGGACAGGTAGGGGTCATGTAGGGGGGGCAGGGCATGGGGGAGGGTAAGGTCATGTAGGGGGAAGGTAAGGGCATGTAGGGGGGGAAGGTAAGGGCATGTAGGGGGAGGTAAGGGCATTTAGGGGGGAAGGTAAGGTCATGTAGGGGGAAGGTAAGGTCATGTAGGGGGAGGTAAGGTCATGTAGGGGGGAGGTAAGGTCAGGTAGGGGGAGGTAAGGTCATGTAGGGGGAAGGTAAAGGCATGTAGGGGGAAGGTAAGGTCATGTAGGGGGAAGGTAAGGGCATGTAGGGGGAAGGTAAGGTCATGTAGGGGGAAGGTAAGTTCATGTAGGGGGAAGGTAAGGTCATGTAGGGGGAAGGTATGGTCATGTAGGGGGAAGGTAAGGTCATGTAGGGGGGAAGGTGAGGGCTTGTAGGGGGGAAGGTAAGGTCATGTAGGGGGAAGGTAAGGTCATGTAGGGGGGAAGGTAAGGTCATGTAGGGGGAAGGTAAGGTCATGTAGGGGGAAGGTAAGGTCATGTAGGGGGAAGGTAAGTTCATGTAGGGGGAAGGTAAGGTCATGTAGGGGGAAGGTAAGGTCATGTAGGGGGAAGGTAAGGGCTTGTAGGGGGAGGTAAGGTCATGTAGGGGGAAGGTAAGGTCATGTAGGGGGAAGGTAAGGTCATGTAGGGGGAAGGTAAGGTCATGTAGGGGGAAGGTAGGGGAGGAAAGGTTTGGGGACAGGTAGGGGGCAGGTAGGTGGACAGAGTAAACAATGAACCCTTTTAGTATTGGTGGTAGTTAAAATAGATGATAAACAAAGAAAATCACGATGAGGATAAACATGAGGAGGAGGAAGATGAAGATGAGGAGGAGGAGGAGGATGAAGAGGATGAAGATGAGGAGGAGGAGGAGGAGGAAGATGAAGGTGAGGAGGAAGATGAAGATGAGGAGGAAGATGAAGACAAGGAGGAGGATGAATATGAGGATGAAAATTAGGAGAACGAAGGAGGAGGATGAGTAGGATGAAGATGAGGAGGAGGTGGATTATAAAGAGGAGTCAGATGAAGATGAGGTGGATGATGAAGAGGTGAAGGATGACGATGAGGAGGAGGAGGAAGATGAAGAGGAGGTGGATGATGATGAGGAGGTGGATGATGAAGAGGTGGTGGATGATGAAGAGGTGTACGATGAAGATGAGGTGGAGGAGGAGGAGGAAGATGAGGAGTAGGTGGATGATGACGAGGAGTCGGATGAAGATGAGGAGGAGGAATATGAGGAAGAGGAGGATGAGGAGGAGGATGAGGAGGAGGTGGAGGATGAAGATGAGGAGGAGGTGGAAGATGAAGAGTAGGTGGAGGATGAAGATGGGAGAAGGAGGATAATGAGGAGGAGGAGGAGTATGAAGATGAAGAGGATGGTGGAGGTGGAGGATGAAGATGAGGAGGAGGAGGTGGATGAGGATGAAGAAGACATGGAGGACAAAGAAGAGAAGGATGAAGAGGAAGATGAAGATGAGGAAGAGGTGGATGAGGATGAAGAGGAGGTGGATGAAGTGGAGGAGGATGAAGATGAGTAGGTGGAGGATGAGAGGATGTCCATCAGATGGATCACTGCCTCTCTTGTCCTGACATGTCCATCAGATGGATCACTGCCTCTCTTGTCCTGACATGTCCATCAGATGGATCACTCACTCTCTTGTCCTGACATGTCCATCAGATGGATCACTGCCTCTCTTGTCCTGACATGTCCATGGATGGATCACTGCCTCTCTTGTCCTGACATGTCCATCAGATGGATCATGCCTCTCTTGAGGACATGTCCATCAGATGGATCACTGCCTCTCTTGTCCTGACATGTCCATCAGATGGATCACTGCCTCTCTTGTCCTGATGTCCATCAGATGGACATGTCCATCAGATGGATCACTGCCTCTCTTGTCCTGACATGTCCATCAGATGGATCACTGCCTCTCTTGTCCTGACATGTCCATCAGATGGATCACTGCCTCTCTTGTCCTGACATGTCCATCAGATGGATCACTGCCTCTCTGGTCCTGACATGTCCATCAGATGGATCACTGCCTCTCTTGTCCTGACATGTCCATCAGATGGATCACTGCCTCTCTGGTCCTGACATGTCCATCAGATGGATCACTGCCTCTCTGGTCCTGACATGTCCATCAGATGGATCACTGCCTCTCTGGTCCTGACATGTCCATCAGATGGATCACTGCCTCTCTTGTCCTGACATGTCCATCAGATACCACGATGCAGTTGGCATCAGTTTCTGATAATTGCTAGTCTCTTTCCAGTGATCCTGCCGACCAAGGATGAAGAGTAACAGCGTAACCTCTGTTGCTACCATGACAAAGACCAAAGCCGTTGAGGAAAGAGGTGTCTCTCTGTCACAAGTGAAGGATCTTTTAAACAAACAAAAAGAGTTCTACAAGCAGTTGTTACAACAACAAGAAAATAACTTTAAGTGTTTCTGTCCAAATACTGGTGGATTCAACTAAATAACAGATTGCAGTTCTCCCAGGGTCAGCTCGATGAGTTGAAACAGGAGAATGGCAAGATGGCAGCAGTCTGTAAGTCATTGAGAGAGGGCATGAGTTCTTTGTGTGAATCCATGATAGCAATGACAGATAAATCTGGAGGGACAATCATGGTTGTGGACGGAATTGCAGGATGTATACTGTACATGAGACCTGGACAGAGTACGAGGACAAAGTGAGGGAAATTATCTCAGAGAAATTGAAGATGGGCCAATACGACTGGAAAACCCACCACCGGCCCAGGTGACATCCTCAGGCTGATAGTAGTCAAGTTCTTGACGAACTTCTTATGGCTGAGATCCCGTTAACGGGATCGATATGACAACAGTCGGTGAAAGTGCAGGGCGCCAAATTCAAACAACAGAAATCTCATAATTAAAATTCCTCAAACATACAAGTATTATACACCATTTTAAAGATAAACTTGTTGTTAATCCAACCACAGTGTCTGATTTCAAAAGGCTTTACGACGAAAGCACACGACGAAAGCAAACGATTATGTTAGGTCAGTACCTAGTTATGTTAGGTCAGTACTTCACAGAAAAACACAGCCATTTTTCCTGCCAAAGAGAGGACTCACAAAAATCAGAAATAGAGATAAAATTAATCACTTACCTTTGATGATCTTTATCAGATGACACTCATAGGACTTCATATTACACAATACATGTATGTTTTGTTCGATAAAGGGTCTCTCCAGAGACACAGGAAGTCAACTCTTCTGTCCCATAGGGTCTCTGAAGGACACACAGGTAGTCAACTCTTCTGTCCTATAGGGTCTCTCCAGAGACACAGGAAGTCAACTCTTCTGTCCCATAGGGTCTCTCCAGAGACACAGGAAGTCAACTCTTCTGTCCCATAGGGTCTCTGAAGGACACACAGGTAGTCAACTCTTCTGTCCTATAGGGTCTCTCCAGAGACACAGGAAGACAAGTCTTCTCTCCTATAGGGTCTCTCCAGAGACACAGGAAGTCAACTCTTCTGTCCCATAGGGTCTCTCCAGAGACACAGGAAGTCAACTCTTCTGTCCCATAGGGTCTCTCCAGAGACACAGGAAGTCAACTCTTCTGTCCCATAGGGTCTCTCCAGAGACACAGGATGTCAACTCTTCTGTCCCATATGGTCTCTGAAGGACACACAGGAAGTCAACTCTTCTGTCCCATAGGGTCTCTCCTCTCCAGAGACACAGGAAGTCAACTCTTCTGTCCCATAGGGTCTCTCCTTTCCAGAGACACAGGAAGTCAACTCTTCTGTCCTATAGGGTCTCTCCAGAGACACAGTAAGTCAACTCTTCTGTCCCATAGGGTCTCTGAAGGAGACACAGGAAGTGAACTCTTCTGTCCCTTAGGGTCTCTCCAGAGACACAGTAAGTCAACTCTTCTGTCCCATAGGGTCTCTGAAGGAGACACAGGAAGTGAACTCTTCTGTCCCATAGGGTCTCTCCAGAGACACAGGAATACCACTTTTCTGTCCCATAGGGTCTCTGAAGGAGACACCGGAAGTCAACTATTCTGTCCCATAGGGTCTCTGAAGGAGACACAGGAAGTCAACTCTTCTGTCCCATTGGGTCTCTGAAGGAGACACAGGAAGACAACCCATCTGTCCCATAGGGTCTATCCAGACGCAGGAAATTGCTGTCACTTCCAATGCCATGGAAATAACTCAGAACCAGCCTTGTGTTCAAACCACTCACCACACTTTCCACTGCAGTTCATTGACGCCATAGGCCTTGAGTTCAGCTGGAGAAACATTACACACTTGCATTCCTCCTATGTCCCTTGGGTTGAGGATCTGACCTACTCATTCTCCTCTTTAGGAGCATGTTTCCATGTTCTGTAGAAATCTCATTGTTTCCAGTGGGAGGATGAAGCCCAGGTCTGAGGGCAGATGAAGGGGATAGCATATGTTGAAATGAAACATTCCACAACCCTGACACAGACCCCTTCCAGAGAGACCATGTTCTGAGCTCTACTAGATCCACCGTGCCAGAATCTCCTCAGAGTTCTACTGGGGCCTAAGATTCTATCAGTAGTGGAAAACTACCCAATTTTCATACTTGAGTAAAAGTAAAGATGCCTTTAAAAGAAAATGACTCAAGTAAAAGTGAAAGACACCCAGTAAAATAGCAGAGTAAAAGTCAAAAGTATTTGGTTTGAAATGTACATAAGTATCAATAAAAGCATAAATCATATAACATTTCTAAAATGAAGCAAACCAGCTTGATTTTCTTGTTTTGTATTTATTTACGGATCGCCAGGGGCACAGTTCAACACTCAGACATCATTTACAAATAAAGCATTTGTCTTTAGTGAGTCTGCCAGATCAGAGGCAGTAGGGATGACCAGGGATGTTCTCTGTTTAGTGAGTTTGCCAGATCAGAGGCAGTAGGGATGACCAGGGATCTTCTCTTGATAAGTGTGTGGATTAGACCATTTTCCTGTCCTGCAAAGCATTCAAAATGTAGCGAGCACTTTTGGGAGTCAGGGAAAATGTACGGAAAAAAATAACATTATTTACCTCTGTGTACGAAGGTGTAGTTTAATACTCTCCTCTGTGTCAGAAGGTGTAGTTTAATACACTGTGCCAGAAGGTGTAGTTTAATACACTCCTCTGTGTCAGAAGGTGTAGTTTAATACTCTCCTCTGTGTCAGAAGGTGTAGTTTAATACTCTGTGCCAGAAGGTGTAGTTTAAAACTCTCCTCTGTGTCAGAAGGTGTAGATTAATACCCTCCTCTGTGTCAGAAGGTGTAGTTTAATACCCTCCTCTGTGTCAGAAGGTGTAGTTTAATACTCTCCTCTGTGTCAGAAGGTGTAGTTTAATACCCTCCTCTGTGTCAGAAGGTGTAGTTTAATACTCTCCTCTGTGTCAGAAGGTGTAGTTTAATACTCTCCTCTGTGTCAGAAGGTGTAGTTTAATACTCTCCTCTGTGTCAGAAGGTGTAGTTTAATACTCTCCTCTGTGTCAGAAGGTGTAGATTAATACCCTCCTCTGTGTCAGAAGGTGTAGTTTAATACTCTGTGTCAGAAGGTGTAGTTTAATACTCTCCTCTGTGTCAGAAGGTGTAGTTCAATACTCTCCTCTGTGTCAGAAGGTGTAGTTTAATACTCTCCTCTGTGTCAGAAGGTGTAGTTTAATACTCTCCTCTGTGTCAGAAGGTGTAGTTTAATACTCTCCTCTGTGCCAGAAGGTGTAGTTTAATACTCTCCTCTGTGTCAGAAGGTGTAGTTTAATACTCTCCTCTGTGTCAGAAGGTGTAGTTCAATACTCTCCTCTGTGTCAGAAGGTGTAGTTTAATACTCTGTGCCAGAAGGTGTAGTTCAATACTCTCCTCTGTGTCAGAAGGTGTAGTTTAATACTCTCCTCTGTGTCAGAAGGTGTAGTTCAATACTCTCCTCTGTGTCAGAAGGTGTAGTTCAATACTCTCCTCTGTGTCAGAAGGTGTAGTTCAATACTCTCCTCTGTGTCAGAAGGTGTAGTTTAATACTCTCCTCTGTGTCAGAAGGTGTAGTTTAATACTCTCCTCTGTGTCAGAAGGTGTAGTTTAATACTCTCCTCTGTGCCAGAAGGTGTAGTTTAATACTCTCCTCTGTGTCAGAAGGTGTAGTTTAATACTCTCCTCTGTGTCAGAAGGTGTAGTTTAATACTCTCCTCTGTGTCAGAAGGTGTAGTTTAATACTCTGTGTCAGAATGTGTAGTTTAATACTCTCCTCTGTGTCAGAATGTGTAGTTTAATACTCTCCTCTGTGCCAGAATGTGTAGTTCAATAATCTCCTCTGTGTCAGAAGGTGTAGTTTAATACTCTCCTCTGTGCCAGAAGGTGTAGTTTAATACTCTCCTCTATGTCAGAAGGTGTAGTTTAATACTCTGTGCCAGAAGGTGTAGTTTAATACTCTGTGCCAGAAGGTGTAGTTTAATACTCTCCTCTGTGTCAGAAGGTGTAGTTTAATACCCTCCTCTGTGCCAGAAGGTGTAGTTTAATACTCTGTGCCAGAAGGTGTAGTTTAAAACTCTCCTCTGTGTCAGAAGGTGTAGTTTAATACTCTCCTCTGTGTCAGAAGGTGTAGTTTAATACTCTCCTCTGTGTCAGAAGGTGTAGTTTAATACTCTGTGCCAGAAGGTGTAGTTTAATACTCTCCTCTGTGTCAGAATGTGTAGTTTAATACTCTCCTCTGTGTCAGAATGTGTAGTTTAATACTCTCCTCTGTGTCAGAAGGTGTAGTTTAATACTCTGTGCCAGAAGGTGTAGTTTAATACTCTCCTCTGTGTCAGAAGGTGTAGTTTAATACTCTCCTCTGTGCCAGAAGGTGTAGTTTAATACTCTCCTCTGTGTCAGAAGGTGTAGTTTAATACTCTCCTCTGTGCCAGAAGGTGTAGTTTAATACTCTGTGTCAGAAGGTGTAGTTTAATACCCTCCTCTGTGCCAGAAGGTGTAGTTTAATACTCTCCTCTGTGCCAGAAGGTGTAGTTTAATACTCTCCTCTGTGCCAGAAGGTATAGTTTAATACTCTCCTCTGTGCCAGAAGGTGTAGTTTAATACTCTCCTCTGTGTCAGAAGGTGTAGTTTAATACTCTCCTCTGTGTCAGAAGGTGTAGTTTAATACTCTGTGTCAGAAGGTGTAGTTTAATACTCTCCTCTGTGTCAGAAGGTGTAGTTTAATACTCTCCTCTGTGTCAGAAGGTGTAGTTTAATACTCTCCTCTGTGTCAGAAGGTGTAGTTTAATACTCTCCTCTGTGTCAGAAGGTGTAGTTTAATACCCTCCTCTGTGCCAGAAGGTGTAGTTTAATACTCTCCTCTGTGCCAGAAGGTGTAGTTTAATACTCTCCTCTGTGCCAGAAGGTGTAGTTTAATACTCTGTGTCAGAAGGTGTAGTTTAATACTCTCCTCTGTGTCAGAAGGTGTAGTTTAATACTCTCCTCTGTGCCAGAAAGTGTAGTTTAATACTCTGTGTCAGAAGGTGTAGTTTAATACTCTCCTCTGTGTCAGAAGGTGTAGTTTAATACTCTCCTCTGTGTCAGAAGGTGTAGTTTAATACCCTCCTCTGTGTCAGAAGGTGTAGTTTAATACTCTGTGTCAGAAGGTGTAGTTTAATACTCTCCTCTGTGACAGAAGGTGTAGTTTAATACTCTCCTCTGTGTCAGAAGGTGTAGTTTAATACTCTCCTCTGTGTAAGAAGGTGTAGTTTAATACTCTCCTCTGTGTCAGAAGGTGTAGTTTAATACTCTGTGTCAGAAGGTGTAGTTTAATACTCTCCTCTGTGTAAGAAGGTGTAGTTTAATACTCTCCTCTGTGTCAGTTTAAACTCTGTGTCAGAAGGTGTAGTTTAATACTCTGTGTCAGAAGGTGTAGTTTAATACTCTCCTCTGTGTCAGAAGGTGTAGTTTAATACTCTCCTCTGTGTCAGAAGGTGTAGTTTAATACTCTCCTCTGTGTAAGAAGGTTTAGTTTAATACTCTCCTCTGTGTCAGAAGGTGTAGTTTAATACTCTGTGTCAGAAGGTGTAGTTTAATACTCTCCTCTGTGTAAGAAGGTGTAGTTTAATACTCTCCTCTGTGTCAGAAGGTGTAGTTTAATACTCTGTGTCAGAAGGTGTAGTTTAATACTCTCATCTGTGTCAGAAGGTGTAGTTTAATACTCTCCTCTGTGTCAGAAGGTGTAGTTTAATACTCTCCTCTGTGTCAGAAGGTGTAGTTTAATACTCTCCTCTGTGTCAGAAGGTGTAGTTTAATACTCTCCTCTGTGTAAGAAGGTGTAGTTTAATACTCTCCTCTGTGTCAGAAGGTGTAGTTTAATACTCTGTGTCAGAAGGTGTAGTTTAATACTCTGTGTCAGAAGGTGTAGTTTAATACTCTCCTCTGTGTCAGAAGGTGTAGTTTAATACTCTCCTCTGTGTCAGAAGGTGTAGTTTAATACTCTCCTCTCTGTGTCAGAAGGTGTAGTTTAATACTCTGTGTCAGAAGGTGTAGTTTAATACTCTCCTCTGTGTAAGAAGGTGTAGTTTAATACTCTCCTCTGTGTCAGAAGGTGTAGTTTAATACTCTGTGTCAGAAGGTGTAGTTTAATACTCTCATCTGTGTCAGAAGGTGTAGTTCAATACTCTCCTCTGTGTCAGAAGGTGTAGTTTAATACTCTCCTCTGTGTCAGAAGGTGTAGTTTAATACTCTCCTCTGTGCCAGAAGGTGTAGTTTAATACTCTCCTCTGTGTAAGAATGTGTAGTTTAATACTCTCCTCTGTGTCAGAAGGTGTAGTTTAATACTCTGTGTCAGAAGGTGTAGTTTAATACCCTCCTCTGTGCCAGAAGGTGTATTTCAATACTCTCCTCTGTGTCAGAAGGTGTAGTTTAATACTCTCCTCTGTGTCAGAAGGTGTAGTTTAATACTCTCCTCTGTGCCAGAAGGTGTAGTTTAATACTCTCCTCTGTGTCAGAAGGTGTAGATTAATACTCTCCTCTGTGTCAGAAGGTGTAGTTTAATACTCTGTGCCAGAAGGTGTAGTTTAATACTCTCCTCTGTGTCAGAAGGTGTAGTTTAATACTCTCCTCTGTGTCAGAAGGTGTAGTTTAATACTCTCCTCTGTGCCAGAAGGTGTAGTTTAATACTCTCCTCTGTGTCAGAAGGTGTAGATTAATACTCTGTGCCAGAAGGTGTAGTTTAATACTCTCCTCTGTGTCAGAAGGTGTAGTTTAATACTCTGTGCCAGAAGGTGTAGTTTAATACTCTCCTCTGTGTCAGAAGGTGTAGTTTAATACTCTCCTCTGTGTCAGAAGGTGTAGTTTAATACTCTCCTCTGTGCCAGAAGGTGTAGTTTAATACTCTCCTCTGTGTCAGAAGGTGTAGTTTAATACTCTGTGTCAGAAGGTGTAGTTTAATACTCTCCTCTGTGTCAGAAGGTGTAGTTTAATACTCTCCTCTGTGCCAGAAGGTGTAGTTTAATACTCTCCTCTGTGTCAGAAGGTGTAGTTTAATACTCTGTGTCAGAAGGTGTAGTTTAATACTCTCATCTGTGTCAGAAGGTGTAGTTTAATACTCTCCTCTGTGCCAGAAGGTGTAGTTTAATACTCTCCTCTGTGTCCAGACTCTCCTCTGTGCCAGAAGGTGTAGTTTAATACTCTCCTCTGTTAAGAAAGTTTACTCTCCTCTGTGTCAGAAGGTGTAGTTTAATACTCTGTGCCAGAAGGTGTAGTTTAATACTCTCCTCTGTGTCAGAAGGTGTAGTTTAATACTCTCCTCTGTGCCAGAAGGTGTAGTTTAATACTCTCCTCTGTGCCAGAAGGTGTAGTTTAATACTCTCCTCTGTGCCAGAAGGTGTAGTTTAATACTCTGTGCCAGAAGGTGTAGTTTAATACTCTCCTCTGTGCCAGAAGGTGTAGTTTAATACTCTCCTCTGTGCCAGAAGGTGTAGTTTAATACTCTGTGTCAGAAGGTGTAGTTTAATACTCTCCTCTGTGCCAGAAGGTGTAGTTTAATACTCTCCTCTGTGCCAGAAGGTGTAGTTTAATACTCTCCTCTGTGTCAGAAGGTGTAGATTAATACTCTGTGCCAGAAGGTGTAGTTTAATACTCTCCTCTGTGTCAGAAGGTGTAGTTTAATACTCTGTGCCAGAAGGTGTAGTTTAATACTCTCCTCTGTGCCAGAAGGTGTAGTTTAATACTCTCCTCTGTGTCAGAAGGTGTAGTTTAATACTCTCCTCTGTGCCAGAAGGTGTAGTTTAATACTCTCCTCTGTGCCAGAAGGTGTAGTTTAATACTCTCCTCTGTGTCAGAAGGTGTAGTTTAATACTCTCCTCTGTGTCAGAAGGTGTAGTTTAATACACTCCTCTGTGTCAGAAGGTGTAGTTTAATACTCTCCTCTGTGTCAGAAGGTGTAGTTTAATACTCTCCTCTGTGCCAGAAGGTGTAGTTTAATACACTGTGCCAGAAGGTGTAGTTTAATACTCTCCTCTGTGTCAGAAGGTGTAGTTTAATACTCTCCTCTGTGTCAGAAGGTGTAGTTTAATACTCTGTGTCAGAAGGTGTAGTTTAATACTCTCCTCTGTGTCAGAAGGTGTAGTTTAATACTCTCCTCTGTGTCAGAAGGTGTAGTTTAATACTCTCCTCTGTGTCAGAAGGTGTAGTTTAATACTCTCCTCTGTGTCAGAAGGTGTAGTTTAATACTCTCCTCTGTGTCAGAAGGTGTAGTTTAATACTCTCCTCTGTGTCAGAAGGTGTAGTTTAATACTCTCCTCTGTGTCAGAAGGTGTAGTTTAATACTCTCCTCTGTTTTAGAAGGTGTAGTTTAATACCCTCCTCTGTGTCAGAATTGGGGAAATGCAGAGGAAGTAGACATTTTACGACGAGTCCCAGCTTACATTTCAAGGCAGCAGTTTCATATTCACAAGGCTTTGACTGGCACAGAACATCAAGGGTATAAATGAGGTGATGACATATTGGTTGGACTGGTACGTGTTTGGATAACACTTGTCTTTACAGTACTGCATGTAACATGACATACAGTAGGGTAGGTTATATTGACAAGTGTGTCCCCCCCGCCCAATCAGACAAACATCCAGCTGAAGGAATAATATTTGACACAATGAAAGTGTTCCACCACTTTTCATAAACGTTGTCATAAAACAACAGGGCACATGGAGAGAAGTGGCTGCCCAGAATAGCCTGCTCTAACAAGCCTGTTGCAAGGACAAAAGTTACATTGACCTGAAGCACAGTTAGGAGACAACTCACCGCCAGTCAGGGGCCAAAAGTTACATTGACCTGAAGCACAGTTAGGAGACAGCTCACCGCCAGTCAGGGGCCCCATACCTACATCGCAAAATAGACCTTTAAAACTATTTTGAAGGTTTACTGTCGTCATTGATCGCACCAACATTTTGCTGTAGTTTCAATACGTTATACCCAAACCATGTAACAATACAGACTCGGCATAGACGGAACTACCAAAATAAAGGAAACACCAACGTGACGGTTCTTAATAGCTTATCGGACCAACACGAGTGCCAAATGCGTCTCGGCATATATTCCACGAGTGTCTGGAACTCTATTGGAGGGATGCGACACCATTCTTCCATAAGACATTTTATAATGTGTTGTTTTAGTTGACGTTGGTGGAAAATGCTGACTCAGGCAAGTGTTCAATTGGTTTGAAATCTGTCAACAGAGACCCTATTCCCCTTTGAAACTCCTTTTTCAAAGTCACTGAGATCTCTTCTTCTAGCCATGGTAGCCAGAATAACGGACGACTGGGCATTTTTTAATACACGACTCTAAGCATGATGGGATGTTAATTGCTTAATTAACTCGGGAACCAAATATGTGTGGAAGCACCTACTTTCAATATACATTATGTTGGTAGTTACCTGTAATTCAGTAGTCTCTATTACGGTCCTGGTGAGGGAGTCGAAGGAACCATCGTGAGAAAACCATTAGTCTAACATTAGCGAGTGTTGGTACTGTTATGGGACCTCCAGGCCTTGTAAAACAGCTTTGCCAATATGTTTGTCACACCAGTGGAACACTTCGTCATTAGTATGAAATCACTGAGACCACCTGCTTTTTTTCTCAAGTCTTGTCCTACAGAGAAGAACTCAGAGCGCTCGGCAACAGAAGAATGTTTCCCTATGACATCACAGCAAAAGCAGACATTCGTAATAGTCCTGGGGGTCTTTGGTCGCTATGACATCACATCATTCAATTACACAGTGCACATATATCTTTGTGACAGTTATATTGACTAAAACAGGGAGGGCTCCTCTTATTAGCATGTAGAGTACAATATCCTGTTTCTGTATTTCACTCTATACATGTTCAGTACTCTGTCCTGTGACTTGAAGTTCAGGGTTATGCTAGTTTGGAATTCTGTCGGGACGTTGGACGTGACGTATTCGTCCACTCGTCTGTGTGTTTAGATAGGAGTCATGTTGTGTCCCTTTCTTCCCACGCTGCGGCTAACAGTACTCTGTGCACGCCCTGGCCTTGCTGCCCTCTCTGTGTGAAGGGCTGGGCTGAGCACACAGAGAGACCCTGTCAAAAATGCCAGGCATCCCGACCTGGCCTTCCTCTCAAAGAGGACTGTTGTGCTCTTTTTCTCAAAGAATCACTTTGACTTAATCCATTGTATCCTTCCACTGTGTCCTTCCACTGTGTCCTTCCACATCCTTCCACTGTGTCCTTCCACTGTGTCCTTCCACTGTGTCCTTCCACTGTGTCCTTCCACATCCTTCCACTGTATCCTTCCACTGTGTCCTTCCACATCCTTCCACTGTATCCTTCCACTGTGTCCTTCCACTGTGTCCTTCCACTGTATCCTTCCACTGTGTCCTTCCACTGTGTCCTTCCAGATCCTTCCACTGTATCCTTCCACTGTGTCCTTCCACATCCTTCCACTGTGTCCTTCCACATCCTTCCACTGTATCCTTCCACTGTGTCCTTCCACATCCTTCCACTGTATCCTTCCACTGTGTCCTTCCACTGTGTCCTTCCACTGTATCCTTCCACTGTGTCCTTCCACAGTGTCCTTCCACATCCTTCCACTGTGTCCTTCCACATCCTTCCACTGTGTCCTTCCACTGTATCCTTCCACTGTGTCCTTCCACTGTGTCCTTCCACATCCTTCCACTGTATCCTTCCACTGTGTCCTTCCACATCCTTCCACTGTATCCTTCCACTGTGTCCTTCCACTGTGTCCTTCCACTGTATCCTTCCACTGTGTCCTTCCACTGTGTCCTTCCACTGTGTCCTTCCACTGTGTCCTTCCACATCCTTCCACATCCTTCCACTGTGTCCTTCCACATCCTTCCACTGTATCCTTCCACTGTGTCCTTCCACTGTGTCCTTCCACTGTGTCCTTTCACATCCTTCCACTGTATCCTTCCACTGTGTCCTTCCACATCCTTCCACTGTGTCCTTCCACTGTGTCCTTCCACATCCTTCCACTGTGTCCTTCCACATCCTTCCACTGTATCCTTCCACTGTGTCCTTCCACTGTGTCCTTCCACTGTGTCCTTCCACATCCTTCCACTGTGTCCTTCCACATCCTTCCACTGTGTCCTTCCACATCCTTCCACTGTGTCCTTCCATATCCTTCCACTGTGTCCTTCCACATCCTTCCACTGTATCCTTCCACTGTGCCCTTCCACTGTGTCCTTCCACATCCTTCCACTGTATCCTTCCACTGTGTCCTTTCACATCCTTCCACTGTGTCCTTCCACTGTGTCCTTCCACTGTGTCCTTCCACTGTGTCCTTCCACATCCTTCCACTGTGTCCTTCCACTGTGTCCTTCCACATCCTTCCACTGTGTCCTTCCACTGTGTCCTTCCACTGTGTCCTTCCACATCCTTCCACTGTGTCCTTCCACTGTGTCCTTCCACATCCTTCCACTGTGTCCTTCCACTGTGTCCTTCCACTGTGTCCTTCCACATCCTCCCACTGTGTCCTTCCACATCCTTCCACTGTGTCCTTCCACATCCTTCCACTGTGTCCTTCCACTGTGTCCTTCCACTGTGTCCTTCCACTGTGTCCTTCCACATCCTTCCACTGTGTCCTTCCACTGTGTCCTTCCACTGTGTCCTTCCACATCCTTCCACTGTGTCCTTCCACATCCTTCCACTGTGTCCTTCCACTGTGTCCTTCCACTGTGTCCTTCCACATCCTTCCACTGTGTCCTTCCACATCCTTCCACTGTGTCCTTCCACTGTGTCCTTCCACTGTGTCCTTCCACTGTGTCCTTCCACTGTGTCCTTCCACATCCTTCCACTGTGTCCTTCCACATCCTTCCACTGTATCCTTCCACTGTGTCCTTCCACTGTGTCCTTCCACTGTGTCCTTCCACATCCTTCCACTGTGTCCTTCCACATCCTTCCACTGTGTCCTTCCACATCCTTCCACTGTGTCCTTCCATATCCTTCCACTGTGTCCTTCCACATCCTTCCACTGTATCCTTCCACTGTGTCCTTCCACTGTGTCCTTCCACATCCTTCCACTGTATCCTTCCACTGTGTCCTTTCACATCCTTCCACTGTGTCCTTCCACTGTGTCCTTCCACTGTGTCCTTCCACTGTGTCCTTCCACATCCTTCCACTGTGTCCTTCCACTGTGTCCTTCCACATCCTTCCACTGTGTCCTTCCACTGTGTCCTTCCACTGTGTCCTTCCACATCCTTCCACTGTGTCCTTCCACTGTGTCCTTCCACATCCTTCCACTGTGTCCTTCCACTGTGTCCTTCCACATCCTTCCACTGTGTCCTTCCACTGTGTCCTTCCACATACTCCCACTGTGTCCTTCCACATCCTTCCACTGTGTCCTTCCACATCCTTCCACTGTGTCCTTCCACTGTGTCCTTCCACTGTGTCCTTCCACTGTGTCCTTCCACATCCTTCCACTGTGTCCTTCCACTGTGTCCTTCCACTGTGTCCTTCCACATCCTTCCACTGTGTCCTTCCACATCCTTCCACTGTGTCCTTCCACTGTGTCCTTCCACTGTGTCCTTCCACATCCTTCCACTGTGTCCTTCCACTGTGTCCTTCCACATCCTCCTCCCACTGTGTCCTTCCACATCCTTCCACTGTGTCCTTCCACTGTGTCCACTGTGTCCTTCCACTGTGTCCTTCCACATCCTTCCACTGTGTCCTTCCACTGTGTCCTTCCACTGTGTCCTTCCCACTGTATCCTTCCACTGTGTCCTTCCACATCCTTCCACTGTATCCTTCCACTGTGTCCTTCCACTGTGTCCTTCCACTGTATCCTTCCACTGTGTCCTTCCACTGTGTCCTTCCAGATCCTTCCACTGTATCCTTCCACTGTGTCCTTCCACATCCTTCCACTGTGTCCTTCCACATCCTTCCACTGTATCCTTCCACTGTGTCCTTCCACATCCTTCCACTGTATCCTTCCACTGTGTCCTTCCACTGTGTCCTTCCACTGTATCCTTCCACTGTGTCCTTCCACTGTGTCCTTCCACATCCTTCCACTGTGTCCTTCCACATCCTTCCACTGTGTCCTTCCACTGTGTCCTTCCACCTTCCACTGTGTCCTTCCACATCCTTCCACTGTATGTCCTGTGTCCTTCCACATCCTCCCCATCCTTCCACTGTGTCCTTCCACTGTGTCCTTCACATCCTTCCACTGTGTCCTTCCACTGTGTCCTTCCACTGTGTCCTTCCACTGTGTCCTTCCACATCCTTCCACATCCTTCCACTGTGTCCTTCCACATCCTTCCACTGTATCCTTCCACTGTGTCCTTCCACTGTGTCCTTCCACTGTGTCCTTTCACATCCTTCCACTGTATCCTTCCACTGTGTCCTTCCACATCCTTCCACTGTGTCCTTCCACTGTGTCCTTCCACTGTGTCCTTCCACTGTGTCCTTCCACATCCTTCCACTGTGTCCTTCCACATCCTTCCACTGTATCCTTCCACTGTGTCCTTCCACTGTGTCCTTCCACTGTGTCCTTCCACATCCTTCCACTGTGTCCTTCCACATCCTTCCACTGTGTCCTTCCACATCCTTCCACTGTGTCCTTCCATATCCTTCCACTGTGTCCTTCCACATCCTTCCACTGTATCCTTCCACTATGCCCTTCCACTGTGTCCTTCCACATCCTTCCACTGTATCCTTCCACTGTGTCCTTTCACATCCTTCCACTGTGTTCTTCCACTGTGTCCTTCCACTGTGTCCTTCCACTGTGTCCTTCCACATCCTTCCACTGTGTCCTTCCACTGTGTCCTTCCACATCCTTCCACTGTGTCCTTCCACTGTGTCCTTCCACTGTGTCCTTCCACATCCTTCCACTGTGTCCTTCCACTGTGTCCTTCCACATCCTTCCACTGTGTCCTTCCACTGTGTCCTTCCACTGTGTCCTTCCACATCCTTCCACTGTGTCCTTCCACATCCTTCCACTGTGTCCTTCCACATCCTTCCACTGTGTCCTTCCACTGTGTCCTTCCACTGTGTCCTTCCACTGTGTCCTTCCACATCCTTCCACTGTGTCCTTCCACTGTGTCCTTCCACTGTGTCCTTCCACATCCTTCCACTGTGTCCTTCCACATCCTTCCACTGTGTCCTTCCACTGTGTCCTTCCACTGTGTCCTTCCACATCCTTCCACTGTGTCCTTCCACATCCTTCCACTGTGTCCTTCCACTGTGTCCTTCCCTTCCTTCCACTGTGTCCTTCCACTGTGTCCTTCCACTGTGTCCTTCCACATCCTTCCACTGTGTCCTTCCACATCCTTCCACTGTATCCTTCCACTGTGTCCTTCCACTGTGTCCTTCCACTGTGTCCTTCCACATCCTTCCACTGTGTCCTTCCACATCCTTCCACTGTGTCCTTCCACATCCTTCCACTGTGTCCTTCCACATCCTTCCACTGTGTCCTTCCACATCCTTCCACTGTGTCCTTCCACTGTGTCCTTCCACTGTGTCCTTCCACATCCTTCCACTGTGTCCTTATCCTTCCACTGTGTCCTTCCACATCCTTCCACTGTGTCCTTCCACTGTGTCCTTCCACTGTGTCCTTCCACTGTGTCCTTCCACATCCTTCCACTGTGTCCTTCCACTGTGTCCTTCCACATCCTTCCACTGTGTCCTTCCACTGTGTCCTTCCACTGTGTCCTTCCACATCCTTCCACTGTGTCCTTCCACTGTGTCCTTCCACATCCTTCCACTGTGTCCTTCCACTGTGTCCTTCCACATCCTTCCACTGTGTCCTTCCACATCCTTCCACTGTGTCCTTCCACATCCTTCCACTCCCACTGTGTCCTTCCACATCCTTCCACTGTGTCCTTCCACATCCTTCCACTGTGTCCTTCCACTGTGTCCTTCCACTGTGTCCTTCCACTGTGTCCTTCCACATCCTTCCACTGTGTCCTTCCACTGTGTCCTTCCACTGTGTCCTTCCACATCCTTCCACTGTGTCCTTCCACATCCTTCCACTGTGTCCTTCCACTGTGTCCTTCCACTGTGTCCTTCCACATCCTTCCACTGTGTCCTTCCACATCCTTCCACTGTGTCCTTCCACTGTGTCCTTCCACATCCTTCCACTGTGTCCTTCCACATCCTCCCACTGTGTCCTTCCACATCCTTCCACTGTGTCCTTCCACTGTGTCCTTCCACTGTGTCCTTCCACTGTGTCCTTCCACATCCTTCCACTGTGTCTTTCCACTGTGTCCTTCCACATCCTTCCACTATGTCCTCCTACTGTGTCCTTCCACTGTGTCCTTCCACATCCTTCTACTGTGTCCTTCCACATCCTTCCACTGTGTCCTTCCACTGTGTCCTTCCACATCCTTCCACTGTGTCCTTCCACATCCTTCCACTGTGTTCTTCCACATCCTTCCACTGTGTATTTTCCAAACAGAAGGAAGGAAAGGGTGATAATCAGACGTGCATCAATGCCAGAGAGAAGGAATTTGAAAGCAGAATGCTACTGGCGTTTGTGTCTCTGGTTTGACTGGAGTCTGATGAACTCTGAACTGAAGAGGTTAGACAATGTGGTCAGTGTGATTGATGGCTGTGCATGTGTGTGTGTCACTAGAAGTGCTGAGGCAGTCAGAAGATTGACTACAGTATAACACAAATATTTGGATCTATGGTTCAATGAGAGATATACATGGAAACGTTGTGTCATAAATGTTGAAACACAGTGTAAGAAGGTGATGGGCTCTTATGCGCTTGGTCTCATGTTATGAATGGGAGGCTGATAGACATTCGCTGATGGAAATGTATAGGTCTAACCAGGATGACAATTGATTACGGGTGTATAGTTTATGGAACAGTGGTGAAAACTTGGCTTCAGAGTCTGGACAGAATACATTATACAGCTTTAAGGATATGTATTGGTGCATTTAAATGAACAGTGGAGGCTGGTGAGATGCCTTTGGATATACGGCATTAAAAAAATTGTCTTTAGCTTATTAGTTTGAAAGGCTGTGATATTGATCCCCCTTGTGACGTCATCAGAATGCGCAGCTGAACGCTGGGTGTGTCACATTCTTCGTCGGGGCGAAAGAGAGGAGGACCAAAATGCAGCGTGATGATTATCCATATTTAATTTTTTTTTAACTTAAACGACGAACAAAAACAACAAACTGACAAAAAGAACGAAAACGAAACAGTCCCGTAAACACAGGCACACTGGAAACAGGAACAATAACCCACACCCCACAATACAAAACAGGCTACCTGAATATGGTTCCCAATCAGAGACAACGACAAACACCTGCCACTGATTGAGAACCATATCAGGCCAAAACACATAGAAACAGACAAACTAGACATACAACATAGAATGCCCACTCATATCACACCCTGACCAAACACAACATAGGAACAAACAACGCAAACCATGGTCAGAGTGTGACAGTATGCTGGAAACACTCGGTTTGTTATTTTTGACTAAAACATCACAAATTTCCTTTAAATACAAATAGCAAACTTGTTTTTGTGTGGATTCCACGACGAGGTTAGCTTTTAATTAACAGCTTGGACCGTTATCTCTTGTCCCGGAATCCCACTTAACAGACAGGTTGAAGCCTGCTTGACAGAGACGCTAAGCTGCTAGCCATCAAGCTAACAAAGTTGGCATCAGATGAGTTTTGCAATGGAGCCCTAGTTGTCTGGAGAAGTAAACTAACGGTTCCAACGCTGTAGGAGCTGTATCTACTATTTCTATTTCTGGACAAACCGGATCACTCAGAGTTCCAATGCGGCAATTGATTGCTTTGCCCGGGGATTATAAGCTCGAGGTGGCTTCCTTGATCACCCAGGTCGCCTGCCCACATAAGAAACTGGCGAAAACGCAGAGTGGAATGTTTACCTTTTCTATGCCGGTGGCTCAAAGACGTTCGCACTTGTTGGATGCATCTCCGCCTTCTCGTTTTCCGTTATCCGACTGGTGAGTGTTGCCCGGGGATCCCCCATCTGATAGCAGAGTTGAAAGAGCACAGCAATAGGAGCATGGCAATCAATGATGATCGCATGTAACGAGCCGTGGAAGCCGAACACAGTGGCCTCCCACAAAGCAGTCTACACTTCCAACGAGAAGCCCGGAACTGATACAAACAACGGATAGTTTCACCATCCTGGAGCCTGATCTTCATGCACCTTTGTCACTCAGGGTGTCTGTGTCTGCAGCCACGATGCCTTCTACTATGATTTCGAAGTCGACGTCAGCAACCTTCTGTCCCTGCTTTGGATCGAGCGGGGCTTCTCCATCTGTCAGAGGCCTGCACCAGGCGCCGGGAGCAATGGACTCAAGTGATCCTGCCTCTAGCGTGTCCATAAAGTGATCTCCGAATCCTGTAAGGTGTCGTCCTTCTCGCCAGCCGGGATCTTGGGCAGCTCCGTGGTAAGAAATGTGACTGTTCCTGGTGCAAAAACAATGTCCTATCCCAGAGCTTGAGTAAATGACATTACTAAGCAGCTCCCGAATGTACTCAGGGACACTCGATCGTCTGCTGATGCTGGCGCATGTCCTAAGGAATCCAGATATCCCTGAAGTGTGTTTTCTGAGGAGAGACGAAAACACCCGAGGTTCCCCGAGAATCATCGGCGATGGGTGAGTTGGATACTCCTGAGCCCATGCAACTGGGAAGAGTTAGGTTATCGGTTGGGGAATGCTCATGTAGGTTGAATTCTAATTGTCTGTACTGTGGAGTGGCGGTACATTATATAGCCACTTGCCCTGTTAAGAAACCCATTTATTTAGTGGGTACAAGTACTCTGGTGAGCCAGACTGGAGTCCCCTAATATCCATCGCACTCCCTACCTTTTTTTGTGATTCTGCTATGGGGAGACCAGTCTAAGTCTCTCCGGATGCTCACTGACTCTGGGGCAGATGAAAGTTTTATGGATGCTACAATGGTTTCTGAATTAGGTATTCCCATTCAACTTCTCTCTGTCCCCATGGATGCAAGGGCACTGGACTGCCACTCTATTGGAAGAGTCACCCATAGCACAGTGCCCGTTCATATACGGGTTTCAGGAAACCACAGTGAGACTGTACAGCCCTTCCTCATCGATTCCCCCAATGTTCCTGTGGTTTTGGGATTTTCTTGGCTCCAGCAACACAATCCTGTTATTGACTGGACCATGAGCTCCATCCTGGGTTGGAGCCCGTTTTGTCTCATTGCCTTAAAGCGGCACGGCCGTCCTTGAGACATCCCCCTCAGGATGTAAGCAAAGCCTCGGATGTCTCTGCCGTTCCCACTGAGTACTGTGACCTTCTGGAGGTCTTCAGAAAGGCACGTGCTACTTCTCTTCCCCCACACCGTCCTTATGATTGTGTCATTGATCTCCTCCTAGGCACCCCACCACCTCGTGGTCATCTTTATTCTCTACCCGGCCCAGAGACCAAAGCCATAGAGGAATACATAGAGGATTCTCTGGCCGCTGGGGCCATCAGTCCGTCTGCATCTCCTGCCGGCGCAGGGTTTTCCTTTGTGGAGAAGAAGGAAAAGACCCTGCGTCCGTGCATTGACTACCGGGGTCTGAATGATATAACAATCAGGAATTGATACCCCCTACCACTCCTCTTCTCGGATTTCGAATCTCTTCAGGGGACCATTATTTTTTTCCAAGCTGGGCCTTTGGAATGTCTACCACCTGGTTTGGATATGCAAAGGAGATGAGTGGAAGACAGCATTTAACACAACCAGAGGACATTATGAGTACCATTTGGACTCACCAACCCCCACGCTGTCTTCCAGGCTCTGGTAAACGATGTGCTCCGTGACAATGTTAAACCGTTTTGTGTTCGTGGATGACATCCTGTTTTTTTCCTGTTCTGCCAAGAACATGTTCTTCATGTCAGAGAAGTCATTCAGCGCCTCCTGGAGAACAAGTTGTTTGTGAAAGCCGAGAAGGGTGAGTTCCACCACTCTACAATCTCCTTTCTGGGATATGTCATCGCGGATGGAAAAGTCCAAATGGATCCTGAAAAAATTGAAAGCAGTGGCAGATTGACCTCAACCTACGTCTAGGGTGCAGTTACAGCGTTTCCTGGGGTTTGCTTCTATCGCCGTTTCATTCGGGGCTACAGCACCCTGGCGGCCCCCCTCTCTGCACTCACCTCTCCCAAAGTACCGTTCACATGGTCTCCAGCTGTTGCCTTTGTGGACCTGAAGCAACGTTCTGCTGTTCCTACATGCTTCAAGAGGGCCACCATTGTTCCTGTTCCCAAGAAAGCTAAGGTAACTGAGCTAAATGACTACCACCCCATAGCACTCACCTCTGTCATCGTGCTTTGAGAGACGAGTCAAGGACCACATCACCTCCACCCTACCTGACACCCTAGACCCACTCCAATTTGCTTACCACCCCAATAGGTCCACAGACGACGCAATCTCAACCACATTGCACACCGCCCTAACCCATCTGGACAAGAGGAATACCTATGTAAGTATGCTGTTCATCGACTACAGCTCAGCATTTAACACCATAGTACCCTCCAAACTCGTCATTAAGCTCGACACCCTGGGTCTCGACCCCGCCCTGTGCAACTGGGTACTGGACTTCCTGACGGGCCGCCCCCAGGTGGTGAGGGTAGGTAACAACATCTCCACCCCGCTGATCCTCAACACTGGGGCCCCACAAGGGCGTGTTCTCAATCCTCTCCTGTACTCCCTGTTCACCCATGACTGCGTGGCCATGCACGCCTCCAACTCAATCATCAAGTTTGCAGACGACAATACAGTGGTAGGCTTGATTACCAACAACGACGAGACGACGAGATGAGGGCCCTCGAAGTGTTGTGTCAGGAAAATAACCTCACACTCAATGTCAACAAAACAAAGGAGATGATCGTGGACTTCAGGAAACAACAGAGGGAGCACACGTGTGTCTATAAGGTAGTTGTTGTGAAATCGTTAGGTTAGATTACTTAGGTTAGATATTACTGCATGGTCAGAACTAGAAGCACAAGCATTTTGCTACACTTGCATTAACCTCTGCTAACCACGTGACAAATAAAATTTGATTGTAAACTGTCATGGTCAAAACATATTGATATAACAGTAGATAAGATTTGGAGAAGTCTGTCCATGATAAAGCGTTGCTCTACCTTCTTAACTGCACTATCAACAAGGCAGGTCCTACAGGCTCGAGTTTTGTCGCACCTTGACAACTGTTCAGTTGTGTGGTCAGGAACCACATAAAATAACTTGCAATTGGTTCAGAACAGGGCAGCACGGCTGGCCCTTGGATCTACACAGAGAGCTAACATTAATGCTATGCATGTCAATCTCTCCTGGCTCAAAGTGGAGGAGAGATTTACTTCATCACTACTTGTGTTTATGAGGGGTATTGACATGTTGAATGTACCGAGCTGCCTGTTTCAACTAGTGACACACAGCTCGGAGACCCATGCATGTCCCACAAGACATTCCACAAGAGGTCTCTTCACAGTCCCCAACTCCAGAACAGACTATGGGAGGCAAACAGTACTACATAGAGCCATAACTACATGGAACTCTATTCCACAGTACTACATAGAGCCATGACTACATGGAACTCTATTCCACAGTACTACATAGAGCCATAACTACATGGAACTCTATTCCACAGTACTACATAGAGCCATAACTACATGGAACTCTATTCCACAGTACTACATAGAGCCATAACTACATGGAACTCTATTCCACAGTACTACATAGAGCCATAACTACATGGAACTCTATTCCACAGTACTACATAGAGCCATAACTACATGGAACTCTATTCCACAGTACTACATAGAGCCATGACTACATGGAACTCTATTCCACAGTCCTACATAGAGCCATGACTACATGGAACTCTATTCCACAGTACTACATAGAGCCATAACTACATGGAACTCTATTCCACAGTACTACATAGAGCCATGACTACATGGAACTCTATTCCACAGTACTACATAGAGCCATGACTACATGGAACTCTATTCCACAGTACTACATAGAGCCATGACTACATGGAACTCTATTCCACAGTACTACATAGAGCCATGACTACATGGAACTCTATTCCACAGTACTACATAGAGCCATAACTACATGGAACTCTATTCCACAGTACTACATAGAGCCATGACTACATGGAACTCTATTCCACAGTACTACATAGAGCCATGACTACATGGAACTCTATTCCACAGTACTACATAGAGCCATGACTACATGGAACTCTATTCCACAGTACTACATAGAGCCATGACTACATGGAACTCTATTCCACAGTACTACATAGAGCCATGACTACATGGAACTCTATTCCACAGTACTACATAGAGCCATGACTACATGGAAATCTATTCCACAGTACTACATAGAGCCATGACTACACGGAACTCTATTCCACAGTACTACAGAGAGCCATGACTACATGGAACTCTATTCCACAGTACTACATAGAGCCAGGACTACACGGAACTCTATTCCACAGTACTACAGAGAGCCATGACTACATGGAACTCTATTCCACAGTACTACAGAGAGCCATGACTACATGGAACTCTATTCCACAGTACTACATAGAGCCATAACTACATGGAACTCTATTCCACATCAGGTAACTGATGCAAGTAGTAAAATTAGATTTAAAAAGCAGACAAAAATCACCTTATGGAACAGCAGGTACCTTGAATGAACACATACACAGGCACAGATACGTGAATACACACTATACAAACACACACACATGGTAACATTCACACTATACAAACACACACACACACATGATAACATTCACACTATACAAACACACACACATGGTAACATTCACACTATACAAACACACACACATGATAACATTCACACTATACAAACACACACACACACATGATAACATTCACACTATACAAACACAAACACACACACATGATAACATTCACACTATATAGAGCCATGACACATGGAACAGTACTACATAGAGCCATGACTACATGGAACATTCACACTATACAAACACACACACATGCCATTTTGTGTTGTAGATATGTGGTCCACAGGGCCTGAGGGCACACTTATAGATATGTGGTAGTGGATGACTACATGGAACTCTAGGGCACACTTAGTGCCATGTTGTAGAACTCTAGATATTCCACAGTAGGGGCCTGAGGGCACACTTAGTGTGTTGTAGCCATGGTAGTGGAGTACATGAGGGCACACACAGTATACATGGAGAGCCAGGGCACACATAGATATGTGGTAGTGGAGTAGGGGCACTGAGGGCACACTTAGTGTGTTGTAGATATGTGGTAGTGGAGTAGGGGCCTGAGGGCACACTAGTGTGTTGTAGATATGTGGTAGTGGAGTAGGGGCCTGAGGGCCATTACATGGAACTCTATTCCACAGTACTACATAGGGCCAGTGTGACTACATGGTAACTCTGAGGGCACACTTAGTGTGTTGTAGATATGTGGTAGTGGAGTAGGGGCCTGAGGGCACACTTAGTGTGTTCCACATGTGGTAGTGGAGTAGGGCCTGAGGGCACACAGTGTGTTGTAGATATGTGGTAGTGGATAGGGGCCTGAGGGCACACTTAGTGTGTTGTAGATATGAGCCAGTGGAGTAGGGGCCTGAGGGCACACTTAGTGTGTTGTAGACATGTGGTAGTGGAGTAGGGCCTGAGGGCACATGGTGTTCTATTAGATATGTGGTAGTGGAGTAGGGGCCTGAGGGCACACAGTGTGTTGTAGAATGTGGTAGTGGAGTAGGGGCCTGAGGGCACACTTAGTGTGTTGTAGATATGTGGTAGTGGAGTAGGGGCCTGAGGGCACACTTAGTGTGTTGTAGATATGTGGTAGTGGAGTAGAGGCCTGAGGGCACACTTAGTGTGTTGTAGATATGTGGTAGTGGAGTAGGGGCCTGAGGGCACACTTAGTGTGTTGTAGATATGTGGTAGTGGATACACCTGAGGGCACACTTAGTGTGTTGTAGATATGTGGTAGTGGAGTAGGGGCCTGAGGGCACACTTAGTGTGTTGTAGATATGTGGTAGTGGAGTAGGGGCCTGAGGGCACACACTTAGTGTGTTGATAAATCTGTTATGAATGTGTTGGGTGGTCCTTTGCATGGGGTGATGTAAGTTTCCTTTAACAATCAGTCTTTCAGATTGATGACACAGACACAGGAACCTTGGTATAAAACTATTTAGTAATAAAATGCAATTGCAGACAGAGTTTCACATACAGAATACTTCAGTAGTCTATAGTAAAGGTCTGTGTGGCGAAACAGGAGACAACACACTTCGTACAAACTACCGTCAATCATATCTTAACATTGTTGCATTGGATTAGATACAAAGTATCTAAGATGAGAAAAACATGTCTAGACTGTGGTTTCTCTCTCTGCTATCTCGGCCATGAGCCTGCTTGACTTTCAGCAGGTGCAGACAATTCTCAGCCTGAGAACTAAAGCAATATGTCTCCATTTACCCAGTACCTTTCCATCATTGCGCATTGCAAGCATACAAATAATATCACATATATACAGTAATCATGCCATCGGTGTAGCCCCACACCCGACCCCCAGGATAACCCCCAACAAATGTATTGTAATGCTTTTAAAATGTATAACTGCCTACATTTAGCTGAACCCCAGGAAGAGCAGCTAATGGGGATCCATAATAAACCCCAGGAAGAGCAGCTAATGGGGATCCATAATAAACCCCAGGAAGAGCAGCTAATGGGGATCCATAATAAACCCCAAGAAGAGCAACTAATGGGGATCCATAATAAACCCCAGGAAGAGCAACTAATGGGGATCCATAATAAACCCCAGGAAGAGCAGCTAATGGGGATCCATAATAAACCCCAGGAAGAGCAGCTAATGGGGATCCATAATAAACCCCAGGAAGAGCAGCTAATGGGGATCCATAATAAACCCCAGGAAGAGTAGCTAATGGGGATCCATAATAAACCCCAGGAAGAGCAGCTAATGGGGATCCATAATAAACCCCAGGAAGAGTAGCTAATGGGGATCCATAATAAACCCCAGGAAGAGCAGCTAATGGGGATCCATAATAAACCCCAGGAAGAGCAGCTAATGGGGATCCATAAGGGCACCCAGGAAGAGCAGCTATGGGGATCCATAATAAACCCCAAGAAGAGCAACTAATGGGGATGTGTAATAAACCCCAAGAAGAGTGGACTAATGGGAAACCATAATAAACCTTAGGAAGAGCAGCTAATGGGGATCCATAATAAACCCCAGGAAGAGCAACTAATGGGGATCCATAGTGGGCCTGTTAAACCCCAAGAAGAGCAATAATGGGGATCCATAATAAACCCCAAGAAGGGCAACTAATGGGGATCCATAATAAACCCCAAGAAGAGCAACTATGGGGATCCATAATAAACCCCAAGAAGAGCAACTAATGGGGATCCATAATAAATGTGGAAGAGCAACTAATGGGGATCCATAATAAACCCCAAGAAGAGCACACTAATGGGATCCATAATAAACCCCAGGAAGAGCAGCTGTTGGGGATCCATAATAAACCACAGGAAGAGCAGCTAATGGGGATCCATAATAAACCCCAAAGAGTCTTGGGGATTAATAAACCCCAAGAAGAGCAACTAAGGAAACCATAATAAACCCCAGGAAAAGCTAATTCCATAATAAACCCCAGGAAGAGCAGCTAATGGGGATCCATAATAAACCCCAAGAAGAGCAACTAATGGGGATCCATAATAAACCCCAAGAAGAGCAACTAATGGGGATCCATAATAAACCCCAAGAAGAGCAACTAATGGGGATCCATAATAAACCCCAGGAAGAGCAACTAATGGGGATCCATAATAAACCCCAATCATATCTTAACTAATGGGGATCCATAATTAAACCCCAGGAAGAGCAGCTAATGGGGATCCATAAAAACCCCAGGAAGAGCAGCTAATGGGGATCCATAATAAACCCCAGGAAGAGCAACTAATGGGATCCATAATAAACCTTTCAGGAAGGTGCAGCTAATGGGGATCCATAATAAACAGGAAGAGCAGCTAATGGGGATCCATAATAAACCCCAGGAAGAGCAGCTAATGGGGATCCATAATAAACCCCAGGAAGAGCAACTAATGGGGATCATAATAAACCCCAGGAAATAGCTAATGGGGATCCATAATAAACCCCAGGAAGAGCAGCTAATGGGGATCCATAATAAACCCCAGGAAGAGCAGCTAATGGGGATCCATAATAAACCCCAGGAAGAGTAGCTAATGGGGATCCATAATAAACCCCAGGAAGAGCAGCTAATGGGGATCCATAATAAACCCCAGGAAGAGCAGCTAATGGGGATCCATAATAAACCCCAGGAAGAGCAGCTAATGGGGATCCATAATAAACCCCAGGAAGAGCAGCTAATGGGGATCCATAATAAACCCCAGGAAGAGCAGCTAATGGGGATCCATAATAAACCCCAGGAAGAGCAGCTAATGGGGATCCATAATAAACCCCAGGAAGAGCAGCTAATGGGGATCCATAATAAACCCCAGGAAGAGCAGCTAATGGGGATCCATAATAAACCCCAGGAAGAGCAACTAATGGGGATCCATAATAAACCCCAGGAAGAGCAGCTAATGGGGATCCATAATAAACCCCAGGAAGAGCAACTAATGGGGATCCATAATAAACCCCAGGAAGAGCAGCTAATGGGGATCCATAATAAACCCCAGGAAGAGCAGCTAATGGGGATCCATAATAAACCCCAGGAAGAGCAGCTAATGGGGATCCATAATAAACCCCAGGAAGAGCAGCTAATGGGGATCCATAATAAACCCCAGGAAGAGCAGCTAATGGGGATCCATAATAAACCCCAGGAAGAGCAGCTAATGGGGATCCATAATAAACCCCAGGAAGAGCAGCTAATGGGGATCCATAATAAACCCCAGGAAAGCAGCTAATGGGGATCCATAATAAACCCCAGGAAGAGCAGCTAATGGGGATCCAAATAAACCCCAGGAAGAGCAGCTAATGGGGATCCATAATAAACCCCAGGAAGAGCAGCTAATGGGGATCCATAATAAACCCCAGGAAGAGCAGCTAATGGGGATCCATAATAAACCCCAGGAAGAGCAGCTAATGGGGATTCATAATAAACCCCAGGAAGAGCAGCTAATGGGGATCCATAATAAACCCCAGGAAGAGCAGCTAATGGGGATCCATAATAAATACAAATACAAAATCCCACTGCTACTGTTCTAAATGACAGCTGCAAATCAAATCAAATTGTATTTGTCACATGCGCCGAATACAACAGGTGTCGACGTTACCGTGAAATGCTGAATACAACAGGTGTAGTAGACCTTACAGTGAAATGCTGAATACAACAAGTGTAGTAGACCTCACAGTGAAATGCTGAATACAACAGGTGTAGTAGACCTTACAGTGAAATGCTGAATACAACAAGTGTAGTAGACCTCACAGTGAAATGCTGAATACAACAGGTGTAGTAGACCTTACAGTGAAATGCTGAATACAACAGGTGTAGTAGACCTTACAGTGAAATGCTGAATACAACAGGTGTAGTAGACCTTACAGTGAAATGCTGAATACAACAGGTGTAGTAGACCTTACAGTGAAATGCTGAATACAACAGGTGTAGTAGACCTTACAGTGAAATGCTTACTTAGAAACCCTTAAACTAACAATGCAGTTTTAAGAAAATAAAGTTTAGAAGATATTTACTAAATAAACTCAAGTAAAACATTTCAATAATACTAAATGAAACTAGTAGACAAGTCAGTGGTTTTGGTTGGTAGAGTTGGAAAGCTTGCTGATGAGAGTGGTTTGAGGGAGTTGGCGGTTCCCCCTTCTGTGGTGATAAGGGATTTTCCTCCATGGTTACTCTCAGATCCTGTTGTTGATCTAACCTTTGTAGAGAAAAGAAATGATTGGTCAGAAGTCAGTGATAAAGGGATACTGGTTGACAATAACATTCGTAGAAGTTTTAATGCTTTGTTATCGGGTTTCACAGATGGATCCAAGGTAGTGGGCCCACATGAGCAGGCGTTTACGTTCATTCATTCGATGTGCAGATATGTAGAAGACTAAAAGATGAGCTGTCAGTTGAAATGTTGGCGAAAATAGTTCCCCTCCAGTGGGTGGAGAACGTACAACCTGTTTGAATTATAGGATGTGTATTTCCCACCGCGAAGCATGGAGGAGGAGGTGTTATGGTCTGGGGGTGCTTTGCTGGTGACACTGTCTGTGATTTATTTAGAATTCAAGGCACACTTAACCAGCATGGCTATCACAGCATTCTGCAGCGATACGCTATACCATCTGGTTTGCGCTTAGTGGGACTATCGTTTGTTTTTCAAAAGGACAATGACCCAACACACTCCAGGCTGTGTAAGGCCTATTTTACCAAGAAGGCGAGTGATGGAGTGCTGCATCAGAATATCCTGGCCTTCACAATCACCCGACCTCAACCCAATTGAGATGGTTTGAGATTAGTTGGATTGCAGAGTGAAGGAAAAGCAGCCAACAAGTGCTCGGCATACTGTATGTGGATACTCCTTCAAGACTGTTGGAAAAGCATTCCAGGTGATGCTGGTTGAGAGAATGACATGGGTGTGCAAAGCTGTCATCAAGGCGACATCAAGGTGGCTATTTGAAGAATCTCAAATATAACATATATTTTGATTGGTTAACACTTTTTTGGTAACTAAAAAGTGTTTTTTCTTTATTTGTGCTATTTTCTACATTGCAGATAGTGAAGACATCAAAACTATGAAATAACACATATTGAATCATGTGGTATCTACAAAAGTGTTAAACAAATAAATAAATATTTTATATTTGAGGTTCTTCAAAGTAGTTTAAGAATATTTTGAAGATAAATACAAAACGCAGAGGATGAGAGGTCAACACAGAACTAGAGGATGAGAGGACGCAAGAGTACTAACGACCAATAGGGAATTATCAATGGAAATAGTCAACATCGGTTTAGAATCTGTGCAATGTCAGTCCTGGACTCAGAGCTACGTGTGCCACGTTTTCATTCGTCTGTCCATTGAGTCTGGAGCAGGATACTTGTTATTTGGCCATTGGCCCATGTGTACTGCAAGGACTTCTGATTGGTCAACCACAGGCTAGGGAGGGGGGTTAAACATGACATCCTGTTACTTTGTTATGTGGAGAAAAACTGAGGAGAGGGGAGAATGAATATCTACCATCTACCTCCCAGCAAAACATCTGTGATTTGTCCTTTTCAAATAAATCTATTTTTTCTCCCCCTGATTTGCTTTGGGGTCTTTGTTATTGAAGAGTAACATCAACTGCTAACAGTAGCCACCCTTTGCCTTGATGACAGCTTTGCTCACTCTTGGCATTCTCTCAACCAGCTTCATGAGGTAGTCACCTGGAATACATTTCAATTAACAGGTGTCCCTTGTTAAAAGTTCATTTGTGGAATTTATTCCTTCTTAATGCGTTTGAGCCAATCAATTGTGTTGTGACAAGGTAGGGGTGGTATACAGAAGATAGCCCTATTTGGTAAAATACCAAGTCCATATTATGGCAAGAACAGCTCAAATAAACAAAGAGAAACGACAGTTTATCATTACTTCAAGAAATGAAGGTCAGTCAGGTCAGATTAGGAAGGAAGAGGTGATGTTCGCTCGATTGATCTAGGACATTGTACATTGAACTCGTCATTACGTCTGGTTGGCAAGCATGTGAAGGGTATGTGTCTGGAGTGTATGGTCGATGAAAATGGTGGAGCATCTGTTGTTATATTGTTGTAAGTATGTTGAAGGGAGAGAGAGATTGAAGTTTCATTGAGGTTGGACAGGGTTGAGGGAGGAGGTTGGAGATAGGGCAGGGGAAGCATCTATTACAAGGTAGTACTGGGTTAGATAGGAGGATTTAGAAATGTTGTAAACTGTGATTGACCGTAGGTTGGCGCACTCATCGCGTTAGCGGGATCATTTTCGTCAACATCCGCTGAATTGCAGAGCGCCAAATTCAAATTAAATTACTATAAATATTTAATTTTCATGAAATCACAAGTGCAATATAGCAAAACACAGCTTAGCTTCTTGTTAATCCACCTGGCGAGTCAGATTTCAAAAAAGCTTTACAGCGAAAGCAAACCAAGCGTTTATGTTAGAGCAGCTCTCTCAGCAGACAAAACATTACAAACAGCTAGCAGCAAAGTAGATTGCTTTTGTGACTTTCGTGACCAATCAAATGAATTGCTTACCTTTGATGATCTTTGGATGTTTGCACTCACGAGACTCCCAGTTACACAATAAATGTTTATTTTGTTCGATAAAGACGATTTTTATATCCAAAAACCTCAATTTGGTTGGCGCATTTTGTTTAGTATTCCACAGGCTCATACAGGTCACGACGGGCAGACGCAAATTCCAAATAGTATCCGTATAGTTCATAGAAACATGTCCAACATTTGTTATAATCCTCAGGTTGTTTTTACAATAAATAATCGATAATATTTCAACCGGACGGTAGCTTTTTCAATAGGGGAGAGAGAGAAAATGTCTGCTCCAAGCTGTTGGCGCATGCAAAACTCTTGGGACACCCAGCCATCCACTGACGCGATGTGATCGTTCTCGCTCATTTTTCAGAATAAAAGGCTGAAACTATGTCTAAAGACTGTTCACACCATGTGGAAGCCATAGGGAAAGGAATCTAGTTGATATCCCTTTAAATGGAGGTAAGGCATACAATGGAACAGGGAGGTTTCAAAATAAGAGGCACTTCCTGGTTGGATTTTTCTCAGGTTTTCACCTGCAATATCAGTTCTGTTATACTCATAGACAATATTTTGACAGTTTTGGGAACTTTAGAGTGCTTTCTATACTAATCTGCCAATTATATGCATATTCTAGCTTCTGGGCCTGAGAAATAGGCAGTTTAATTTGGGTACGTTTTTCATCTAAACATCAAAATACTGCCCCCTAGTATCAACAGGTTAACGTTTGTTTGCGGACCACCAATTATAGAAGAAGAATAAGGTAAAGGGGCGGAAGACGCAGCCATATCTGGGGTACAGTGAACATCTGATGAATCCTCTGATGACTTGTTTCTCAAAGCAACACAACAAAGTAACCAGCTGGACCCCAACCTACCTATTCCAGGTCAGCTGTGTTTCACATGGCTGCAGTAAAACCTTCCTGGCCATCCAGCTAGTTCTGTGGGTCCAACATTTCAACAGAGCCAGCGTTTATTTCAAGGGTCATGTGAGTAGTATAATTAGTATAATTGTAGATCCTCAAATGGAGCAGAACCGTGTTTCGATGGGAAAAGGTCTGGCTACCTGGATCACTCTTGGGAAATATTTCAAACATCAGCTGCAGAAGTGATGTAAAATGTTTTGTTGTTCACTGGCTGATGCTGGTGCCAGACCAGATGAGCGATAATTTGCCTCATTACTGAACAAAACCCGTTGCCACGGACACCCTTTCTGTGTGTGTAACAAAGCAAAGGTCAGAACGGAATCAACGACATATTGGTAGAGATGAGCCAGAACCTGAGAAGGAGGGTGTGTGTGTGTCTGTGCGCAGTTTGGAGCAGACGTCCGTCACTCCGCTAACATTTGACACAAGGGTCTTGTGTGGAGTAGGAGGAATGTACCTTGGTCAGTCATTACAAGTGCTGAGTCTCCTCTAATCTCACTAACCTCGCACACGAAGAAGTCTAACATGTCTAACATGTAGGAGGAATGTACCTCAGTCAGCCATTACAAGTGCTGAGTCTCCTCTAATCTCACTAACCTCGCACACGAAGAAGTCTAACATGTCTAACATGTAGGAGGAATGTACCTCAGTCAGCCATTACAAGTGCTGAGTCTCCTCTAATCTCACTAACCTCGCACACAAAGAAGTCTAACATGTTTAAATACTTAGTTTAGTCTGTTTGTTAAAGTTCTAGTGATGTGTAAATACAGCCTGGTCTCGTAGATTAGACGTAACATATTAAATCCATTTGGTATGGTTACATAAGACAGAAGGTTACTAAAGGAAACAACTAAATTAGGGTGGTTAGTTGGAATGGATGAGTGGGTGTATAATGAGAACTTCTAGCAACCGAAAGGTGTTCAAATCTCATCAAGGACAACTTTAGCTAATTCACAACTTTACAACTACTTGGCCTTTCAATTAACCCTTACCCTAACCTTAACCCTTTTAACCTAACTCCTGAACTTAACCTTAACCCTTAACTCCTAGCTTAGCTAACATTAGCATTAGCGACCTAGCTAACATTAGCATTAGCGACCTAGCTAACATTAGCATTAGCGACCTAGCTAACATTAGCCACAACAAATTGGAATTTGTAACATGTCATGCGTTTTACAAATGTGTAACATATTGTATGAATTGCAATTCATAACATATTGTGCAAATTGCAATTCGTAGTGTATCAAAATAATTGTAATAATTGTAATTCGTAACATATCATACGAAACAGATGAATGTCGTCTTTAAGTGAAAACATACCATATGAAACGTAACATATCATACTAATTGGAGTGTCCCGGATTGACATTTTCTATGTTAAATCTACCCCTGAGTCCAGGTTAGTTTATACCCTGCTGGTGTCAGGTTAATTACATCGTCCTGGTATGAAGTTAGTTAGTGGCCCTCAAACTCCCTTTTCCAAAATACCTCCAACATGGTGTAGGCCTGAAATTATACTTTTAAGATTCTGTCTTTTGTTGGGGCCATGTGGAAAAGCTATTCCTGATCTGACTGAACAGGCTGCCAACATCAGTAGCTG
Organism: Oncorhynchus nerka; assembly: GCF_034236695.1. Classification (NCBI taxonomy): domain Eukaryota; kingdom Metazoa; phylum Chordata; class Actinopteri; order Salmoniformes; family Salmonidae; genus Oncorhynchus; species Oncorhynchus nerka. The sequence continues at coordinate 96,452,362 of NC_088409.1, forward strand.
TAGTAACCTTACACTTTCAGAACATAGGGTAGCCTGCACGTTCAGGGTGTGTGTTCAGGAGCTGACCGGCTGCCATTCTAAACACACACACACACACAGAGAGAAACCACCCGAAAGGTCACAGAACCCTAAAAAAAAATATTCCTAATCCTTCAGCACCCCTTTATCTCTCTAATAGAGATGATCTATCCCGTGCAGGGGTTAAGGTTCAAAGTTCCTCTACTCTTTCCACCCCTAGGATCCTCAACGGTCCATGGCCCGGTCCAAGTATTTCACGGTATGTGGCACATGTAACAAATAAAGTTTGATTTGATTTCTGATGTGCTGTTCCTTCTAATTCCATAGTGTATTTCTGTATTTTTTTAGTGATTCACCATAGTAAAAGGCTCAGGTTTTCTGGGTCTCTATGTTTTTGGTGGATAAGTTTCAGAATGTCTTTCTTAGGTTTTTACATTCTTTTTCAAAACATTTGTTGTTGTTGTTGATTTTCTAAGGTTGTCTGCTTGAACTTTTTTGATTTCATAGGGAAGCTGAGAAGTAAAATATACTGTTAGGTTTTCTACTGCCAAGTTTACACCTTCATTATTACAGTGAAACCTTTGGTGCAGGAAATTCTCTAGAAGGGATTTAATTTGTTGTTGCCTAATTGTTTTTTGGTAGATTTCCACACTATTTTCCTTCCTTCTATAACGTTTCTTAATATTATTCAGTTCCTTTGGCTTTTATGCCTCATGATTGAGCAAAGCTCTGTTCAAATAGACTGATTTTGCTGTGGTCTGATAGGGGTGTCAGTGGGCTGACTGTGAACGCTCTGAGAGAGTCTGGGTTGAGGTCAGTGATAAAAGAGTCTACAGTGCTACTGACAAGAGATGAGCTATAGGTGTACCTACCATAGGAGTCCCCTCGAAGCATACCATTCACTATGTACATACCCAGCGTCCGACAGTGCTGCAGGAGTTGTGAACCGTTTTGTTGGTTATATTGTTGTAGTTGTAGTCGGGGGAGGGAATACTGTCTCCTCCAGACAGGTGCTTGTCCTCCTGTGTGCTGAAGGTGTCGGGTTCTTGTCCAGTTCTGGCATTTAGGTCGCCACAGACTAGTACATGTCCCTGAGCCTGGAAATTGGAGAATGGAGAAGCTGTCATCATTAAAGTATAAGGATTCTATCGGGGGAATATAGAGTCGGAAGTTTACATACACCTTAGCCAAATACATTTAAACTCAAATCAAATCAAATGTATTTATATAGCCCTTCGTACATCAGCTGATATCTCAAAGTGCTGTACAGAAACCCAGCCTAAAACCCCAAACAGCAAACAATACAGGTGTAAAAGCACATTTAAACTCAGTTTTTCACAATTCCTGACATTTAATCCTAGTAAACAATCCCTGTTGTAGTTCAGTTACGATCACCACTTCATTTTAAGAATGTGAAATGTCAAAATATTAGTAGAGAGAATGATTTATTTCAGCTTTTATTTCTTTCAGCACATTCCCAGTGGGTCATAAGTTTACATACACTCAATTAGTATTTTGTAGTATTGCCTTTAAATTGTTTAACTTGGGTCAAACGTTTTGGGTAGCCTTCCACAAGCTTCCCACAATAAGTTGGGTGAATTTTGGCCCATTCCTCCTGACAGAGCTGGTGTAACTGAGTCAGGTTTGTAGGCCTCCTTGCCCGCACAAGCTTTTTCAGTTCTGTTCACAAATGTTCTTCGGGATTGAGGTCAGGGCTTTGTGATGGCGACTCCAATACCTTGACTTTGTTGTCCTTAAGCCATTTTGCCAAAACTTTAGAAGTATGCTTGAGGTCATTATCCGTTTGGAAGACCCATTTGCGACCAAGCTTTAACTTCCTGACTGATGTTGAGATGTTGCGTCAATATATCCACATAATGTTCTTTCCTCATGATGCCATCTATTTTGTGAAGTGAACCAGTCCCTCCGGCACCAAAGCACCCCCACAACATGATGCTGCCACTCCCATGGTTCATAGTTGGGATGGTGTTCTTCAGCTTGCAAGCATCCCTCTTTTTCCTCCAAACATAACCAATGGTCATTATGGCCAAACAGTTCTATTTTTGTTTCATCAGACCAGAGGACATTTTTCCAAAAAGTACGATCTTTGTCCCCATGTGCAGTTGCAAACCGTAGTCTGGCTTTTTAATGGCAGTTTTGGTGCAGTGGCTCCTTCCTTGCTGAGCGGCCTTTCAGGTTATGTTGATATAGGACTCGTTTGATTGTGGATATATATACTTTTGTACCTGTTTCCTCCAGCATCTTCACAAGGTCCTTTGCTGTTGTTCTGGGATTGATTTGCACTTTTCGCACCAAAGTACGTTCATTTCTAGGAGACAGAACGTGTCTCCCTCCTGAGCGGTATGATGGCTGCGTGGTCCCATGGTGTTTATACTTGTGTACTATTGTTTGTACAGATTAATGTGGTACCTTTAGGCATTTGGAAATTGCTCCCAATGATGAACCAGACTTGTGGAGGTCTGCAGTTTTTTTTCTGAGATCTTGGCTGATTTCTTCTGATTTTCCCATGATGTCAAGCAAAGAGGCACTGAGTTTGAAGGTAGGCCTTGAAATACATCCACAGGTACACCTCCAATTGACTCAAATAATATCAATTAGCCCATCAGAAGCTTCTAAAGCCATGACATTTTCTGGAATTTTCCAAGCTGTTTAAAGGCACAGTCAACTTAGTGTATGTACACGCTCTACTTTCCGGCTACCCGGATAAAGCACTAAATAAACTTCAGTTAGTGCTAAATACGGCTGCTAGAATCCTGACTAGAACCAAAAAATTTGATCATATTACTCCAGTGCTAGCCTCTCTACACTGGCTTCCTGTCAAAGCAAGGGCTGATTTCAAGGTTTTACTGCTAACCTACAAAGCATTACATGGGCTTGCTCCTACCTATCTCTCTGATTTGGTCCTGCCGTACATACCTACACGTACGCTACGGTCACAAGACGCAGGCCTCCTAATTGTCCCTTGAATTTCTAAGCAAACAGCTGGAGGCAGAGCTTTCTCCTATAGAGCTCCATTTTTATGGAACGGTCTGCCTACCCATGTCAGAGACGCAAACTCGGTCTCAACCTTTAAGTCTTTACTGAAGACTCATCTCTTCAGTGGGTCATATGATTGAGTGTAGTCTTGCCCAGGAGTGGGAAGGTGAACGGAAAGGCTCTGGAGCAACGAACCGCCCTTGCTGTCTCTGCCTGGCCAGTTCCCCTCTTTCCACTGGGATTCTCTGCCTCTAACCCTATTACAGGGGCTGAGTCACTGGCTTACTGGAGCTCTCTCATGCCGTCCCTGGAGGGGGTGCGTCACCTGAGTGTGTTGATTCACTGTTGTGGTCATCCTGTCTGGGTTGGCGCCCCCCTTGGGTTGTGCTGTGGCGGAGATCTTTGTGGGCTATACTCGGCCTTGTCTCAGGATGGTAAGTTGGTGGTTGAAGATATCCCTCTAGTGGTGTGGGGGCTGTGCTTTGGCAAAGTGGGTGGGGTTATATCCTTCCTGTTTGGCCCTGTCCGGGGGTGTCCTCGGATGGGGCCACAGTGTCTCCTGACCCCTCCTGTCTCAGCCTCCAGTATTTATGCTGCAGTAGTTTATGTGTCGGGGGCTAGGGTCAGTTTGTTATATCTGGAGTACTTCTCCTGTCCTATTCGGTGTCCTGTGTGAATCTAAGTGTGCGTTCTCTAATTCTCTCCTTCTCTCTTTCTTTCTCTCTCTCGGAGGACCTGAGCCCTAGGACCAAGCCTCAGGACTACCTGACATGATGACTCCTTGCTGTCCCCAGTCCACCTGGCCATGCTGCTGCCCCAGTTTCAACTGACCTGAGCCCTAGGACCGTGCCCCAGGACTACCTGACATGATGACTCCTTGCTGTCCACCTGACTGTGCTGCTGCTCCAGTTTCAACTGTTCTGCCTTATTATTATTCAACCATTCTGGTCATTTATGAACATTTGAACATCTTGCCCATGTTGTGTTATAATCTCCACCCGGCACAGCCAGAAGAGGACTGGCCACCCCACATAGCCGGGTTCCTCTCTAGGTTTCTTCCTAGGTTTTGGCCTTTCTAGGGAGTTTTTCCTAGCCACCGTGCTTCTACACCTGCATTGCTTGCTGTTTGGGGTTTTAGGCTGGGTTTCTGTACAGCACTTTGAGATATCAGCTGATGTACAAAGTGCTATATAAATACATTTGATTTGATTTGATTTGATGTAAACTTCCGACCCACTGGAGGTGTGATACAGTGAATTATAAGTGAAATAATCTGCCTGTAAACAATTGTTGGAAAAATTACTTGTGTCATGCACAAAGTAGATGTCCTCACCGACTTGCCAAAAGTATAGTTTGTTAACAAGACATTTGTGGAGTGGTTGAAAAACGAGTTTTAATGACTGCCCTCCAACCCTAAGTGTATGTAAACTTCCGACTTCAACTGTAGGTACCACACATGAGGACATTTTTCTCTGTTGAGATAATTTACTTATTCATTTCTAGCCAGATGTAAAATGTTCCTGTTTTGACTAATTTAACAGAGTGAGTTGGGCTCTCTCTCTCTCTCTCTCTCTCTCTCTCTCTAAGGAAATCACTTTCACATCCCCTCTATCTGTTTCTCTCTCTCGCTCTGGCTCTTTTTCACTCTGTCTCTCTCTATCTGACCTAAGGAAAATACTTTCACATCTCCTCTCTCTCTTTCTCAATTTAATTCAAATTAATTCAAGGACTTGATTGGCATGGGAAACATATGTTTACATTGCCAAAGCAAGTGATGTAGATAATAAACAAAAGTGAAATAAACAATAAAACTGAACAGTAAACATTACATTCACAGAAGTTCCAAAATAATAAATACATTTCAAATGTCATATTATGTATATACAGTGTTGTAACGATGTAACCAGTAGATATTGGATTTTATCAAAATAGTGTTTGTTTTCAAATTCTTTGTGGATCTGTGTAACCTGAGGGAAAAATGTGTCTCTATTATGGTCATACATTTGTCAAGAGGTTAGGAAGTGCACCTCAGTTTCCACCTCCTTTTGTGGGCAGTGTGCACATAGCCTGTCTTCTACTACGGCGGCCTTTCTCAATAGCAAGGCTATGCTCACTGAGTCCATACATAGTCAAGGCTGTCCTTATGTTTGGGTCAGTCACAGTGGTCAGCTATTCTGCCACTGTTTACTCTTTGTTCAGGGCCAAATAGTATTCTAGTTTGCTCTGTTTTTTGTTCATTCTTTCCAACGTGTCAAGTAATTTCCTTTTTGTTTTCTCATGATTTGGTTGGGCCTAATTCTCTGTCTGTCTGTCTGTCTGTCTGTCTGTCTGTCTGTCTGTCTGTCTGTCTGTCTGTCTGTCTGTCTGTCTGTCTGTCTGTCTCTGTCTCTCTGTCTCTCTCTGTCTCTCTCTCTCTCTCTGTCTCTGTCTCTCTCTGTCTCTCTCTGTCTCTCTCTGTCTCTTTTTTGCTCTGTCCTAAGGAAAGTACTTTCACATCCCTCTCTCTCCCTCTCCATCCTAAGGAAAACAGATACAGACTGGGTATCCTCCTCGGCTGTTGGAGAACATACTACCTCTTTCTACTTGTTATTTTTGTCTTAACTTGTTTTATAGTTTTTATTTATATTGACGAATGAACTGCATTGTTGGGGAAGAAGTGTTGAGGGAGTATTGTTGAGGGAGTATTGTTGAGGGAGCTTTGTTTAGAAAGCTTTGTTGAGGGAGCATTGTTGAGGGAACATTATTGAGGGAACATTGTTGAGGGAGTATTGTTGAGGGAACATTATTGAGGGAACATTGTTGAGGGAGTATTGTTGAGGGAGCTTTGTTTAGAAAGCTTTGTTGAGGGAGCATTGTTGAGGGAGCATTGTTGAGGGAGCTTTGTTTAGAAAGCTTTGTTGAGGGAACATTGTTGAGGGAGAATTGTTGAGGGAGCTTTGTTGAGGGAGCATTGTTGAGGGAGCTTTGTTGAGGGAGCTTTGTTTAGAAAGCTTTGTTGAGGGAACATTGTTGGGAGAGCATTGTTGAGGGAACATTGTTGAGGGAGCTTTGTTGAGGGAGCATTGTTGAGGGAGCTTTGTTGAGGGAGCATTGTTGAGGGAGCATTGTTGAGGGAGCATTGGTGAGGGAGAATTGTTGTGGGAGCATTGTTGAGGGAGAATTGTTGAGGGAGAATTGTTGAGGGAGAATTGTTGAGGGAGATAGCACATTAGCATTTCACTGCACGTTTTATACCTGCTACGTGACGAATAATAGGTTGCCACAGGAGTCCGCCACAGGAGTCGCTGGTGCGCGATGAGACAAGGATATCCCTACCGGCCAACCCCTCCCTAACCCGGACAACGCTAGGCCAATTGTGCGTCGCCCCATGGACCTCCCGGTCGCGGCCGGTTACGACAGAGCCTGAGCGTGAACTCAGAGTCTCTGGTGGCACAGCTGGAGCTGCAGTACAGCGCCCTTAACCACTGCGCCACCCGGGAGGCCCACATGTCCCATTTACATCTCATGCCTAATGTACATTTACTATCTTCTCTGGGTAAAGTTGAGGATAAGTAGGCTACCATTTCAGTCTCAGGGTAGTGAAGACTGAAGATAGTTTTAGGGTTAGGAGCTAGGGTTAGGTTTAGGGTTAGGGTTAGGAGCTAGGAGCTAGGAGCCATGGTTAAGGTTAGGTTTTTGGAATAAGGTTATGGTTAGGGTTAGGGTACAGGTAAGAGTTTGGGTTATGAAAAATAGGATTTTGAATTGGACTGAATTCTGTCCCTACAATTTTAGCTGTACAAGACTGTGTGTACTGCACTCAAACATGGAGATCATTTTTGAATTAATATGACAAAAGTTTATTTGTAAACTAACCAAGACTGAATGTGTAATATCTTGGGCTCCACGGTGCATTACAGACCATTTCATCTGGTGGCAGCCTTTTATTAGGATTTCAACTTTAATAGATGGAACATTTCCAAATACAACGTTCACTGTCCTGAAGGAGATTAAGTCATGTCTGGCAGCCCTAACATTATATCCAGGGGAGAAGCACAGTTATGTAACTGACACAATACATTACCCGAGAGACAGAAACATTGACTCAAGTATATCTCTTTAGGTAAGCCGTTGCTCCTAGCAACAAGCCCTGTCTCAGTTTCACCTTGTTTCGTCATTGTAATTAATGGACTGGAGGGATATGTGAACATTTGAAACTGGAGTAATGTAATGTGGAGTTGTGATGTCATAAAGGACCAGAAGCAGACATTCCAGGGTCGTGAGGTCATAATAGGGTTGTTATTGGTAGGACTGTCACGGCGCTCTTTAGATCACACATGATCCCACATTTCCTGGTCAAACGATCATCACAGTAGGGTGCATCGTTATGTTTCATGGCCTGTGCCAATCTGTGATGTCGCATAGCCGCAGAGTGAAGAGGACATACAGATTTGTGAGGACAGTGGGACAGTGATGTTTCCTTAAAAGGTCTGGCTCATAAGACATCCTTTTGCCAGGTGTTTTTGTTATCCTTTTTTTTTTTTTTTTAACCTTTATTTAACCAGGCAAGTCAGTTAAGAACAAATTCTTATTTTCAATGACGGCCTAGGAACAGTGGGTTAACTGGTCTAGGAACAGTGGGTTAAGTGCCTGTTCAGGGGCAGAACGACAGAGTTGTACCTTGTCAGCTCGGGGGTTTGAACTCGCAACCTTCCGGTTACTAGTCCAACGCTCTAACCACTAGGCTACCCTGCCGCCCCAACTGGTCCAGCCAATGATAAGGGGTGCTTCAAAATTTAAATAACTTGTTGAATAAAGATCTAAAATTAAAAATAAATGACTTATGGTAACAAAAAAACATCCATTGTATTCGGCATAGTAAAACCCCCACACACACACACACACACACACGCACCTGCATATGCCCAGCATGGAAACAGCATTGACCATGACTAAACATACCTATATATTGATGGTCAGATTGTGCAACAGGAGAACATTATTGGGAGGATGTTGCTGTTGTCCTGTCGCGTCTACGACAGGAAACAAAAAGCAGAAGAGGGGAAGAATGTCCCACGTGTACTAGTCATACCAGATTGACATATATTTAAATAGAGAGAGGTGGATTTTCATTCATTTCACTGACTTGAAGAACCTATACGCCTGCATCTCAAGCAGACGACCTAACGATTCCAATCTGCCGAGAGAGAAGAAGACTGTCTCAATCTTCCCCTGGGCGGGAAGCATCAGGTGGGTTCACTGAGACACACGAGACAGAATTACTCAACGTCTGTCAACAGGACATGAACAAAATGTTGAACACGTAAAACAGTGAATAAGATATTAAACCTCATGTGATTTTGAAAGTTCAATATTTATGTTAATTGTAATGGCTTCATGGATGTACATGGTTCACGTTCATCTACAGGTGCATTTTGATAAGTGTATTACATTTTTTAATTCAATTAAAACAGCTATTTTGAACGGGAGGGCAGTTCTATTGTCTCTAATCCAGTCATCCTGACAGTAAACAATGATGATAATAGTACGCAATGATAATATCGATAATGTTAATAACGATAATGTCGATAATGATAATGTTGATAATATTGATCATAATGATAACGATAATGATAATGTTGATAATAATGATAATGATAATAACGATAATGTTGATAATAATGACCATGATGTTAATTTGATAATGTTGATAATAATGACAATGATAATGATGATAATGTTGATAATATTGATCATAACGATAATGATAATGTTGATAATATTGATCATAACGATAATGATAATGTTGATAATATTGATCATAACGATAATGATAATGTTGATAATATTGATAATGATAATAATGATAAACTGACTGTAAGAAATGGTTGAAATTAGGAAGAATAAAGCGCTGTGCAACTTTCACTTATTTTGTTTTGCTTTACACAGCACAGCCCTCGACATGGACAACACAACAGAATTGGCCCTGACCCCTGTCAATAACAACTTCACCAACAGCAACTGTTCCCGTGACAACGTGCTGAAGACGGTGGTGTTTCCTGTTCTCTACTCCCTCCTCTTCCTGTTGGGCCTGTCGCTCAACGGCCTGGCAGTGTGGGTGTTCTTCAGCATCCCCAGCCGCTCCCACTTCATCATCTACCTCAAGAACATTGTGGTGGCCGACGTCCTCATGACCCTCACCTTCCCCTTCAAGGTGCAGTTATAATGATAATAATGATAATGATGATAATGATGATAATGATAGGAATGATATTAATTATAATGATAAGAATGATAATAACGATAATGATCATATTGATAATATTGATAATAATAATAATAATGATAATATTGATACTAATGATAATAATAATAATAATAATAATTTTATTCATATAATGATAATAATAATAATTTTGATAATTTTGATAATAATGATAATAAATCATAATGATAATAATGATAATATTGATTTTAATCATAGTGATAATAATGATAATATTGATAAAAATTACAATAATTGTTATCATAATGATAATAATGATAATATTGATCATATTGATAATACTGATAGTAGTGATAATGAAGATAATATGAATAAAGTGTATAACAAAAACAATGGAAGTATTGATTCTAAAGATAATAAATATAATATTGATACAACTATTTAAAAACATGTTTTTTTAAGCCATTAAATCACTGCCCTTAATAAAGACAATAAAGATGTGTTTTTCCTTCAGGTGCTGTCTGACTCCAACATGGCGTCCGTGGGTCTGCGTGTCTTCGTCTGCCGTGTCTCCTCTGTGCTCTTCTATCTCACCATGTACATCAGCATCCTCTTCTTCGGCCTCATCAGCATCGACCGCTGCAGGAAGACCCTCCAGCCCTTCAAGGTGACCAACATGGCCCGTCTGACCCACAGAAAGCTGCTCTCTGTGGCTATCTGGGCCTCCCTGCTGACCCTCTCCCTGCCCAACATGATCCTGACCAGCCACAGCCCCACCTCGGCCTACTTCAAGTGCAGCGTTCTTAAAACGGAGGCTGGGCTGCTCTGGCATGAGGTGGTCAACTATGTGTGCCAGATAATCTTCTGGGGGAACTTGGTGACAGTGATAGTGTGTTACACACTCATCACCAAAGAACTGTACAGTTCATACGCCCGCACCAGGGCATGCCGTTCTACTGGAGCCATACACAACGCTGGTAATGGCGTGGGTAATGTTGAAGGGCAGCGCCAGCCCCGGAGGAAGAGTGTAAGTTCAAACGTCTTCCTGGTGCTGGCTGTGTTCTTCGTGTGCTTCGTGCCGTTCCACTTCTCCCGCGTGCCGTACACCCTGAGCCAGACGAGGGTACACCTGTTTGACTGCAACCTCAAGCTGTTCTTCTTCCAGCTGAAGGAGAGTACACTCTGGCTGTCCTCCCTCAACTCCCTCCTGGACCCTCTCATTTACTTCTTCCTCTGTAAGTCCTTCAGAACTACCTGTTCAAGACCCTCCATCTCCCACCTGGGACCTGCAGCTGGCTCACTGGGACAGGGTCCGGCCCCAACACAGCGGAGGATCAGACCCAAACACAGGAGACTCCCCTGGGAGACACATCTATTATGTAATCTATCTGTATTTAGGTAATAGGTAACTAAAACTCTATGTTCTATCTATGTATCGTGAAGATCTGATGAATGTTTCACAGAGGACCATACTGCCCTCTGCTGGAAGGATAACTAAACTGAACTGTGTGTTCATTAAAATGCAGAGGCAATGGGAACAATCAATGTAAACTTCCAATGAGAAACAATATTTTAGCCAGTGATGATTATGATCATATGCAGAGCAGCTGTTCCAGGACAGCAATAGCTCTATGTTTGTTACACCAGTCTGATACACCAGTCTGATACACCAGTCTGATACACCAGTATGTTACACCAGTCTGATACACCAGTCTGATACACCAGTATGTTACACCAGTCTGATACACCAGTCTGATACACCAGTCTGTTACACCAGTCTGATACACCAGTCTGATACACCAATCTGATATACCAATCTGTAACAGTTAGTAGAATGTTATAACACCCTCTAAACATCGCCGTAACCTCATGCCAAGGAACTCACCTCGGGTCTCCCTGTCTTTCTCGTAACAGCTTAGTTCCCTACACTGGCATTCTGCTTTGACTTCATCACTGTTTTGGCCTAGGAACTGAAATAAGAGACATGCGTACTTCCCCTGTAATTATGTATGTAACCATGGCACAGTGCTTATGCCTGTCATGTACAGGATAGAGTCAGCAAAACGTTCTTTTACAGTATAAAAATGTGACATGTGATTGTTTTTTTCTCTTCTATTAAATTAGTCATGTATATAAAAAACATTCTTCAACACATCAATACGATATCTAAGGGATAAATCTCCTGATTTCAGACTGAAAGCTAGCCGTTCTGTATGTCAGACATTATACAACCTATTTATCAGATGTCTATGGGGAGGTGAGAGGGTGTAGCCTGTTGCTGCAGGGGCGGATTGGCTGCAGGGGCGGATTGGGTGTGCTGGTAGAAATTGACACGTTTTAAAATGTGACATGGCCAGCGGCCCATGGGCCTGATAAGATTTTTTTTTTTGTACATTTCTGTTTTACACTAATCTACAGGTAACTGCCCAAATGATGGAAACACTTGAGTATATGAGGGATACAAATTATATTAAGAGCCGGTGCTTCCACACAGGTGTGGTTCCTGAGTTAACTAAGCAATTAGTGTCCGATCATGCTGAGCAGGCCATTATTTTGGCAATTATTTTGGCTACCATGGGAATGACGCAATAAGATGACCAATGCCATCATCCATAGGGAACAAGTGGTCACTGAATGGTTTGATGAGAATGAAAACTATTTCAACCATATGCCATGGCCGTCTCAGTCACCAGATCTCAACCCAATTGAACACTTCTGGAGCAGCGTTTCCAACCATCATCAACAAAACACCAAATGATGGAATCCCTTGTGAAAGAATGGTGTTGCATCCCTCCAATAGAGTTCCAGACACGTGTAGAATCTATGCCAAGGTGCATTGAAACTGTTCTGACTCGTGGTGGCCCAATGCCCTATTGAGGCCCTATACACCGTAACAGATTTCTTTGTATTATCTTTTACCAGATGTATTGTTTACATTCTCCTACATTCATTTCACATTTCCACAAACTTCAAAGTGTTTCCTTTCAAATGGTACCAATAATATGCATATCCTTGCTTCAGGGCCTGAGTTACAGGCAGTTAGATTTGGGTATGTCATGTTAGGTGAACATTGAAAAAAGGGACAAATCCTTAAGAGGTTTTTATAAGAATTTAAGCTTTCTGCTAATATCAGATATGTCTATGTCCTGGGAAACATTCTTGTTACTTACAATCTCATGCTAATCGCATTAGCCTACATTAGCTCAACCGTACCGCAGGAGACCAGGCTCATCAAATAGGCACTAGTACTCTGGTGAGCCACACGGGGAGTTTCCCATCTTCCATTTCTCGCACCCCTCTCCATACTACCCTGTTGTGGGGTGACCGGTCCAAATCTTTCCAGGTGCTCATAGACTCTGGGGCCAACAAGAGCTTTATGGACACTACCCTGGTTTCGGAGCTGGGAATCCCCACACAACTCCTCTCCATTCCCAAGGACGTCAAAGCATTGGATGGGCACTCTATTGGCATCGTCACCCAACACGTCCTCGACCGGAACCCAGCACCTTTCCTCCGGACCGTACCCTCCCACTCCATGAGACACTGAAGGCCCCTCGCCCGACGCCTCGAATCCAGTATGGAGCGAACAGAGTATGCCGGGGCCCCATCGATGTCCAGAGGGGGCGGAGGAACCTCTCGCACCTCAGACTCCTGGAGCGGGCCAGCCACCACCGGCCTGAGGAGAGACACATGGAACGAGGGGTTAATGCGGTAATCGAGTGGAAGTAACCTATAACAAACCTCGTCCACAAACCGCGGTTTCGGGTCGAGAGCCTGACCTGGTCCCCCGGTGCGAACACCGGGGCCTCACTGCGGTGGCGATCTGCGTTCTCCTTTTGGCGCAGCATGGCCAGCTGGAGGTGAACACGGACAGCCTCCCATGTCTTCTCTGCGCGCCTGAACCAGTCGTCTACCGCATGAACCTCGGTCTGACTCTGATGCCAAGGCGCCAGAACCGGCTGGTACCCCAGTACGCACTGAAAGGGAGAGAGGTTAGAGGAAGAGTGACTAAAAGCCCTGTCTACCTCAGCTGACCACTGTAAGCGCACTGGGCCCCCCTTCAGCAGTGAGGTAATGGGAGCCGCTACCTGACCAAAACCCCGGATAAACCACCGGTAGTAGTTGGCAAACCCTAAGAACCGCTGCACCTCCTTTACCGTGGTGGGAGTCAGCCAATTATGCACGGCTGAAATGCGGTCACTCTCCATCTCCACCCCTGAGGTGGAAACACGATACCCTAGGAAGGAGACGGACTGCTGGAAGAACAGGCATTTCTCAGCCTTGACGTACAGGTCATGCTCCAACAGGCGACCAAGCACAATGCGCCCCAGGGACACATGCTCGGCACGTGTAGCGGAGTATATCAAAATGTCATCCATGTACACCACTACACCCTGCCCGTGCCGGTCCTTGAAAATCTCATCTACAAAAACTTGGAAGACTGATGGCGCATTCATCAACCCGTACGGCATGACGAGGTACTCATAGTGCCCTGAGGTGGTACTGAAAGCCGTCTTCCACTCGTCTCCGTGGATCGGTGATGGCTAGAAGGCCGGCGACACCGACCGCCGAACGTCGCCCGAACAAGGAGAGGGACCGACTTCGGCGGAATGGGCTCATTCTTCTTGACTGGCCTGCGTAGTATGGCTGTCCACTCAGGATCTGCCCCTCTGGGTAGAGTCCTGGAAACAGTATCCCCATTTAATTGGTCCTTTCCCCATCTCCAAGATTCTTAGCCCCTCTGCTGTTCATCTTCTGTTGCCCCATAAACATCCCACCTTTCATGTGTCTAGGATTAAACCTATGTCTCACAGCCTTTTGTTTCATGTTTCCAGGCCCACCCCTCTTCCCCGTCTCATCGATGGCCAACCGGCATACACGGTGAAGCGATTCCTGAACGTTTGGCCACGGGGCAGGGGATTCCAGTACCTGGTTGACTGGGAGGGTTATGGCTCGGAGGAGAGGTGCTGGGTCCCCGCTAGGAACATCCTGGACCCAGCCCTCATCACTGCATTCCATCGTCGGGACCCTGGTCAACCAAGTATGCACCCAGGTAGGACACTGGAGGGCTGTCAAACCCTGATCTGTTTCACCTGTCGTTGTGCTCATCTCCACCCCCATCCAGGTGTTGCCCATCTGCCCCATTATCCCCTGTGTATTTATACCTGTGTTCTCTGTTTGTCTGTTGCCAGTGCGTCTTGTCTTGTCAAGTCTTACCAGCTTGCTTATCCGTCTTCCTGTTCCTCAAGTCCTGTTTCCTAGTTTTTCCCAGTTCTGACCCCTATGCCTGCCCTGGCCCGAGCCTGCCTGCCGTCCTGTACCTGCCTGACTCTGACCTGATCACAAACCTCTGCCCACCCTGACCCCGAGCCTGCCTGCCGTCCTGTACCTGCCTGACTCTGACCTGACTACGAACCTCTGCCCACCCTGACCCCGAGCCTGCCTGCCGTCCTGTACCTGCCTGACTCTGACCTGATTACGAACCTCTGCCCACCCTGGCCCGAGCCTGCCTGCCGTCCTGTACCTGCCTGACTCTGACCTGATTACGAACCTCTGCCCACCCTGACCCCGAGCCTGCCTGCCGTCCTGTACCTGCCTGACTCTGACCTGATTACGAACCTCTGCCCACCCTGGCCCCGAGGCTGCCTGCCATCCTGTACCTGCCTGACTCTGCCCTGATTACGAACCTCTGCCCACCCTGGCCCGAGCCTGCCTGCCGTCCTGTACCTGCCTGACTCTGACCTGATCACAAACCTCTGCCCACCCTGACCCCGAGCCTGCCGCCCTGTACCTACCTGACTCTGACCTGATCACAAACCTCTGCCTGTCCTCATTCTGCCCTTTGCCCCGTGTTTATAATAAATTATCTGAGAACTGTACTATCCATCATAATATAATAGAGACTGTAGATCTAGCTGGTCTCTCATAATACAATAGAGACAGTAGATCTAGCTGGTCTGTCATAATATAATAGAGACAGTAGATCTACCTGGTCTGTCATAATACAATAGAGACAGTAGATCTAGCTGGTCTGTCATAATACAATAGATACAGTAGATCTAGCTGGTCTGTCATAATATAAAAGAGACATAGAGACAGTAGATCTAGCTGGTCTGTCATAATATAATAGAGACAGTAGATTTAGCTGGTCTGTCATAGTATAATAGAGACATAGAGACAGTAGATTTAGCTGGTCTGTCATAATATAATAGAGACAGTAGAACTAGCTGGTCTAATAGAGACAGTAGATCTAGCTGGTCTGTCATAATATAATAGAGACAGTAGAACTAGCTGGTCTGTCATAATATAATAGAGACAGTAGATCTATCTGGTCTGTCATAATATAATAGAGACAGTAGATCTAGCTGGTCTGTCATATTATAATAGAGACAGTAGATCTAGCTGGTCTGTCATATTATAATAGAGATAGTAGATCTAGCTGGTCTGTCATATTATAATAGAGATAGTAGATCTAGCTGGTCTGTCATAATATAATAGTGACATAATTTTTGATCTAGCTGGTCTGTCATAATATAATAGTGACAATTTTTTCAGTTTTTGATTTGTTAAAAAAGTTTGAAATATCCAATAAATGTCGTTCCACTTCATGATTGTGTCCCACTTGTTGTTGATTCTTCACAAAAAAATACAGTTTTATATCTTTATGTTTGAAGCCTGAAATGTGGCAAAAGGTCGCAAAGTTCAAGGGGAAATACTTTCGCAAGGCACTTTAATATGACATTTGAAATGTCTTTGTTCTGTTTACTGTTATTTTTTTATTGCTTATTTCACTTTTGTTTATTATCTACCTCACTTGCTGTGGCAATGTTAACATGTGTTTCCCATGCCAATAAAGTCCTTAAATTGAAATTGAATTGAGTACATGGCATCCTCACATCTAATCTGATGAGATCTGATTATTTGAAGAAGCAAAAACAGCAACTTCCCCATGAGAATAATACAAAAATGCATAACCTCTGTAACATGCGGAATCCGGGGGAACTGTTAGGAGAAATACTATTCCACCATTTATAGCCTGTGGTGCTATCAGCAGTGCACAACAACAACATCATACGCCTCAGTTCTTAGAGCACGGCTCTAGCAACACCAGGATTGTGGGTTTTGATTCCTGGGTCATATTATTAAATGTACACTACCGTTCAAAAGTTTGGGGACACTTAGAAATTACCTTGTTTTTGAAAGAAAAGCAAGTTTTTTTTGTCCATTAAAATAACATCAAATTGATCAGAAATACAGTGTAGACATTGTTAATGTTGTAAATGACTATTGTAGCTGGAAACGGCTGATTTTTTTATGGAATATCTACGTAGGCGTACAGAGGCCCATTATCAGAAACCATCACTCCTGTGTTCCAATGGCACGTTGTGTTAGCTAATCCAAGTTCATCATTTTAAAAGGCTAATTGATCATTAGAAAACCCTTTTGCAATTATGTTAGCACATCTGAAAACTGTTGTTCTGATTAAAGAAGCAATAAAACTGGGCTTATTTAGACTTCTTTAGACTAGTTGAGTATCTGGAGCGTCAGCATTGGGCGGTTCGATTACAGGCTCAAAATGGCCAGAAAAAAAAGACCTTTCTTCTGAAATTCGTCAGTCTATTTTTGTTCTGAGAAATGAAGGCTATTCTATGTGAGAAATTGCCAAGAAACTGAAGATCTCATACAACGCTGTGTCCTACTCCCTTCACCGAACAGCGCAAACTGTCTCTAACCAGAACAGAAAGAGGTTAAGGCAGCAGCTACTCTTCCTAGCAAAATTAGGTCAGTTATATTTCTTTTTTTAAACATTACAATGCATTCACAACAGATTTCACAACATATTAAATTGTGGCGAAAGCTGAAGATACTGATAACTAGAGGGCGTGTCTATTTGACCTCTTGCCCATTTCCAGGAAGTGTATTAGGTGATGTAGAAAATAGGTTGCGGTAACATAGCTCACATGTTAGCAGAGACATTGTAGTGACTTTCCTCCATGCAGAGACATTGTAGTGACTTTCCTCCATGCAGAGACATTGTAGTGACTTTCCTCCATGCAGAGACATTGTAGTGACTTTCCTCCATGCAGAGACATTGTAGTGACTTTCCTCCATGCAGAGACATTGTAGTGACTTTCCTCCATGCAGAGACATTGTAGTGACTTTCCTCCATGCAGAGACATTGTAGTGACTTTCCTCCATGCAGAGACATTGTAGTGACTTTCCTACATGCAGAGACATTGTAGTGACTTTCCTCCATGCAGAGACATTGTAGTGACTTTCCTCCATGCAGAGACATTGTAGTGACTTTCCACCATGCAGAGACATTGTAGTGACTTTCCTACATGCAGAGACATTGTAGTGCCTTTCCTCCATGCAGAGACATTGTAGTGCCTTTCCTCCATGCAGAGACATTGTAGTGACTTTCCTCCATGCAGAGACATTGTAGTGACTTTCCTCCATGCAGAGACATTGTAGTGCCTTTCCTCCATGCAGAGACATTGTAGTGCCTTTCCTCCATGCAGAGACATTGTAGTGCCTTTCCTCCATGCAGAGACATTGTAGTGCCTTTCCTCCACGCAGAGACATTGTAGTGCCTTTCCTCCATGCAGAGACATTGTAGTGACTTTCCTCCATGCAGAGACATTGTAGTGACTTTCCTCCATGCAGAGACATTGTAGTGACTTTCCTCCATGCAGAGACATTGTAGTGACTTTCCTCCATGCAGAGACATTGTAGTGACTTTCCTCCATGCAGAGACATTGTAGTGACTTTCCTCCATGCAGAGACATTGTAGTGACTTTCCTCCATGCAGAGACATTGTAGTGCCTTTCCTCCATGCAGAGACATTGTAGTGCCTTTCCTCTATCCAGAGACATTGTAGTGACTTTCCTCCATGCAGAGACATTGTAGTGACTTTCCTCCATGCAGAGACATTGTAGTGACTTTCCTCCATGCAGAGACATTGTAGTGACTTTCCTCCAAGCAGAGACATTGTAGTGACTTTCCTCCAAGCAGAGACATTGTAGTGACTTTCCTCCATGCAGAGACATTGTAGTGACTTTCCTCCATGCAGAGACATTGTAGTGACTTTCCTCCATGCAGAGACATTGTAGTGCCTTTCCTCCATGCAGAGACATTGTAGTGCCTTTCCTCCATCCAGAGACATTGTAGTGACTTTCCTCCATGCAGAGACATTGTAGTGACTTTCCTCCATGCAGAGACATTGTAGTGACTTTCCTCCATGCAGAGACATTGTAGTGACTTTCCTCCATGCAGAGACATTGTAGTGACTTTCCTCCATGCAGAGACATTGTAGTGACTTTCCTCCATGCAGAGACATTGTAGTGACTTTCCTCCAAGCAGAGACATTGTAGTGACTTTCCTCCAAGCAGAGACATTGTAGTGACTTTCCTCCATGCAGAGACATTGTAGTGACTTTCCTCCATGCAGAGACATTGTAGTGCCTTTCCTCCATGCAGAGACATTGTAGTGACTTTCCTCCATGCAGAGACATTGTAGTGACTTTCCTCCATGCAAAGACAGTCTTTCACAACTTCGCCGGTGAGTTTCTTTACTTCATTTATATGAACACATCCTCGACTCTTTTTGTCTTAAATAATATTTTCACTGTTTTGAATTGGAAGAATGTAAATTCACTAGCTATTCTCTCATGACAAAGCATGTATGCAAATATAACAAATCTGACAAAAGCATGCCTTTGACAAAGAAAGAATACGTTTTGGATTATTTTCAGACATTTTTCTTGTGAAGTTTTTTATGAATCAGAATCATAAGACTTGTGTATGCTATCAATTGTATTTTGCAATAACCATAGAGTATCAATACACACAATGAAAATTAACCATATTGTGGTGTCAAATGTATTTCTTAAATAAAAGGAATAACATTAAAAGGGGAAATCTGTGAATGGTACATTCATGTTTTAATTTATAACCCTCAATCTACGGCCTGGGGCATACTTTTGATCAAATGTGGGTAATTCAATTCTTCAAAATGTTCATATTGTCAATCAACTTGTTCTAAACAAATCGAAATCACGTTTCTGTATCAATATGGACTTAAAGTCCTTTGGGTCATTTTGACCCTAGACAAAACATCTCATTTGATAAATAGGACCTTTATTTGAATCTAGGTTTCTCAGAAAACATAATAACAAGTTATCCGTACCGCCAGAGAGTGGGGAGGATATGTATCACTGATTTTGACAAGATAGACCGATACAGTGCATTCGGAAAGCATTCAGACTCCTTGACGTTTTGCACATTTTGTTACGTTACAGCCTTATTTTAAAATTGATTCAATAGTTTTTTTTACACTCATAAATCTACACACAATACCCCATAATGACATCACAATACCCCATAATGACATCACAATACACCATAATGAGAAAACAAAAACAGGTTTTTATTAATAACTGAAATATCACATTTACATAAGTATTCAGAAACTTTGAGACTCAACATTGAGCTCTGGTTCTGTTGATCGTCCTTGAGATGTTTCTACAACTTGATTGGAGTCCACCTGTGGTAAATTCAAGCGCCTTGATGAAACCGACTCTCATGAGGACCGCCACAGGAAAGGAAGACCCAGAGTTACCTCTGCTGCAGAGGATAAGTTCGTTAGAATTACCAGCCTCAGAAATTTCAGCCCAAATCAATACTGCACAGAGTTCAAGTAACAGACACATCTCAACATCAACTGTTAAGAAGAGACTGCGTGAATCAGGCCTTCATGGTCGAATTGCTGCAAAGAAACCACTACTAAAGGACACCAATAAGAAGAAGAGACTTGCTTGGGCCAAGAAACAAATTTGAGATTTTTTGGTTCTAACCGCTGTGGCTTTGTGAGATGCAGAGTAGGTGAATGGATGATCTCCGCATGTGTGGTTCCCACCGTGAAGCATGGAGGAGGAGGTGTGATGGTGTGGGGGTGCTTTGCTGGCGACACAATAAATCTATGATTTATTTAGAATTCATGGCACACTTAACCAGCATAGCTACCACAGCATTCTGCAGTGATTTGCCATCCCATCTTGTTTGCACTTAGTGAGACTATCATTTGTTTTTCAACAGGAAAATGACCCAAAACAGCTCCAGGCTATGTAAGGGCAATTTGACCAAGAAAGAGAGTGATGGAGTGCTGCATCAGATGACCTGGCCTCCTCAATCACCCGACCTCAACCCAATTGCGATGGTTTGGGATGAGTTGGACTGCAGAGTAAAGGAAAAGCAGCCAACAAGTGCTCAGCATACGTGGGAACTCCTTCAAGACTTTTGGGAAAGCATTCCAGGTGAAGATGGTTGAGAGAATGCCAAGAGTGTGCAAAGCTGTCATCAAGGCAAAGGGTAGCTACTTTAAAGAAACCTGCACATTATAAGAAGAAGAAAAAACATCTTATTTTAATTTAGAGAATATGCAATGTCTATGTTTTGATAAGAAATAATTTGATATGTTGCTATGAGTAGTGCTTTTTCCAATAGTTTCTTGTTGGGGTCTAAATGACCCCAGTTGAGAATCCATGTCAAATATGTTGGTCGTTTGAGGGTTAAATTAATGATATTTCGACAATTCTCCATTGAACATGTTTTGAAGACAGTGTTTTTTACAATTACATGGTTTACAAATGAAACAAACTTATATTTGGGGTTCTGATGGGATATGACAGTTGAAATAAGCACAGGAAGCATTTAAATTCTTAAATTATATTCATCAAGAAACAATTACTACATTGAATTCATTAAAATTAAAAAATGTATGTACCGATCTCAGATTTCCCCTTTTAAATGTAGAAATACATTTTTATTTGAATAATTTTTCTTGCTCTGCATATTTTTCAGATTCCTCAAATCTAGTATCCACAATGTCATCACTTTCCCCTCCACTGGACTGTGGCTTTAATGAAGATACCATAAATATGACTATAACAAGTCTCTACTTCCTGTCGTTCATCCCGGCCCTCATCATCAATGGGGTAGCAGTCTGGGTCTGCATGCGCCTTCAGTCAACGTCCACCTTCATGGTGTATCTGAAGAACCTTCTGGCCGCTGACCTTCTCATGACCCTGACCATCCCTCTCAAAGCAGCCAGTCTCCTGCCCAGTGCTCCTCTGGCTCTGAAGGCCTTTTCCTGTCGCTACTCCGATGTTATTTTCTATCTCTGTATGTACATGAGCATCATTCTATTGGGCCTCATCAGTCTGGACCGCTTCTTCAAGATCATCAGGCCCTGTGGCAGGTTGTTGGGTCAGAACCTGGTCTTTGGCAAAGTGCTGTCTGCCTCCATCTGGGTGGTGCTGTTGGCCACTGATGTCATTCCAACCATGATCCTAACCAATCAGGATCCCACCAACAAGAATAATGAAGCCTGTATGGAAATGAAGAGCGACGCAGGACACGGTTTGCACAGAGGCGTGGTCATATTCAACAGCTCAATCTTCTGGGTGGTGTGTGTTCTTATTTGTTTCTGCTACATATGCATAGCAAGGAAGGTTTTTAAATCATACAGGAAATCAGGAAGCAGCAATGACGAGGGGAGTCAATGACGAAATACAGGGGCACCGGTGTCGAGGTAATTGAGGTAACATGTACATGTAGGTAGAGTTATTAAAGTGACTATGCGTAGATAATAACAGAGAGTAGCAGGAGCGTTGCGGGGGGCAATGCAAATGGTCTGGGTATCCATTTGATTAGCTATTCAGGAGTCTTATGGCTTGGGGGTAGAAGCTATTTAGGAGCCTCTTGTACCTAGACTTGGCGCTCCGGTACCACTTGCCGTGCGGTAGCAGAGAGAACAGTCTATGACTAGGGTGGCTGGAGTCTTTGACCATTTTTAGGGCCTTCCTCTGACACCGCCTGGTATAGAGGTCCTGGATGGCAGGAATCTTGGCCCCGGTGATGTACACTACCCTCTGTAGTGCCTTGCAGTCGGAGGCTGAGCAGTTTCCTTACCAGGCAGTGATGCAACCCGAAAGGATGTTGTCGATGGTGCAGCTGTAAAACCTTTTGAGGATCTGTGGACCCATGACAAATCTTTTCAGTCTCCGTCGGGGAATAGGTTTTGACGTGCCCTCTTCGCGACTGTCTTGGTGTGCTGAGGGGCCCCCGTGTTGAGGATCAGCGTGGCGGATGTGTTGTTACCTATCCCTGCCTCCTGGGTCCGGCCCCCCTGAGGGGCCCCCGTGTTGAGGATCAGCGTGGCGGATGTGTTGTTACCTATCCCTGCCTCCTGGGTCCGGCCCGTCAGGAAGTCCAGGATCCAGTTGTAGAGGGAGGTGTTTAGTCCCAGGATCCTTAGCTTAGTGATGAGGGCACTATGGTGTTGAACGCTGAGATGTAGTCAATGAATAACATTCTCTCATAGGTGTTCCTAGATCTGGATCTGTTGGGGCAGTATGCAAATTGGAGTGGGTCTAGGGTTTCTGGGATAATGGTGTTCATGTGAGCCATGACCAGCCTTTCAAAGCATTTCATGGCTACGGACGTGAGGGCTACGGGTCTTAGTGTTCTTGGGCACAGGGACTATGGTGGTCTGCTTGAAACATGTTGGTATTACAGACTCAGACAGGGAGAGGTTGAAAATGTCAGTGAAGACACTTGCCAGTTGGTCAGCGCATGCTCGGTGTACACATCCTGGTAATCCATCTGGCCCTGCAGCCTTGTGAATGTTGACCTGTTTAAAGGTCTTACTCACATCGGCTGAGGAGAACGTGATCCCAAAGTCGTCCGGAACAGCTGACGCTCTCATGCATGTTTCAGTGTTGCTTGCCTCAAAGCAAGCATATAAGTTATTAAGCTTGTCTGGTAGGTTTGTGTCACTGGGCAGCTCTCGGCTGTGCTTCCCTTTGTAGTCTGTAATAGTTGGCAGGCCCTGCCACATCTGGCGAGTGTCGGAGCCGGTGTAGTACAATTTGATCTTAGTCCTACATTGACGCTTTGCCTGTTTGATTGTTCGTCGCAGGGCATAGCATGATTTCTTACAAGCTTCCGGGTTAGAGTCCCACTCCTTGAAAGTGGCAGCTCTACCCTTTAGCTCAGTGCGAATGTTACCTGTAAACCATGGCTTCTGGTTGGGGTATGTATGTACAGTCACTGTGGGGACGACGTCCTCGATGCACTTATTGATGAAGCCAGTGACTGATGTGGTGTACTCCTCAATGCCATCGGAAGATTCCTGGAACATATTCCAGTCTGCGCTAGCAAAACAGTCCTGTAGTTTAGCATCTGCTTCATCTAACCACTTTTTTTATAGACCGAGTCACTGGTGCTTCCTGCTTTAATTTTTAGCTTGTAAGCAGGAATCAGGGGGATATAATTATGGTCAGATTTGCAAAATGGAGGGTGAGGGAGAGCTTTGTACGCGTCTCTATGTGTGGAGTACAGGTGATCTAGACGTTTTTTCCCTCTTGTTGCACATTTAACATGCTGGTAGAAATTAGAACTGATTTAAGTTTCCCTGCATTAAAGTCCCCGGCCACCAGGAGCGCCGCCTTTGGATTAGCCTTTTCCTGTTTGCTTATGGTGGTATACAGCTCATTGAGTGCGGTTTTAGTGACAGCATCGGTCTGTGGTGATATGTAGACTGCTACAAAAAATACAGTTGAAAACTCTCTTGGTAGATAGTGTGGTCTACAGCTTATCATGAGATACTCTACCTCAGGTGAGCGAAACCTCGACACTTCCTTCGAAATTGTGCTCCAGCTGTTGTTTACATAAATGCATAGCCCCCGCCCCGTGTCTTACCAGAGGCTGCCGTTCTGTCCTGCCGATAGAGTGTATAACCTGCTAGCTGTATGTTCTTAATGTCGTCGTATCGTTCACTTTTTCCATTAAAGTCATGAGTAACCACCACGCTGCATTTCGGTCCTCTCTTTCGACAAACGAAGAACGCCGTTACAGAATCACCCACCACACACGGACCGAGTGGCGTGGTAACAGGCAGCAGGAGCAGCGAAGGGAGGACGTTATGGATAGCAGAGGCATGGAGTATACGACATGGGAAGAAATAGACAGGTGGGCGGCCGACCCAGAGAGAGTGCCTGAGCCCGCCTGGGATTCGCTGGAACAGTGCGAAGAGGGCTATAGACGAATGGAGTCGAAAAGAAAGACACGGCGGCGCAGAGCGAAAACCGAAAGTCACCCCCAATTATTTATTGGAGGAGGGCTCAGGGAGAGAGTAGCAGAGTCAGGAGTCAGACCTGAGCCTACTCTCCCTGTTAATCGTGAGGAGCAGCGATATAAGGACTTCTGGTCTTAGGAGATGATATTAGACGGAAGAGGACCCTGGGCTCAGCCTGGTGAATATCGCCGCCCCAAGGAGGAAGCAGAGGCAGCAGGAGATAGGAGCCGACGATACGAGGGAACACGGTTGGCAAGGAAGCCCGAAAAGCAACCCCAAAAAATTATTGGGGTGGGGGCTTACAGGGAGTATGGCTATGCCAGGTAGAAGACCTGCGCAAACTCCCTGTGCTTACCGGTGGGCTAGAGAGACCGGGCAGACACCGTGTTATGCTATGGAGCGCACGGTGTTTCCAGTGCGGGTGCATAGCCCGGTGCGGTTCATACCAGCCCTTCGTATTGGCCGGGCTAGAGTGGGCATCGAGCCAGGGAAGCTTGGGCAGGCTCGGTGCTCAAGAGCTCCAGTGCGCCTGCACGGTCCGGTCTATCCAGAGCCACCTCCACACACCAGTCCTCCGGTAGCAGCTCCCCGCACCAGGCTTCCTGTGCGTGTCCTCGATCCTGTAGCACCAGTTCCAGCACCACGCACCAGGCCTTCAGTGCGCCTCGCCTGTTCAGCACAGCCAGAGCCTTCCTTCCATCCTACGCTGTCGGAGTCTCCCGCCTGTTCAGCGCTATCAGAGCCTTCCTCCGCTACAGCGCTGCCGGAGCCTCCTGCCTGTTCGGAACAGCCTGAGCTGCCAGTCTGCAGGGAGCTGTCAGTCTGCAAGGTGCTGTCAGTCTGCATGAAGCAGCCAGAGCTGTCAGTCTGCAAAGAACTGCCAGTCTGCAAGGAGCTGCCAGTCTGCAAGGAGCTGCCAGTCTGCAGGGTGCTGTCAGCCTGCATGGAGCAGTCAGAGCTGCCAGTCTGTATGAAGCAGCCAGAGCTGTCAGTCTGC
This sequence comes from Oncorhynchus nerka, assembly GCF_034236695.1. Taxonomy (NCBI): domain Eukaryota; kingdom Metazoa; phylum Chordata; class Actinopteri; order Salmoniformes; family Salmonidae; genus Oncorhynchus; species Oncorhynchus nerka. The sequence goes on from NC_088409.1 coordinate 96,477,717, forward strand.
ATGAAGCAGCCATAGCTGTCAGTCTGTATGAAGCAGCCAGAGCTGTCAGTCTGCATAGAGCAGCTAGATCCGCCAGTCAGCCATGATCTTCTAGATCTGCCAGTCAACCAGATTGTACCAGATCTGCCAGTCAACCAGAATCTTCCAGATCCGCCAGCCAGCCAGGATCTACCGGAGCCTACTACCTACCTGAGCTTCCTCTCATTACTGGGCTTCCTCTCAGTACTGGGCTTCATCTCAGTACTGGGCTTTCCCTCAGTTCCGGGCCGCCTCTCAGTCCCGAGCTGCCCCTCAGTCCCGAGCTGCCCCTCAGTCCCGAGCTGCCCCTCAGTCCCGAGCTGCCCCTCAGTCCCGAGCTGCCCCTCAGTCTCGAGCTGTCCCTCAGTCCCGAGATGCCCCTCAGTCCCGAGATGCCCCTCAGTCACGAGCTGCTCCTCAGTTCTGTGGGGTTCTGGGTGAGGACTATTAGGCCATGGTCGGTGGCGAGGGTGGATTATCCCAGGACGCGAAGGGGAGGAACTAGGACATTAATGAAGTGGGGTCCACGTCCCGAGCCGGAGCCGCCACCATGGACAGACGCCCACCCGGACCCTCCCTATGGTTTTGAGGTGCGTCCGGGAGTCCGCACCTTAGGGGGGGGGGGGTTCTGTCACGCCTTGGTCATAGTGTTTTGTGTTTTCGTTATATATTTGGTTAGGCCAGGGTGTGACATGGGTTTATGTGTTGTTTTTCGTATTGGGGTTTGTAGTATTTGGGATCGCGGCTGAGTAGGGGTGTTGTATAGGCTTGGCTGCCTGAGGCGGTTCTCAATCTGAGTCAGGTGATTCTCGTTGTCTCGGATTGGGAACCGTATTTAGGTAGCCTGAGTTTCACTTTGTATTTCGTGGGTGATTGTTCCTGTCTCTGTGTAGTGTTCACCAGATAGGCTGTAATAGGTTTCACGTTCCGTTTGTTGTTTTCGTATTTATAAGTTATTTCATGTATCGTTCACTTTTTCCATTAAAGTCATGAGTAACCACCACGCTGCATTTCGGTCCTCTCTTTCGACAAACGAAGAACGCCGTTACACCTACTAATTATATTAGAAATGAATCCACTAGGTGTGATGTACTATCCTACTAGTTATATTAGAAATGAATCCACTAGGTGTGATGTACTATCCTACTAGTTATATTAGAAATGAATCCACTAGGTGTGATGTACTATCCTACTAGTTATATTAGAAATGAACCCACTAGGTGTGATGTACTATCCTACTAGTTATATTAGAAATGAATCCACTAAGTGTGATGTACTATCCTACTAGTTATATTAGAAATGAACCCACTAGGTGTGATGTACTATCCTACTAGTTATATTAGAAATGAATCCACTAGGTGTGATGTACTATCCTACTAGTTATATTAGAAATGAACCCACTAGGTGTGATGTACTATCCTACTAGTTATATTAGAAATGAATCCACTAGGTGTGATGTACTATCCTACTAGTTATATTAGAAATGAATCCACTAGGTGTGATGTACTATCCTACTAGTTATATTAGAAATGAATCCACTAGGTGTGATGTACTATCCTACTAGTTATATTAGAAATGAATCCACTAGGTGTGATGTACTATCCTACTAGTTATATTAGAAATGAATCCACATGGTGTGATGTACTATCCTACTAGTTATATTAGAAATGAATCCACTAGGTGTGATGTACTATCCTACTAGTTATATTAGAAATGAATCCACATGGTGTGATGTACTATCCTACTAGTTATATTAGAAATGAATCCACATGGTGTGATGTACTATCCTACTAGTTATATTAGAAATGAACCCACTAGGTGTGATGTACTATCCTACTAGTTATATTAGAAATGAATCCACTAGGTGTGATGTACTATCTTACTAGTTATATTAGAAATGAATCCACTAGGTGTGATGTACTATCCTACTAGTTACATGTGTTGTAGGCCTACTATGGATTTGTTCATAGAGGTAGTTTTGTGCCGCATAAAAAAGGGGGTTGAATATGTGTAAAAAAAATCTAAAATTAACTCCTGAGCTTTCTTTCTTTTATCTCCTAGATATAGGACACACACTTCAAAACCTTGTTCCTTCAGATTGACGTTTTCCTCGTTTTGAATGTTATTCAATGTGTTTCTAGCAGTAAAGTCCAAATTCATCATCTTTTACATATTTGTTTTGATACCTACAGGGGTCCTAAAATTCTAAATCCAATATTGAGCTAAATGATCCATAGTATGACCGTCTTAAAACAACGCCATATGTCACCGTAGCAACCCCCTTGTTGAGGGTTAGAGCTCTCCCATCATCCAGTCACCCTTTGTTGCAGGTTATGAGGATGTTATGGTCAGATGGCCCCCATGCTAACTATTAGCTTTCCAGTGTTTTCCATATTGTATTATTATGCTGTATTGATTTTTGTATGTTGAATTCACAAAATGAATTTCCATTTAAATGGATAACAAAGTATATCGTATTGTGGTGGCAGAATTTAGGGTGGAGCTGTTGTAACTTCTCGATGGGGATATGTTCTGTGTTGGACTGTGATGTCCTGCCTTTCATAGACTCCTGGTATGTTTGCACCCTAAAACACAAAGCAATTGTGTTCTGGAACAGTTGTCAACCAATAGAATAACTGTTGTGTAACCAATAGGATTGTATTATCACCTCCCACTGTATAAGGGACATGGAACCACTTACTTTTCAAGTTATTCCCTGTGAAATCAGAGGTGAATCACCCCTGCAGCTGCTTGTTTTAAAGCCTTTTCAATTATACAATTAAATAGTCTCTACATTCATTTTTGGGATCTAATTTTCCACAACAGCATTGTATACTATAAAAAGAAACATAGCAATAAAAGGAATAACATGGTCCTATTAGGTTAAAGATATATTTTTGGTTGCCAGATTAGTCTACAGTATGTCAAAACGAGACTATCTGAGTTAAAATAATGTTGTGCAAATGATACATTAGAGATTCACAATATCATAACCGTACGGTGGTGTCGTGCTGTTGCTTCAGCGTCACTCTGTTTCCCTGGATTTTCTCTGTCCGTACATTTAAAGCCACCTTGAGTCATTTCAGGGAAGGTCGAGGTGTGAGCTTTAGGACGTTAGGAGGTTAGGATTTTAGCAGGTTAGCAGTTTAGGCGTTTAGCAGGTTAGCAGGTTAAGATTTTATGTGGTTAGGAGGTTAGGTGTTTAGCAGGTTAGCAGGTTAAGATTTTATGTGGTTAGGAGGTTAAGCGTTTAGCAAGTTAGGCGTTTAGCAGGTTAGCAGGTTAGGATTTTAGGTGGTTAGGAGGTTGGGCGGTTAGGAGGTTAGGATTTTAGGTGGTTAGGAGGTTAGGATTTTAGGTGGTTAGGAGGTTCACACCGTGAATTTACAGTGGTAGAAGCACTACACCAACGTACAGTCGGACAACTGATTGTCTTCTTGGGGGGACGACAGGTAGCCGAGTGGTTAGAGCGTTGGGCCAGTGACCGAAAGGATGCCCCTTGCTGACAAGGTAAAAATCTGTCATTTAACCCACTGTTCCGTGGAGGTCGATTATGGAAGCCCCCCGCACTTCTCTGATTCAGAGGGGTTGGGTTCAACACGGAAGACACATTTCAGTTGAATACATTCAGTTTTACAACTGCCCGGGTGTCTCCCTTCAGGTTGCTAGGTGAGTAAATGTATCAGTGGATAAAAGTCTCTCCTTTCTCAGCTGTTTTATGGTTCACTATAGGCTAAGCTTCCTTCCTTTGGTTCACTATAGGCTAAGCTTCCTTCCTTTGGTTCACTATAGGCTAAGCTTCCTTCTTTTGGTTCACTATAGGCTAAGCTTCCTTCCTTTGGTTCACTATAGGCTAAGCTTCCTTCCTTTGGTTCACTATAGGCTAAGCTTCCTTCCTTTGGTTCACTATAGGCTAAGCTTCCTTCCTTTGGTTCACTATAGGCTAAGCTTCCTTCCTTTGGTTCACTATAGGCTAAGCTTCCTTCCTTTGGTTCACTATAGGCTAAGCTTCCTTCTTTTGGTTCACTATAGGCTAAGCTTCCTTCCTTTGGTTCACTATAGGCTAAGCTTCCTTCCTTTGGTTCACTATAGGCTAAGCTTCCTTCCCTTGGTTCACTATAGGCTAAGCTTCCTTCTTTTGGTTCACTATAGGCTAAGCTTCCTTCCTTTGGTTCACTATAGGCTAAGCTTCCTTCCTTTGGTTCACTATAGGCTAAGCTTCCTTCCTTTGGTTCACTATAGGCTAAGCTTCCTTCCTTTGGTTCACTATAGGCTAAGCTTCCTTCCCTTGGTTCACTATAGGCTAAGCTTCCTTCCTTTGGTTCACTATAGGCTAAGCTTCCTTCCTTTGGTTCACTATAGGCTAAGCTTCCTTCCTTTGGTTCACTATAGGCTAAGCTTCCTTCCTTTGGTTCACTATAGGCTAAGCTTCCTTCCTTTGGTTCACTATAGGCTAAGCTTCCTTCCTTTGGTTCACTATAGGCTAAGCTTCCTTCCTTTGGTTCACTATAGGCTAAGCTTCCTTCCTTTGATTCACTATAGGCTAAGCTTCCTTCCTTTGGTTCACTATAGGCTAAGCTTCCTTCCTTTGGTTCACTATAGGCTAAGCTTCCTTCCTTTGGTTCACTATAGGCTAAGCTTCCTTCCTTTGGTTCACTATAGGCTAAGCTTCCTTCCTTTTGTTCACTATAGGCTAAGCTTCCTTCCTTTGGTTCACTATAGGCTAAGCTTCCTTCCTTTTGTTCACTATAGGCTAAGCTTCCTTCCCTTGGTTCACTATAGGCTAAGCTTCCTTCCCTTGGTTCACTATAGGCTAAGCTTCCTTCCTTTGGTTCACTATAGGCTAAGCTTCCTTCCTTTGGTTCACTATAGGCTAAGCTTCCTTCTTTTGGTTCACTATAGGCTAAGCTTCCTTCCTTTGGTTCACTATAGGCTAAGCTTCCTTCCTTTGGTTCACTATAGGCTAAGCTTCCTTCCTTTGGTTCACTATAGGCTAAGCTTCCTTCCTTTGGTTCACTATAGGCTAAGCTTCCTTACTTTGGTTCACTATAGGCTAAGCTTCCTTCCTTTAGTTCACTATAGGCTAAGCTTCCTTCCTTTGGTTCACTATAGGCTAAGCTTCCTTCCTTTGGTTCACTATAGGCTAAGCTTCCTTCCTTTGGTTCACTATAGGCTAAGCTTCCTTCCTTTGGTTCACTATAGGCTAAGCTTCCTTCCTTTGGTTCACTATAGGCTAAGCTTCCTTCCTTTGGTTCACTATAGGCTAAGCTTCCTTCCTTTGGTTCACTATAGGCTAAGCTTCCTTCCTTTGGTTCACTATAGGCTAAGCTTCCTTCCTTTGGTTCACTATAGGCTAAGCTTCCTTCCCTTGGTTCACTATAGGCTAAGCTTCCTTCCCTTGGTTCACTATAGGCTAAGCTTCCTTCCTTTGGTTCACTATAGGCTAAGCTTCTTTCCCTTGGTTCACTATAGGCTAAGCTTCCTTCCTTTGGTTCACTATAGGCTAAGCTTCTTTTCCTTGGTTCACTATAGGCTAAGCTTCCTTCCCTTGGTTCACTATAGGCTAAGCTTCCTTCCTTTCGTTCACTATAGGCTAAGCTTCCTTCCTTTGGTTCACTCTAGGCGCTAAGATTCTTTCCCTTGGTTCACTATAGGCTAAGCTTCCTTCCCTTGGTTCACTATAGGCTAAGCTTCCTTCCTTTTGTTCACTATAGGCTAAGCTTCCTTCCTTTCATTCACTATAGGCTAAACTTCCTTCCCTTGGTTCAATATAGGCTAATGCTAACAAAAGAAAACAATGCATTGACTAATGCAAATCATTTAAATCCTGTGAAATCATGTTAAATTCTCAGTGTTTTCATATAGACCTAGGAGAGCCCTTGAAAAAGTTTATCATTTGGCAGACAATGGATTCTATTGTGCTATTTCCAAACAATGGATTAAACTGAGATATTTCCAAACAATGGATTAGACTAAGATATTTCCAAACAATGGATTAAACTGAGATATTTCTATATCTTTTCCTTTCCCTTTTTTCAGATGCTGCAATGACACCTAACCTGACATCTAACCGACTTCAGACTGACATCTAACCGACATCAGACTGGCATCTAACCAGACACCTAACCTGACACCTAACCTGATACCTAACCAGACATCTAACCGACTTCAGACTGGCATCTAACCTGACACCTAACCAGACATCCCCATTCTTCATCGGGACTGTGGCTCTTTCAATCATGGCGACCTAGATGTGGTTATCCCATATATGTTCCCGCTTGCCTTGCTGTTGAATGGGGTCGTGTCCTGGGTCTCCCTACACCTGAGCTCAACCTTCATGGTGTATCTGAAGAACCTTGTGGCCGCTGACCTTCTCATGAACCTGACAACACCTGACCACGCCTCTCGTGGCAGCCAGTGAACAGGCCTCCAGAGTGGAGCAGAGGTCTAAAGCACTGTGTCTCAGTGCTGGATTCGTCCTTACAGACCCTGGTTCGATGCCGGGCTGTGTCACAACCAGGAGTGACATAGGGTGGAGCATGTCGTGGACATTTCCTGTATTTACCAAATCAAACCACACACACAAGTCAGAGTTATCACAAAGTCCATCTTTAATTATATGAGCTCCATCACAACCCTGTGACTCTCAGATCAATTCAGTGTCTATCAATGAATTCTCTGAGAGTCCCTTACACATTGCAACTGAGATCCTTTATAGCAAAGACACACATAGCCAGACAGCATCGGCATAATTTATAGTTCAGCTTTGTCTCCTAAACTATGTTATTTTCTCAAACTCAGAACCATAAACCAATCCTCCATATCAACAGGCATATATCAAATCCATCCTATCTTGACAAGATCACAGAGACACATTGACTGGCACACAGACATTGTGGAGCCAAGAGATACACGCTTGACCTCTCCCCTCTCCCCTCTCTCCGGCCCAAGTAACTTAGTCTTGACATAGAACAGATACTGCAACCCCGCCACAGTATAATACAAACACATTCTGATGAGAAATAACTTACAAACACATGATGAATATAAAACATCTTACCTATGTTACCAACTAATGCTGATTATTCCCCAACAAGCACAATGTTAAGGGAGGCCAGGATAGGCCGTCATTGTAAATAAGAATTTGTTCTTAACTGACTTGTCTAGTTAAACATTTTTTTTAAATACAAATAAACTTCCAACCTCATCTGTTGGGTTATGAGAATTTGCCTGTCTCTACTCCGGTGTTATCTTCTACACAAGAATCCCTCTACTGGGCCTCATCAGTCAGTCAGCATATTGATTGCAGGACCCGCGCAAGTAATACACTCGACCATTGCTACTCTAACCTCCGCAATGCATACAAGGCCCTCCCCTGCCCTCCCTTTGGAATATCCGACCACGACTCCATCTTGCTTCTACCATCCTATAGGCAGAAACTCAAACAGGATGTACCCGTGACTAGAATCATTCAACGCTGGTCTGACCAATCGGAAACCACGCTTCAATATTGTTTTGATCACGCGGACTGGTGAATGTTCCGGGCAGCCTCAGAGAATAACATCAACCTATACGCTGACTCTGTGACTGAGTTAATCAGGAAGTGTATAGGAGATTTTGTACCCACAGTGACTATTAAAACCTACCCAAACCAGAAACTGTGGATAGATGGCAGCATTTGCGCAAAACTGAAAGCGCGAACCACGCATTTAACCATGGAAAGAGGACTGGGAATATGACCGAATATAAACAGTGTAGTTATTCCCTCAGCAAGGGTATTCATTCACTTCTCTGGGATATGTGGGACGCTAGCGTACCATCTGGCCAAAAGCCAGGGAAAATGCAGAGCGCCAGATTCAAATACATTACTATAAAAATCTAACTTTCATTAAATCACACATGCAAGATAGCAAATTAAAGCTACACTTGTTGTAAATCCAGCCAACATGTCAGATTTCTAAAAGGTTTTTCGGCGAAAGCAAACGATGCTATTATCTGAGGATGGCACCATAGTAAACAAAGAGAGAAGCCATATTTCAACCCTGCAGGCGCGACACAAAACGCAAAAATACAAATATAAATCATGCCTTACCTTTGATGAGCTTCTTCTGTTGGCACTCCAATATGTCCCATAAACATCACAAATGGTCCTTTTGTTCGATTAATTCCGTCGATATATATCCAAAATGTCCATTTATTTGGCACGTTTGATCCAGAAAAACACCGGTTCCAACTTGCTCAACGTGACTACAAAATATCTCAAAAGTTACCTGTAAACTTTGCCAAAACATTTCAAACTACTTTTGTAATACAACTCTTGGTATTTTTTTACGTGAAATCAATAAAATTGAAGACGGGATGATTTGTGTTCAATACAGGAGGAAAACAAACTCAAGCATGCTTTCTGGTCACACGCCTCTATCTAACAGTACACTTCAAGTGACCCTCGTTCAAGATGGCCGTACTTCTTCATTACACAAAGGAAAAACCTCAACCAATTTCTAAAGACTGTTGACATCCAGTGGAAGCAATAGGAACTGCAAGAAGGTCCCTTAGAAATCTGGATTCCCAATGAAAACTCAAAATTTAAAAGAGTGACCTCAAAAACAAATGAATGGTTTGTCTTCGGGGTTTCGCCTGCTAAATAAGTTCTGTTAAACTCACAGACATGATTCAAACAGTTTTAGAAACTTCAGAGTGTTTTCCATCCAAATCTACTAATGATATGCATAAATTATCTTCTGGGGATGAGTAGAAGGCAGTTGAATTTGGGAATGCATTTAATCCGGACGTGAAAATACTGCCCCTGTCACCAAGAAGTTAAATAAGCGAAATGTCGGTACAGGGACAAAGTGGAGCCGCAATTCAATGTCTCAGACACGAGACGTGTGTGGCAGGGTCTACAGGCAATTACGGACTACAAAAAGAATACCCGCCACGTCACAGACACCGACGTATTGCTTCCAGACAAACTTTACACCTTCTTTGCATGCTTTGAGGATAATACAGTGTCACCGACACAGCCTACTAACAAGGACTGCGGGCCTCCCCTCTCCTTCTCTGTGGACAACTTGAGTAAGACGTTTAAACGTGTTAACCATCGCAAGGCTGCTGGCTCAGACGGCGTCCCTAGCCACGTCCTGAGAGCATGCTGGTGTGTTTACTGACATATTCAATCACTCCCCATCCAAGTCTGCTGTTCCCACATGCTTCAAGATGGCCACCATGGTTCTTGTAGGCAAAGATAACTGAACTAAATGACTATTGCCCGTAGCACTCACTTCTGTCAGCATGAAGTGCTTTGAGAGACTAGCCAAGGATCATATCACCTCCACCTTACCGGCCATCCAAGACCCACTTCAGTTTACATACCGCTCCAACAGGTCCATTGACAATACAATCGCCATCACACTGCACACTGCCCTATCCCATCTGGACAAAATAAATACCTATGTAAGAATGCTGTTCATCGACTACAGCTCAGCATTCAACACCATAGTACCCTCCAAGCTCATCATTAAGCTGGAGGCCCTGGGTTTCCACCCCCGCCCTGTGCAATTGTGTCCTGGACTTTCTGATGGGTAGGAAACAACATCTCCACCCCTCTGATCCTCAATACTGGGGCCCCACAAGGGTGCATGTTCAGCCCCCTCCTGTATTCCCTGTTCACCCATGACTGCGTGGCCATGCATGCCTCCAACTCAATTATCAAGTTTGCAGACATCACAATAGTAGTGGGTTTGATTACCAACAACGACGAGACGGCCTACAGGGAGGAGGTGAGGGCCCTCGGAGTGTGGTGTCAGAAAAACAACCTCTCACACAATGTCAACAAAACAAAGGAGATGATCGTGGACTTCAGGAAACAGCAGAGGGAGCAGCCCCCTATCCACATCGAAGGGACAGTAGTGGAGAAGGTGGAAATATTTAAGTTCCTCTGCGTACACATCACAGACAAACTGAAATGGTCCACCCACACAGACAGTGTGGTGAAGAAGGCGCAAAAACGCCTCTTCAACCTCGGGAGGCTGAAAAAATGTGGCTTGTGGCCACAAACCCTGACATACTTTTACAGATGCACAATCGAGAGCATCCTGTCGTGCTGTATCACCACCTGGTACGGCAACTGCTCCGCCCACAACCGTAAGGCTCTCCAGAGGGTAGCGAGGTCTGCACAACGCATCACGGTTGCAAACTACCTTCCCTCCATGACACCTACACCACCCAATGTCACAGGAAGGCCCAAAAGATCATCAAGGACAACAACCACCCGAGCCACGGCCTGTTCACCCCGCTACCATCCAGAAGGCAAGGTCAGTACAGGTGCATCAAAGCTGGGGACCGAGAGACTGAAAAACAGCTCCTATCTCAAGGCCATCAGACTGACAATCCCTAACTCAGAGAGGCTGCTGTTTACATAGAGACTCAAATCATTGGCCACTTGAATAAATGGTTCACAAGTCACTTTAAACAATGCAACTTTAATAATATTTACATATCTTACATTACTCATCTTATATGTAAACTCAGCAAAAAAATAAACGTCCTCTCACTATCAACTGCGTTTATTTTCAGCAAATTTAACGTGTAAATATTTGTATGAGCATAACAAGATTCAACAACTGAGACATAAAGTGAACAAGTTCCACAGACGTGACTACCAGAATTTGAATAATGTGTCGCTGAACAGAGAGGGGGTCAAAATCTAAGTAACTGTCACTATCTGGTGTGGCCACCAGCTGCATTAAGCACTGCAGTGCATCTCCTCATGGACTGCCCCAGATTTGCCAGTTCTTGTTGTTAGATGTTACCCCACTCTTCCAACAAGGCATCTGCAAGTTCCCGGACATTTCTGGAGGGAATGGCCCTAGCCCTCACCCTCAGATCCAACAGGTCCCAGACATGCTCAATGGGATTGCGATCCGGGCTCTTCGCTGGCCATGGTAGAACACTGACATTCCTGTCTTGCAGGAAATCACGCACAGAACGAGCAGTATGCCTGGTGGCATTGTCATGCTGGAGGGTCATGTCAGGATGAGCCTGCAGGAAGGGTACCACATGAGGGAGGACGATTGAGATTGCCTGCAATAACAACAAGCTCAGTCCGATGATGCTGTGACACACCGCCCCAGACCATGACAGATTCTCTACCTCCAAATCGATCCCGTTCCAGAGTACAGGCCTCGGTGTAACGCAAATTCCTTTGACGATAAACCCGAATCCGACCATCACCCCTAGTGAGACAAAACCGCAACTCATCTGTGAAGAGCACATTTTGCCAGTCCTGTCTGGTCCAGTGACAGTGGGTTTGTGCCTATAGGCGACGTTGTTGCCGGTGATGTCTGGTGAGGACCTGCCTTACAACAAGCCTACAAGACCTCAGTCCAGCCTCTCTCAGCCTATTGCGGACAGTCTGAGCACTGAGGGAGGGATTGTGCATTCCTGGTGTAACTCGGGCAGTTGTTGTTGCCATCCTGTACCTGTCCCGCAGGTGTGATGTTCGGATGTACCAATCCTGTGCAGGTGTTGTTACACGTGGTTTGCCACTGCAAGGACGATCAGCTGTCCGTCCTGTCTCCCTGTAGCACTGTCTTAGGTGTCTCATAGTACGGACATTGCAATTTATTACCCTGGCCACATCTGCAGTCCTCATGCCTCCTTGCAGCATGCCTAAGGCATGTTCACGCAGATGAGCATGGACCCTGGGCATCTTTCTTTTTGTGTTTTTCAGAGTCAGTAGAAAGGCCTCTTTAGTGTCCTCAGTTTACATAACTGTGACCTTAATTGCCTACCGTCTGTGAGCTGTTAGTGTCTTAACGACCGTTCCACAGGTGCATGTTCATTAATTGTTTATGGTTCATTAAACAAGCAATGGTAAATAGTGTTTATACCCTTTACAATGAAGATCTGTGAAGTTATTTGGATTTTTACGAGTTATGTTTGAAAGACAGGGTCCTGAAAAAGGTCTGTTTCTTTTTTTTTTGTGCTGAGTTTATGTATTGTATCTTATACCATCTATTGTATCTTGCTTATGCCGCCTGGACATCGCTCATCCATATATTTATATGTACATATTCCTATCTTTTCCCATTAGATTTGTGTGTATTAGGTAGTTGTTGAGGAATTTTAAGATTACCTGTTCGATTTCACTGCACTGTCAGAACTAGAAGCACAAGCATTTCGCTACACTCGCATTAACATCTGCTAACCACGTGTATGTGACCAATACTATTTTATTTTATTTGATGTGGTTGTCCTAGTTACCTTAAGAAGGATGCACTTTTACTGTAAGTCACTCTGGAGAAGAGCATCTGCTAACCACGTGTATGTGACCAATACTATTTTATTTTATTTGATGTGGTTGTCCTAGTTACCTTAAGAAGGATGCACTTACTGTAAGTCACTCTGGAGAAGAGCATCTGCTAACCACGTGTATGTGACCAATACTATTTTATTTTATTTGATGTGGTTGTCCTAGTTACCTTAAGAAGGATGCACTTACTGTAAGTCACTCTGGAGAAGAGCATCTGCTAACCACGTGTATGTGACCAATACTATTTTATTTTATGTGATGTGGTTGTCCTAGTTACCTTAAGAAGGATGCACTTACTGTAAGTCACTCTGGAGAAGAGCATCTGCTAACCACGTGTATGTGACCAATACTATTTTATTTTATTTGATGTGGTTGTCCTAGTTACCTTAAGAAGGATGCACTTACTGTAAGTCACTCTGGAGAAGAGCATCTGCTAACCACGTGTATGTGACCAATACTATTTTATTTTATGTGATGTGGTTGTCCTAGTTACCTTAAGAAGGATGCACTTACTGTAAGTCACTCTGGAGAAGAGCATCTGCTTAAATAACTAAAATGTAAAATGAGGAAGGTCACACTGTTACTTTTTATCTTTGTTATCACCTGATCATGCAAAGCCACCCACTGGTCACAATCTGGTTGAATCAACGTTGTTTCAATGTAATTTGTCAACGTATTGTGACGTGGAATCGACATGGAAAAGACATTCGATTAGAAAAGTCGTTAACTGTCATTTTGAGAGTGGAATTCAAAACCATCTGAATAATCTCATCATTGTTACAATTTTTTTTTTTTTACGTAAGCAAATCTTGCATAAAATATGTTGAATTTGTACCTTTTTGAAACAACGTTAGATTTTAAATGTCATATCCACCATCAGGAAAAATGTATGCACTTTAAATAAAGTTTGATTTGATTTATATTCTTTGACTTTGATTCTTGGTTGAGATGGAGACGCGAATCCAACATTCCAATTATTAATTTGTTTAAACCTACTGGAATTAAAGTCAGACTAAGTCAGTGGGACAAAATATACATCTCTTTCAAATGTTGATGATGTTATTTGGTTGCGTTGACAACCAAACACAATTTAACATCCACTTTTGGCCTTTTAACTTATCGACAAGTTAATAAATTATAAGTTGGATTCATGTCCCCCCCCCAAAAAAAAAAAAAAGTTAAAGAAGAGAATTAAGCCAGTGGCTCAGATGAAACTATCAATGCGTTAGATATCCTTTAAATATTTATATTTGGTTGCGTTGACAACAAAAAAACACAATTCAATATTACTTTTGTAAAACAGTAAATAGCAGTAATAAAGTTAAGAATATCTGATAAACTAATGTAACAGTATTAATTCAACCTTAAAAAATGACTAACTCATCCATGTCCACATTTTGAGGTTAGCCTGCTGTAACTATAAGTGTCTTCTTATTGTCATCATAGAATACGTGAATGTTCAAGATGACATGCTAAGTTCGTAGGTCAGTGGAGATTGCTATTGTCACAATTGCTATAATAATCTGTACCAAATCTCAAACTGCATTGATCACTTGCATCATGTTCTTGTCATGTTGTCTCAACTGCAATCCAGGTGATTTGGTTCTGCTATTGGATGAAGCACAGTAATAACACCATTAATTGTTATATAAATACACCAAATCTGACATTTTAATTCTCATTTGAACTTTGTTGTGCTTTTAAATGGTTAAAAGTGCAGTGATAACTCTTTTAGATGAGAACTAAACCCCCAAAAGAAATCAGACATGGTTTTTCCCCATTGGTATTTGGCTGTGCTTTCAGATGGTTGAAACACATTCGAAAGTCAATTCACTTTTGGCTGTCTCTCTTTGAGTGAGTGACTATATCAGTCGGGGTGGCAGGGTAGCCTAGTGGTTAGAGCATTGGACTAGTAACCGAAAGGTTGCAAGTTTGAATCCCGAGCTGACAAGGTTCAAATCTGTCGTTCTGCCCCTGAACAGGCAGTTAACCCACTGTTCCTAGGCCGTCATTGAAAATAAGAATTTGTTCTTAACTGACTTGCTTAGTAAAATAAAAAATATTGTTTTAATCTCATTGATCAACGTCTCAACCTCATTATCCACAGTGTTCTCAGTGGCCAATCGCACCCGGTTTGTCTATTTCTCCTAGTACCGGTGTATTGTGTTATGTAGGCATAACGTAAGAACTACACGTGTCAACGTAGTCACTGGACTCCATTTAAAAACAGTGAAGACTCTTGTTTTGTAGTTAACAGTATTAACAGTAAGGGTATTTCATACACTACTTCTGTAAATAACCTTTAAAAACTTCAGTGAACGATCATAACGGAAGTTTGTCTGTTTTGGACTTTTATTTCATACAGTGGTTGAGGAACTATTGTCGTTGTGGTTAAGCTTTGTAACAAACAGTCATAGGGTATTTTTGATAGAAAGAAGTGGGTCATTTCGCTGCTGGTTCCCATACACAGGAACTATTACACAGGAAGTCAGATATTTTATCACTAATCTGTGTCGCGTTAAAATAGCACTGACATTACAGTGGTAACAACCTCAAGCTTCCGCAAGCCTCTGTCTTTAAATCAGCCCTTTCTACACCCACAACGATTCAGCTACATGCAACACGGGATGTGTTTTAGAGAGGACACAACAAACACTTCAGCTGAAAGAAACACACAAACATATTGAATAACACACTGTCATTCACACTGCCCTGCACACTGTCATTCACACTGCCCTGCACACTGCCCTGCACACTGTCATTCACACTGCCCTGCACACTGTCATTCACACTGCCATTCACACTGCCCTGCACACTGTCATTCACACTGCCATTCACACTGCCCT
The DNA here is from genome assembly GCF_034236695.1 of Oncorhynchus nerka. Lineage (NCBI taxonomy): Eukaryota > Metazoa > Chordata > Actinopteri > Salmoniformes > Salmonidae > Oncorhynchus > Oncorhynchus nerka. Next base: position 96,492,894 of record NC_088409.1, read on the forward strand.
GCACACTGTCATTCACACTGCCCTGCACACTGTCATTCACACTGTCATTCACACTGCCATTCACACTGTCATTCACACTGTCATTCACACTGTCATTCACACTGTCTTTCACACTGTCATTCACACTGCCCTGCACACTGTCATTCACACTGTCATTCACACTGCCCTGCACACTGTCATTCACACTGTCATTCACACTGTCATTCACACTGCCCTGCACACTGTCATTCACACTGTCATTCACACTGTCATTCACACTGCCCTGCACACTGTCATTCACACTGTCATTCACACTGCCCTGCACACTGTCATTCACACTGTCATTCACACTGTCATTCACACTGCCCTGCACACTGTCATTCACACTCTCATTCACACTGCCCTGCACACTGTCATTCACACTGCCATTCACACTGCCCTGCACACTGTCATTCACACTGCCCTGCACACTGTCATTCACACTGCCCTGCACACTGTCATTCACACTGCCCTGTACACTGTCATTCACACTGCCCTGCACACTGTCATTCACACTGCCCTGCACTCTGTCATTCACACTGTCATTCACACTGCCCTGCACTCTGTCATTCACACTGTCATTCACACTGCCCTGCACTCTGTCATTCACACTGTCATTCACACTGCCCTGCACTCTGTCATTCACACTGTCATTCACACTGCCCTGCACACTGTCATTCACACTGCCATTCACACTGTCATTCACACTGCCCTGCACTCTGTCATTCACACTGTCATTCACACTGCCCTGCACTCTGTCATTCACACTGTCATTCACACTGCCCTGCACACTGTCATTCACACTGCCATTCACACTGCCATTCACACTGTCATTCACACTGCCATTCACACTGTCATTCACACTGTCATTCACACTGCCCGGCACACTGTCATTCACACTGCCCTGCACACTGTCATTCACACTGCCATTCACACTGTCATTCACACTGTCATTCACACTGCCATTCACACTGCCCTGCACACTGCCCTGCACACTGTCATTCACACTGTCATTCACACTGCCCTGCACACTGCCCTGCACACTGCCCTGCACACTGTCATTCACACTGTCATTCACACTGTCATTCACACTGTCATTCGCACTGTCATTCACACTGCCCTGCACACTGCCCTGCACACTGCCATTCACACTTCCCTGCACACTGTCATTCACACTGCCCTGCACACTGTCATTCACACTGCCCTGCACACTGTCATTCACACTGTCATTCACACTGTCATTCACACTGCCATTCACTCTGTCATTCACACTGTCATTCACACTGCCCTGCACTCTGTCATTCACACTGTCATTCACACTGCCCTGCACTCTGTCATTCACACTGTCATTCACACTGCCCTGCACTCTGTCATTCACACTGTCATTCACACTGCCCTGCACACTGTCATTCACACTGCCATTCACACTGTCATTCACACTGCCCTGCACTCTGTCATTCACACTGTCATTCACACTGCCCTGCACTCTGTCATTCACACTGTCATTCACACTGCCCTGCACACTGTCATTCACACTGCCATTCACACTGCCATTCACACTGTCATTCACACTGCCATTCACACTGTCATTCACACTGTCATTCACACTGCCCGGCACACTGTCATTCACACTGCCCTGCACACTGTCATTCACACTGCCATTCACACTGTCATTCACACTGTCATTCACACTGCCATTCACACTGCCCTGCACACTGCCCTGCACACTGTCATTCACACTGTCATTCACACTGCCCTGCACACTGCCCTGCACACTGCCCTGCACACTGTCATTCACACTGTCATTCACACTGTCATTCACACTGTCATTCGCACTGTCATTCACACTGCCCTGCACACTGCCCTGCACACTGCCATTCACACTGCCCTGCACACTGTCATTCACACTGCCCTGCACACTGTCATTCACACTGCCCTGCACACTGTCATTCACACTGTCATTCACACTGTCATTCACACTGCCATTCACACTGTCATTCACACTGTCATTCACACTGCCCTGCACACTGTCATTCACACTGTCATTCACACTGTCATTCATACTGTTATTCACACTGTCATTCACACTGTCATTCACACTGCCATTCACACTGTCATTCACACTGTCATTCACACTGTCATTCACACTGCCCTGCACACTGTCATTCACACTGCCCTGCACACTGTCATTCACACTGCCATTCACACTGTCATTCACACTGTCATTCACACTGCCATTCACACTGTCATTCACACTGTCATTCACACTGCCCTGCACACTGCCCTGCACACTGTCATTCACACTGCCCTGCACACTGCCTTGCACACTGCCCTGCACACTGTCATTCACACTGTCATTCACACTGCCCTGCACACTGCCCTGCACACTGCCCTGCACACTGTCATTCACACTGTCATTCACACTGTCATTCACACTGTCATTCGCACTGTCATTCACACTGCCCTGCACACTGCCCTGCACACTGCCATTCACACTGCCCTGCACACTGTCATTCACACTGCCCTGCACACTGTCATTCACACTGCCCTGCACACTGTCATTCACACTGTCATTCACACTGTCATTCACACTGCCATTCACACTGTCATTCACACTGTCATTCACACTGCCCTGCACACTGTCATTCACACTGCCCTGCACACTGTCATTCACACTGCCCTGCACACTGTCATTCACACTGTCATTCACACTGTCATTCACACTGCCCTGCACACTGTCATTCACACTGTCATTCACACTGTCTTTCACACTGTCATTCACACTGCCCTGCACACTGTCATTCACACTGTCATTCACACTGTCATTCACACTGTCATTCACACTGCCCTGCACACTGTCATTCACACTGCCATTCACACTGTCATTCACACTGCCATTCACACTGTCATTCACACTGTCATTCACACTGCCCTGCACACTGCCCTGCACACTGTCATTCACACTGCCCTGCACACTGCCTTGCACACTGCCCTGCACACTGTCATTCACACTGTCATTCACACTGCCCTGCACACTGCCCTGCACACTGCCCTGCACACTGTCATTCACACTGTCATTCACACTGTCATTCGCACTGTCATTCACACTGCCCTGCACACTGCCCTGCACACTGCCATTCACACTGCCCTGCACACTGTCATTCACACTGCCCTGCACACTGTCATTCACACTGCCCTGCACACTGTCATTCACACTGTCATTCACACTGTCATTCACACTGCCATTCACACTGTCATTCACACTGTCATTCACACTGCCCTGCACACTGTCATTCACACTGTCATTCACACTGTCATTCACACTGTCATTCACACTGTTATTCACACTGTCATTCACACTGTCATTCACACTGCCATTCACACTGTCATTCACACTGTCATTCACACTGTCATTCACACTGCCCTGCACACTGTCATTCACACTGCCCTGCACACTGTCATTCACACTGCCCTGCACACTGTCATTCACACTGTCATTCACACTGTCATTCACACTGTCATTCACACTGCCCTGCACACTGGCATTCACACTGTCATTCACACTGTCATTCACACTGTCATTCACACTGCCCTGCACACTGTCATTCACACTGCCATTCACACTGTCATTCACACTGCCCTGCACACTGTCATTCACACTGCCCTGCACACTGCCCTGCACACTGTCATTCACACTGTCATTCACACTGTCATTCACACTGTCATTCACACTGCCCTGCACACTGTCATTCACACTGTCATTCACACTGCCCTGCACACTGTCATTCACACTGACATTCACACTGTCATTCACACTGTCATTCACACTGTCATTCACACTGTCATTCACACTGCCCTGCACACTGCCCTGCACACTGTCATTCACACTGTCATTCACACTGCCCTGCACACTGTCATTCACACTGTCATTCACACTGCCCTGCACACAGTCATTCACACTGTCATTCACACTGTCATTCACACTGCCCTGCACACTGTCATTCACACTGTCATTCACACTGCCCTGCACACTGTCATTCACACTGCCCTGCACACTGTCATTCACACTGCCCTGCACACTGTCATTCACACTGTCATTCACACTGCCCGGCACACTGCCCTGCACACTGTCATTCATACTGTCATTCACACTGTTATTCACACTGCCCTGCACACTGTCATTCATACTGTCATTCACACTGTCATTCACACTGTCATTCACACTGCCCTGCACACTGTCATTCACACTGCCCTGCACACTGTCATTCACACTGTCATTCACACTGCCCTGCACACTGTCTTTCACACTGCCCTGCACACTGTCATTCACACTGCCCTGCACACTGTCATTCACACTGTCATTCACACTGTCATTCACACTGCCCTGCACACTGTCATTCACACTGTCATTCACACTGTCATTCACACTGTCATTCACACTGCCCTGCACACTGTCATTCACACTGCCATTCACACTGTCATTCACACTGTCATTCACACTGCCATTCACACTGTCATTCACACTGTCATTCACACTGCCCTGCACACTGCCCTGCACACTGTCATTCACACTGCCCTGCACACTGCCTTGCACACTGCCCTGCACACTGTCATTCACACTGTCATTCACACTGCCCTGCACACTGCCCTGCACACTGCCCTGCACACTGTCATTCACACTGTCATTCACACTGTCATTCGCACTGTCATTCACACTGCCCTGCACACTGCCCTGCACACTGCCATTCACACTGCCCTGCACACTGTCATTCACACTGCCCTGCACACTGTCATTCACACTGCCCTGCACACTGTCATTCACACTGTCATTCACACTGTCATTCACACTGCCATTCACACTGTCATTCACACTGTCATTCACACTGCCCTGCACACTGTCATTCACACTGTCATTCACACTGTCATTCACACTGTCATTCACACTGTTATTCACACTGTCATTCACACTGTCATTCACACTGCCATTCACACTGTCATTCACACTGTCATTCACACTGCCCTGCACACTGTCATTCACACTGCCCTGCACACTGTCATTCACACTGCCCTGCACACTGTCATTCACACTGTCATTCACACTGTCATTCACACTGCCCTGCACACTGTCATTCACACTGTCATTCACACTGTCATTCACACTGTCATTCACACTGCCCTGCACACTGTCATTCACACTGTCATTCACACTGTCATTCACACTGCCCTGCACACTGTCATTCACACTGCCATTCACACTGTCATTCACACTGTCATTCACAATGTCATTCACACTGCCCTGCACACTGTCATTCACACTGCCATTCACACTGTCATTCACACTGTCATTCACACTGCCCTGCACACTGTCATTCACACTGTCATTCACACTGTCATTCACACTGCCCTGCACACTGCCCTGCACACTGCCATTCACACTACCCTGCACACTGTCATTCACAATGCCCTGCACACTGTCATTCACACTGTCATTCACACTGTCATTCACAATGTCATTCACACTGCCCTGCACACTGTCATTCACACTGCCATTCACACTGTCATTCACACTGCCCTGCACACTGTCATTCACACTGCCATTCACACTGCCATTCACACTGCCATTCACACTGTCATTCACACTGCCCTGCACACTGCCCTGCACACTGTCATTCACACTGTCATTCACACTGTCATTCACACTGCCATTCACACTGTCATTCACACTGCCCTGCACACTGTCATTCACACTGTCATTCACACTGTCATTCACACTGCCCTGCACACTGTCATTCACACTGCCCTGCACACTGCCCTGCACACTGCCCTGCACACTGTCATTCACACTGCCCTGCACACTGCCCTGCACACTGCCCTGCACACTGTCATTCACACTGTCATTCACACTGTCATTCACACTGCCCTGCACACTGTCATTCACACTGTCATTCACACTGCCCTGCACACTGTCATTCACACTGCCATTCACACTGTCATTCACACTGTCATTCACACTGCCCTGCACACTGCCCTGCACACTGTCATTCACACTGTCATTCACACTACCCTGCACACTGTCATTCACACTGTCATTCACACTGTCATTCACACTGTCATTCACACTGCCCTGCACACTGCCCTGCACACTGTCATTCACACTGTCATTCACACTGCCCTGCACACTGTCATTCACACTGTCATTCACACTGCCCTGCACACTGTCATTCACACTGTCATTCACACTGTCATTCACACTGCCCTGCACACTGTCATTCACACTGTCATTCACACTGCCCTGCACACTGTCATTCACACTGCCCTGCACACTGTCATTCACACTGCCCTGCACACTGTCATTCACACTGTCATTCACACTGCCCGGCACACTGCCCTGCACACTGTCATTCATACTGTCATTCACACTGTTATTCACACTGCCCTGCACACTGTCATTCATACTGTCATTCACACTGTCATTCACACTGTCATTCACACTGCCCTGCACACTGTCATTCACACTGCCCTGCACACTGTCATTCACACTGTCATTCACACTGCCCTGCACACTGTCTTTCACACTGCCCTGCACACTGTCATTCACACTGCCCTGCACACTGTCATTCACACTGTCATTCACACTGTCATTCACACTGCCCTGCACACTGTCATTCACACTGTCATTCACACTGTCATTCACACTGCCCTGCACACTGCCCTGCACACTGTCATTCACACTGCCCTGCACACTGTCATTCACACTGCCCTGCACACTGTCATTCACACTGTCATTCACACTGTCATTCACACTGCCCTGCACACTGTCATTCACACTGTCATTCACACTGCCCTGCACACTGCCCTGCACACTGTCATTCACACTGCCCGGCACACTGCCCGGCACACTGTCATTCACACTGCCCTGCACACTGTCATTCACACTGTCATTCACACTGCCCTGCACACTGTCATTCACACTGTCATTCACACTGCCCTGCACACTGTCATTCACACTGTCATTCACACTGTCATTCACACTGCCCTGCACACTGTCATTCACACTGCCCTGCACACTGTCATTCACACTGTCATTCACACTGTCATTCACACTGCCCTGCACACTGTCATTCACACTGTCATTCACACTGTCATTCACACTGCCCTGCACACTGCCCTGCACACTGTCATTCACACTGCCCTGCACACTGTCATTCACACTGCCCTGCACACTGTCATTCACACTGTCATTCACACTGTCATTCACACTGCCCTGCACACTGTCATTCACACTGTCATTCACACTGTCATTCACACTGTCATTCACACTACCCTGCACACTGTCATTCACACTGCCCTGCACACTGTCATTCACACTGTCCTGCACACTGTCATTCACACTGTCATTCACACTGTCATTCACACTGCCCGGCACACTGCCCGGCACACTGTCATGCACACTGTCATGCAATCAGCAGAGATGTTTTTTGGCTTCCTCAAAACCACACTGTGTGCTCACAACCACAGCCTCTTTGCTCTTCTGATTGCAAAGGGGTTTGAACTCAATAAAGAGCAAGGGGTGGGCAGTGAGTCCCGATTGCTGCATCGCCACTCAACACCTAGTGAAACTGATGTACACTGGTACCCGGGAGACTGGCATCCAACCTCTCAGTGGACCATTAAAACAGGAAGAGAGTAGAGAGACCGGCTCATTCAGACAGCGTAAGACTGGCAAAGTCCTTGGGATTGCGACAAGAAAACCCCTACCTCTATAAAGAGAACACCCGTATAAAAAGAGCATCACATACTGTGCAGTACACTCAAAATAGACCGTTTTGTTGGTAGGTGTGGAAAAATTAGAAGGAAAAACAGCTGAATTCGGGATATTTCACTTCTTCATATAGAAACGAAGACTGTTCATCATATTGTCTGTTCCAGTGACTTTCTTTCATAAAAATCAAAGCTTCATTTAAAGGAGGGTAAGGACATTTTCATTCATGTATTTAATGTCATTTATATGTTTGACAGTGTTAAATAACAATTCTGCATAGCAATTGAATAACAATTGTCGCAGGGATAGAGTACACATTCAAGCTTGTTTATAAAATCTATTTACTTCTTCATTGGGTGTTCTAAAGTGCAGTGTGCGAGCTGATCCAGACTGAATCGATTCACATTTATGTAAGGACTGAGTGTATTTTCAGGGATTTGACTCAAATCTCTCATAAAGTTGTGGAAACACGATTTGGAAGGGATCCATCTCCTCTGAGTATCAGTCTTACAAACCCCTTAAATGGTTCCAACGTTCAAAAAAAAATGTGCCTTGGTTGCCATAGCACCTGTTACTGCACGGAATGCCATTCTAAACTGGTTTGGATTCCCTGTGTAAAGTGGCAGGGAAAGAGGACACACAGACAGACGGACGGACAGATGGACAGAGACGGACGGACGGACGAGACGGACGGACGGACAGACAGACAGACAGACAGACAGAGGCTATAAAGAAGGGACCTCCACTGTTCATGTACTGTCGATCATCGGTATATATTGTATCGCTCCTGTAGACAGGACTAAACTGGTGTAGTTTATTATGGACTCACTGGAAGGTCTAGAAACAGACTTTCGTTGATGAAAAAAAGAACGATGACTAAGTTAGAGTTTGACTTGAGACTTTGCTCGCCAAGTCATTCAGTCTTTCTCCTCAGCGTAGCTTACTGTCGAGCTCTCACTTCCCTTTTTCTAATCTTCTCCAAACTGTACCTTCCTTCTTCATTCATTTCACCAGAAAGGAAAACAACTTGACTGAGCGCTTTTAGATAAAAGTGAGTGTGACAATTACATGCATGAAAAAATATAATGTTCTTTGTGTGTATCGTATGGGGCGATACAGTCACATGAGATAAAATACATTTACAATCTAAATGTTGTATAAAAGCACATTAACACACACGACATACACATTTCATGCAAAGTCCAATCTGTACACAAATACTGAAGGGGAAGAATGGTTGGTTTAATAAAGATTCAAAGTTACGTTTGAGAATATAGTGGTGTTTATGGCCATATACAGCAATCCAGAAATGACTGCATTTCAACAGAGATATACAAAATGCAGGATCATAATTTGATCACAGGAGAACTTTCTTGCAATGCATGACAATTTAAAGTTGTAGTGTATTTGAGGTTTTAAAAAATGCTTCTGAAGTTTGTTCTTTGTACTTAGAAATGTCAGACTTGATTTTTCCTTACAAAAAAAAATTATAAACCCCGACAAAAATGTCCATTAATTATAATCCACATTTCCTGTTACTGGGTGGCTGTGTGTTACTGGGTGGCTGTGTGTTACTGGGTGGCTGTGTGTTACTGGGTGGCTGTGTGTTAGTGGGTGGCTGTGTGTTACTGGGTGGCTGTGTGTTACTGGGTGGCTGTGTGTTACTGGGTGGCTGTGTGTTAGTGGGTGGCTGTGTGTTACTGGGTGGCTGTGTGTTAGTGGGTGGCTGTGTGTTACTGGGTGGCTGTGTGTTAGTGGGTGGCTGTGTGTTACTGGGTGGCTGTGTGTTAGTAGGTGGCTGTGTGTTACTGGGTGGCTGTGTGTTACTGGGTGGCTGTGTGTTACTGGGTGGCTGTGTGTTAGTGGGTGGCTGTGTGTTAGTGGGTGGCTGTGTGTTACTGGGTGGCTGTGTGTTACTAGGTGGCTGTGTATTACTAGGTGACTGTGTGTTACTAGGTGACTGTGTGTTACTAGGTGGCTGTGTGTTAGTGGGTGGCTGTGTGTTAGTGGGTGGCTGTGTGTTACTGGGTGGCTGTGTGTTACTGGGTGGCTGTGTGTTACTGGGTGTCTGTGTGTTAGTGGGTGGCTGTGTGTTAGTGGGTGGCTGTGTGTTAGTGGGTGGCTGTGTGTTAGTAGGTGGCTGTGTGTTAGTGGGTGGCTGTGTGTTACTGGGTGGCTGTGTGTTACTAGGTGGCTGTGTGTTACTGGGTGGCTGTGTGTTAGTGGGTGGCTGTGTGTTACTGGGTGGCTGTGTGTTACTGGGTGGCTGTGTGTTACTGGGTGGCTGTGTGTTACTAGGTGGCTGTGTGTTACTGGGTGGCTGTGTGTTAGTGGGTGGCTGTGTGTTAGTAGGTGGCTGTGTGTTACTGGGTGGCTGTGTGTTAGTGGGTGGCTGTGTGTTACTGGGTGGCTGTGTGTTACTGGGTGGCTGTGTGTTACTGGGTGGCTGTGTGTTAGTAGGTGGCTGTGTGCTACTGGGTGGCTGTGTGTTAGTGGGTGGCTGTGTGTTACTGGGTGGCTGTGTGTTAGTGGGTGGCTGTGTGTTACTGGGTGGCTGTGTGTTAGTAGGTGGCTGTGTGTTACTGGGTGGCTGTGTGTTACTGGGTGGCTGTGTGTTAGTGGGTGGCTGTGTGTTACTGGGTGGCTGTGTGTTAGTAGGTGGCTGTGTGTTACTGGGTGTCTGTGTGTTAGTGGGTGGCTGTGTGTTAGTGGGTGGCTGTGTGTTAGTGGGTGGCTGTGTGTTAGTAGGTGGCTGTGTGTTAGTGGGTGGCTGTGTGTTACTGGGTGGCTGTGTGTTACTAGGTGGCTGTGTGTTACTGGGTGGCTGTGTGTTAGTGGGTGGCTGTGTGTTACTGGGTGGCTGTGTGTTACTGGGTGGCTGTGTGTTACTGGGTGGCTGTGTGTTACTAGGTGGCTGTGTGTTACTGGGTGGCTGTGTGTTAGTGGGTGGCTGTGTGTTAGTAGGTGGCTGTGTGTTACTGGGTGGCTGTGTGTTAGTGGGTGGCTGTGTGTTACTGGGTGGCTGTGTGTTACTGGGTGGCTGTGTGTTACTGGGTGGCTGTGTGTTAGTAGGTGGCTGTGTGCTACTGGGTGGCTGTGTGTTAGTGGGTGGCTGTGTGTTACTGGGTGGCTGTGTGTTAGTGGGTGGCTGTGTGTTACTGGGTGGCTGTGTGTTAGTAGGTGGCTGTGTGTTACTGGGTGGCTGTGTGTTACTGGGTGGCTGTGTGTTACTGGGTGGCTGTGTGTTAGTGGGTGGCTGTGTGTTACTGGGTGGCTGTGTGTTACTGGGTGGCTGTGTGTTAGTGGGTGGCTGTGTGTTAGTGGGTGGCTGTGTGTTAGTGGGTGTCTGTGTGTTAGTAGGTGGCTGTGTGTTAGTGGGTGGCTGTGTGTTACTGGGTGGCTGTGTGTTACTAGGTGGCTGTGTATTACTAGGTGACTGTGTGTTACTAGGTGACTGTGTGTTACTAGGTGGCTGTGTGTTAGTGGGTGGCTGTGTGTTAGTGGGTGGCTGTGTGTTACTGGGTGGCTGTGTGTTACTGGGTGGCTGTGTGTTACTGGGTGTCTGTGTGTTAGTGGGTGGCTGTGTGTTAGTGGGTGGCTGTGTGTTAGTGGGTGGCTGTGTGTTAGTAGATGGCTGTGTGTTAGTGGGTGGCTGTGTGTTACTAGGTGGCTGTGTGTTACTGGGTGGCTGTGTGTTACTGGGTGTCTGTGTGTTAGTGGGTGACTGTGTGTTAGTGGGTGGCTGTGTGTTAGTAGGTGGCTGTGTGTTAGTGGGTGGCTGTGTGTTACTAGGTGGCTGTGTGTTACTAGGTGGCTGTGTGTTAGTGGGTGGCTGTGTGTTAGTAGGTGGCTGTGCGTTAGTGGGTGGCTGTGTGTTAATAGGTGGCTGTGTGTTAGTGGGTGGCTGTGTGTTACTGGGTGGCTGTGTGTTAGTGGGTGGCTGTGTGTTAGTAGGTGACTGTGTGTTAGTGGGTGGCTGTGTGTTACTAGGTGGCTGTGTGTTAGTGGGTGGCTGTGTGTTAGTGGGTGGCTGTGTGTTAGTAGGTGGCTGTGTGTTAGTGGGTGGCTGTGTGTTAGTGGGTGGCTGTGTGTTAGTGGGTGGCTGTGTGTTAGTAGGTGGCTGTGTGTTAGTGGGTGGCTGTGTGTTACTAGGTGGCTGTGTGTTACTAGGTGGCTGTGTGTTACTAGGTGGCTGTGTGTTACTAGGTGGCTGTGTGTTACTGGGTGGCTGTGTGTTACTGGGTGGCTGTGTGTTACTAGGTGGCTGTGTGTTACTGGGTGGCTGTGTGTTAGTGGGTGGCAGTGTGTTAGTGGGTGGCTGTGTGTTAGTGGGTGGCTGTGTGTTAGTGGGTGGCTGTGTGTTAGTGGGTGGCTGTGTGTTAGTAGGTGGCTGTGTGTTAGTGGGTGGCTGTGTGTTAGTGGGTGGCTGTGTGTTAGTGGGTGGCTGTGTGTTAGTAGGTGGCTGTGTGTTAGTGGGTGGCTGTGTGTTACTGGGTGGCTGTGTGTTAGTGGGTGGCTGTGTGTTAGTGGGTGGCTGTGTGTTAGTAGGTGGCTGTGTGTTAGTGGGTGGCTGTGTGTTACTGGGTGGCTGTGTGTTACTAGGTGGCTGTGTATTACTAGGTGACTGTGTGTTACTAGGTGACTGTGTGTTACTAGGTGGCTGTGTGTTAGTGGGTGGCTGTGTGTTAGTGGGTGGCTGTGTGTTACTGGGTGGCTGTGTGTTACTGGGTGGCTGTGTGTTACTGGGTGTCTGTGTGTTAGTGGGTGGCTGTGTGTTAGTGGGTGGCTGTGTGTTACTGGGTGGCTGTGTGTTAGTGGGTGGCTGTGTGTTACTGGGTGGCTGTGTGTTAGTGGGTGGCTGTGTGTTAGTAGGTGGCTGTGTGTTAGTGGGTGGCTGTGTGTTACTAGGTGGCTGTGTGTTACTAGGTGGCTGTGTGTTAGTGGGTGGCTGTGTGTTAGTAGGTGGCTGTGCGTTAGTGGGTGGCTGTGTGTTAGTAGGTGGCTGTGTGTTAGTGGGTGACTGTGTGTTACTAGGTGGCTGTGTGTTACTAGGTGGCTGTGTGTTAGTGGGTGGCTGTGTGTTAGTAGGTGGCTGTGCGTTAGTGGGTGGCTGTGTGTTACTAGGTGGCTGTGTGTTAGTGGTTGGCTGTGTGTTACTGGGTGGCTGTGTGTTAGTGGGTGGCTGTGTGTTACTAGGTGGCTGTGTGTTAGTGGGTGGCTGTGTGTTACTGGGTGGCTGTGTTAGTGGGTGGCTGTGTGTTAGTGGGTTTTTGTGTGTTAGTGGGTGGCTGTGTGTTACTAGGTGGCTGTGTGTTACTGGGTGGCTGTGTGTTACTAGGTGGCTGTGTGTTACTGGGTGGCTGTGTGTTACTGGGTGGCTGTGTGTTACTGGGTGGCTGTGTGTTACTAGGTGGCTGTGTGTTACTGGGTGGCTGTGTGTTAGTGGGTGGCTGTGTGTTAGTGGGTGTCTGTTTGTTACTAGGTGGCTGTGTGTTAGTGGGTGGCTGTGTGTTAGTGGATGGCTGTGTGTTAGTGGGTGGCTGTGTGTTAGTGGGTGTCTGTGTGTTACTAGGTGGCTGTGTGTTAGTGGGTGGCTGTGTGTTAGTAGGTGGCTGTGTGTTAGTGGGTGGCTGTGTGTTAGTGGGTGGCTGTGTGTTAGTGGGTGGCTGTGTGTTAGTAGGTGGCTGTGTGTTAGTGGGTGGCTGTGTGTTACTGGGTGGCTGTGTGTTAGTGGGTGGCTGTGTGTTAGTGGGTGGCTGTGTGTTAGTAGGTGGCTGTGTGTTAGTGGGTGGCTGTGTGTTACTGGGTGGCTGTGTGTTACTAGGTGGCTGTGTATTACTAGGTGACTGTGTGTTACTAGGTGACTGTGTGTTACTAGGTGGCTGTGTGTTAGTGGGTGGCTGTGTGTTAGTGGGTGGCTGTGTGTTACTGGGTGGCTGTGTGTTACTGGGTGGCTGTGTGTTACTGGGTGTCTGTGTGTTAGTGGGTGGCTGTGTGTTAGTGGGTGGCTGTGTGTTACTGGGTGGCTGTGTGTTAGTGGGTGGCTGTGTGTTACTGGGTGGCTGTGTGTTAGTGGGTGGCTGTGTGTTAGTAGGTGGCTGTGTGTTAGTGGGTGGCTGTGTGTTACTAGGTGGCTGTGTGTTACTAGGTGGCTGTGTGTTAGTGGGTGGCTGTGTGTTAGTAGGTGGCTGTGCGTTAGTGGGTGGCTGTGTGTTAGTAGGTGGCTGTGTGTTAGTGGGTGACTGTGTGTTACTAGGTGGCTGTGTGTTACTAGGTGGCTGTGTGTTAGTGGGTGGCTGTGTGTTAGTAGGTGGCTGTGCGTTAGTGGGTGGCTGTGTGTTACTAGGTGGCTGTGTGTTAGTGGTTGGCTGTGTGTTACTGGGTGGCTGTGTGTTAGTGGGTGGCTGTGTGTTACTAGGTGGCTGTGTGTTAGTGGGTGGCTGTGTGTTACTGGGTGGCTGTGTTAGTGGGTGGCTGTGTGTTAGTGGGTTTTTGTGTGTTAGTGGGTGGCTGTGTGTTACTAGGTGGCTGTGTGTTACTGGGTGGCTGTGTGTTACTAGGTGGCTGTGTGTTACTGGGTGGCTGTGTGTTACTGGGTGGCTGTGTGTTACTGGGTGGCTGTGTGTTACTAGGTGGCTGTGTGTTACTGGGTGGCTGTGTGTTAGTGGGTGGCTGTGTGTTAGTGGGTGTCTGTTTGTTACTAGGTGGCTGTGTGTTAGTGGGTGGCTGTGTGTTAGTGGATGGCTGTGTGTTAGTGGGTGGCTGTGTGTTAGTGGGTGTCTGTGTGTTACTAGGTGGCTGTGTGTTAGTGGGTGGCTGTGTGTTAGTGGGTGGCTGTGTGTTAGTGGGTGGCTGTGTGTTACTAGGTGGCTGTGTGTTAGTGGGTGGCTGTGTGTTAGTGGGTGGCTGTGTGTTATTGGGTGGCTGTGTGTTACTAGGTGGCTGTGTGTTACTAGGTGGCTGTGTGTTAGTGGGTGGCTGTGTGTTAGTGGGTGGCTGTGTGTTACTAGGTGGCTGTGTGTTACTAGGTGGCTGTGTGTTACTAGGTGGCTGTGTGTTAGTGGGTGGCTATGTGTTAGTGGGTGGCTGTGTGTTAGTTGGTGGCTGTGTGTTACTAGGTGGCTGTGTGTTACTAGGTGGCTGTGTGTTACTAGGTGGCTGTGTGTTAGTGGGTGGCTGTGTGTTAGTGGGTGGCTGTGTGTTACTGGGTGGCTGTGTGTTAGTGGGTGGCTGTGTGTTAGTGGGTGGCTGTGTGTTAGTGGGTGGCTGTGTGTTAGTGGGTGGCTGTGTGTTAGTGGGTGGCTGTGTGTTAGTGGGTGGCTGTGTGTTACTGGGTGGCTGTGTGTTAGTGGGTGGCTGTGTGTTACTGGGTGGCTGTGTGTTACTGGGTGGCTGTGTGTTAGTGGGTGGCTGTGTGTTAGTGGGTGGCTGTGTGTTAGTGGGTGGCTGTGTGTTACTGGGTGGCTGTGTGTTACTGGGTGGCTGTGTGTTACTAGGTGGCTGTGTGTTACTGGGTGGCTGTGTGTTAGTGGGTGGCTGTGTGTTAGTAGGTGGCTGTGTGTTACTGGGTGGCTGTGTGTTAGTGGGTGGCTGTGTGTTACTGGGTGGCTGTGTGTTACTGGGTGGCTGTGTGTTACTGGGTGGCTGTGTGTTAGTAGGTGGCTGTGTGCTACTGGGTGGCTGTGTGTTAGTGGGTGGCTGTGTGTTACTGGGTGGCTGTGTGTTAGTGGGTGGCTGTGTGTTACTGGGTGGCTGTGTGTTAGTAGGTGGCTGTGTGTTACTGGGTGGCTGTGTGTTACTGGGTGGCTGTGTGTTACTGGGTGGCTGTGTGTTAGTGGGTGGCTGTGTGTTACTGGGTGGCTGTGTGTTACTGGGTGGCTGTGTGTTAGTGGGTGGCTGTGTGTTAGTGGGTGGCTGTGTGTTAGTGGGTGTCTGTGTGTTAGTAGGTGGCTGTGTGTTAGTGGGTGGCTGTGTGTTACTGGGTGGCTGTGTGTTACTAGGTGGCTGTGTATTACTAGGTGACTGTGTGTTACTAGGTGACTGTGTGTTACTAGGTGGCTGTGTGTTAGTGGGTGGCTGTGTGTTAGTGGGTGGCTGTGTGTTACTGGGTGGCTGTGTGTTACTGGGTGGCTGTGTGTTACTGGGTGTCTGTGTGTTAGTGGGTGGCTGTGTGTTAGTGGGTGGCTGTGTGTTAGTGGGTGGCTGTGTGTTAGTAGATGGCTGTGTGTTAGTGGGTGGCTGTGTGTTACTAGGTGGCTGTGTGTTACTAGGTGGCTGTGTGTTACTGGGTGGCTGTGTGTTACTGGGTGTCTGTGTGTTAGTGGGTGACTGTGTGTTAGTGGGTGGCTGTGTGTTAGTAGGTGGCTGTGTGTTAGTGGGTGGCTGTGTGTTACTAGGTGGCTGTGTGTTACTAGGTGGCTGTGTGTTAGTGGGTGGCTGTGTGTTAGTAGGTGGCTGTGCGTTAGTGGGTGGCTGTGTGTTAATAGGTGGCTGTGTGTTAGTGGGTGGCTGTGTGTTACTGGGTGGCTGTGTGTTAGTGGGTGGCTGTGTGTTAGTAGGTGACTGTGTGTTAGTGGGTGGCTGTGTGTTACTAGGTGGCTGTGTGTTACTGGGTGGCTGTGTGTTAGTGGGTGGCTGTGTGTTAGTAGGTGGCTGTGTGTTAGTGGGTGGCTGTGTGTTAGTGGGTGGCTGTGTGTTAGTGGGTGGCTGTGTGTTAGTAGGTGGCTGTGTGTTAGTGGGTGGCTGTGTGTTACTAGGTGGCTGTGTGTTACTAGGTGGCTGTGTGTTACTAGGTGGCTGTGTGTTACTAGGTGGCTGTGTGTTACTGGGTGGCTGTGTGTTACTGGGTGGCTGTGTGTTACTAGGTGGCTGTGTGTTACTGGGTGGCTGTGTGTTAGTGGGTGGCAGTGTGTTAGTGGGTGGCTGTGTGTTAGTGGGTGGCTGTGTGTTAGTGGGTGGCTGTGTGTTAGTGGGTGGCTGTGTGTTAGTAGGTGGCTGTGTGTTAGTGGGTGGCTGTGTGTTAGTGGGTGGCTGTGTGTTAGTGGGTGGCTGTGTGTTAGTAGGTGGCTGTGTGTTAGTGGGTGGCTGTGTGTTACTGGGTGGCTGTGTGTTAGTGGGTGGCTGTGTGTTAGTGGGTGGCTGTGTGTTAGTAGGTGGCTGTGTGTTAGTGGGTGGCTGTGTGTTACTGGGTGGCTGTGTGTTACTAGGTGGCTGTGTATTACTAGGTGACTGTGTGTTACTAGGTGACTGTGTGTTACTAGGTGGCTGTGTGTTAGTGGGTGGCTGTGTGTTAGTGGGTGGCTGTGTGTTACTGGGTGGCTGTGTGTTACTGGGTGGCTGTGTGTTACTGGGTGTCTGTGTGTTAGTGGGTGGCTGTGTGTTAGTGGGTGGCTGTGTGTTACTGGGTGGCTGTGTGTTAGTGGGTGGCTGTGTGTTACTGGGTGGCTGTGTGTTAGTGGGTGGCTGTGTGTTAGTAGGTGGCTGTGTGTTAGTGGGTGGCTGTGTGTTACTAGGTGGCTGTGTTACTAGGTGGCTGTGTGTTAGTGGGTGGCTGTGTGTTAGTAGGTGGCTGTGCGTTAGTGGGTGGCTGTGTGTTAGTAGGTGGCTGTGTGTTAGTGGGTGACTGTGTGTTACTAGGTGGCTGTGTGTTACTAGGTGGCTGTGTGTTAGTGGGTGGCTGTGTGTTAGTAGGTGGCTGTGCGTTAGTGGGTGGCTGTGTGTTACTAGGTGGCTGTGTGTTAGTGGTTGGCTGTGTGTTACTGGGTGGCTGTGTGTTAGTGGGTGGCTGTGTGTTACTAGGTGGCTGTGTGTTAGTGGGTGGCTGTGTGTTACTGGGTGGCTGTGTTAGTGGGTGGCTGTGTGTTAGTGGGTTTTTGTGTGTTAGTGGGTGGCTGTGTGTTACTAGGTGGCTGTGTGTTACTGGGTGGCTGTGTGTTACTAGGTGGCTGTGTGTTACTGGGTGGCTGTGTGTTACTGGGTGGCTGTGTGTTACTGGGTGGCTGTGTGTTACTAGGTGGCTGTGTGTTACTGGGTGGCTGTGTGTTAGTGGGTGGCTGTGTGTTAGTGGGTGTCTGTTTGTTACTAGGTGGCTGTGTGTTAGTGGGTGGCTGTGTGTTAGTGGATGGCTGTGTGTTAGTGGGTGGCTGTGTGTTAGTGGGTGTCTGTGTGTTACTAGGTGGCTGTGTGTTAGTGGGTGGATGTGTGTTAGTGGGTGGCTGTGTGTTAGTGGGTGGCTGTGTGTTACTAGGTGGCTGTGTGTTAGTGGGTGGCTGTGTGTTAGTGGGTGGCTGTGTGTTAGTGGGTGGCTGTGTGTTATTGGGTGGCTGTGTGTTACTAGGTGGCTGTGTGTTACTAGGTGGCTGTGTGTTAGTGGGTGGCTGTGTGTTAGTGGGTGGCTGTGTGTTACTAGGTGGCTGTGTGTTACTAGGTGGCTGTGTGTTACTAGGTGGCTGTGTGTTAGTGGGTGGCTATGTGTTAGTGGGTGGCTGTGTGTTAGTTGGTGGCTGTGTGTTACTAGGTGGCTGTGTGTTACTAGGTGGCTGTGTGTTACTAGGTGGCTGTGTGTTAGTGGGTGGCTGTGTGTTAGTGGGTGGCTGTGTGTTAGTGGGTGGCTGTGTGTTAGTGGGTGGCTGTGTGTTAGTGGGTGGCTGTGTGTTAGTGGGTGGCTGTGTGTTAGTGGGTGGCTGTGTGTTAGTGGGTGGCTGTGTGTTACTGGGTGGCTGTGTGTTAGTGGGTGGCTGTGTGTTACTGGGTGGCTGTGTGTTACTGGGTGGCTGTGTGTTAGTGGGTGGCTGTGTGTTAGTGGGTGGCTGTGTGTTAGTGGGTGGCTGTGTGACAGGTTGCTAATGAGCTCATAGAGGGTGAAGATGCTGAAGGAGATCTCATCATAGACAAGATAGGCCACGTCTGACGTGTCCCAGCTGAAGGCAGCTCCCGGTAGGCCAGGTCAGAGTAGGAACTGGGGTCCTCGTAGATCACCCGCGGGTCAGACCAGCTGTCCGGGTGGAGGTGTAGGGAGGCAGGGCACAGCCAACCCACAGCTCTCTGCGTCCTCCCCCATCAGGACAGGTAGCCTATCCTAATCAGAGAGGTCATTGAAATGACACTCTCTAATTGTTTTATATTTTTTACATTTTGTCAGGAAATGCAGCTCTGTCTCAGGTTCTGCTTCGGTGCAGTGGTTGTCTCTATCGCTCGCTCTCTCTCTCTCACTCTATTCTCTCTGTTTCTCTCTCTCTCCCTCTCTTTTTTTGGTGAATGCATGTTGTGTTGCTATGGGGAAATAGAGGCCTTACTGTTTACTATTCATCCAATCATTTGTATTCTGTTTCTCTCCATAGTACTGCTGGGCGTGAGGATGAACGGCAGCCAATCAAACCGGTCTCTGAAGTGTGTGCGTGACACCAGCGTGACGGCGGTGGTCTTCCCCTGTCTCTACAGCGCCCTCTTCCTGTTTGCGCTGGTACTCAACTGCCTGGCTGCATGGATCTTCTTCAACATCCGTAGCACCACCACCTTCGTGGTCTACCTGAAGAACGTAGTAAGGGAACCAGCATTTATTTTCTGTGATAAACAAATTTAGTCCGACCGCCAGAAATGGTTGAACAATAACGACTGATGACTGACGTGATGGCCTGTCCGTCAACAGGTGGTGGCAGACCTGCTGATGACCCTGTCCATCCCGGTGAAGGTCCTCGCGGACACCGACGTGGGCTCCTGGCGTCTGCGTGCGTTCTACTGTCGCTACTCCGCCGTCCTCTTCTACACCACCATGTACATCAGCATCCTGCTGCTGGGGCTCATCAGCCTGGACCGCTACCTCAAGATAGTCAGGCCCTTTGGGAAGTGCATCCTCCAGAGGGTTGGGGTGGGACAGGCCTTGAGTGTGGCCGTCTGGGCTGTGATGGTGTCTCTGGCTCTGCCCAATACCATTCTGAGTGACCGTACACCGTCGGGTTCTCCTGGTCGGCTGAAGTGTACCTCTCTAAAGGGTGAGGCCGGTATGCTGTGGCACGAGGGCTTCAACTACTTCTGCCAGGTACGGGCTACATTCTTGTACTTCGGCATCATTACACTGAATGGTATCCTGGCGGTAGTATGTTAACCTGGCTAACCAAGGGGCAGTATTTATAGAGATTGTCCCTGTTGTTCAATACATTTTCTCCTCCTCTTTCCAGGTGGTGTTTTGGGGAACGCTGGCTCTGATGCTGTTGTGTTACACCTTCATCAGTCGTAAAGTCTACGAGTCCTACAAAGCCTCGCGTAGTGGCTCCAACGCGGCCAGCCGCAGGACCAAGGCCAAAGTCTTTGTGGTGGTGGTGGTGTTTTTCGTTTGTTTCGCCCCTTTTCATTTCGCCAGAGTGCCCTACACTCTTACCCAGACCCGAAAAACAGCCAACCACTGCTGGGCGCAGAACGCGCTCTACGTTGCCAAGGAGACCACTCTCTGGCTCTGTGCCACTAACGTGTGTCTGGACCCGCTGATCTATGTGTTCCTGTGCAGGGTGTTCCGAAAAAGATTGACAGACGTGCTCAATCGCAAGCCCCGCCCCCAGGGTGCTTTGGAGTCGCCCACAGCAACCTCTACACATTTGGAGATGTCACAGATGGTGAATAACAGAATACTGGATGTCAGCTTGGCCTAGAAGCACAACAATGTACATTATTTTGTAGTTTATTTTCCCCTGTTGAATTGTAGATGTAACTTGGCCTGATGTTAACCCCTGTTATTTTGTAGTTTATTTTCCCCCAGCCTGTTGAATTGTAGATGTAACTTGGCCTGATGTTAACCCCTGTTATTTTGTAGTTTATTTTCCCCCAGCCTGTTGAATTGTAGATGTAACTTGGCCTGATGTTAACCCCTGTTATTTTGTAGTTTATTTTCCCCAGCCTGTTGAATTGTAGATGTAACTTGGCCTGATGTTAACCCCTGTTATTTTGTAGTTTATTTTCCCCCAGCCTGTTGAATTGTAGATGTAACTTGGCCTGATGTTAACCCCTGTTATTTTGTAGTTTATTTTCCCCCAGCCTGTTGAATTGTAGATGTAACTTGGCCTGATGTTAACCCCTGTTATTTTGTAGTTTATTTTCCCCCAGCCTGTTGAATTGTAGATGTAACTTGGCCTGATGTTAACCCCTGGACAGATTGTGACCAGAGTAAAGCCTTCAAAACATCTTTGGATAAGTGGCTCTTTTGACTAAGACAATGTTGCAGGTCTAATAGGCTATAAACAGCAGTGTTCCCACATCACCTCTGTGATAGCCCATTGTGTTGAAGAGCATTCTGAAACAAAATGGCTGGTGTGACATTAGATAACCAAACTGCCTCGGGAGTTTTTCCAAATATCATGTTAAAAATCATCCACAAGAGACAATCCAGGCGAATATGTCCATCAAGTCATTGTCTTTCTCCTCAGCGTAGCTTACTGTCGAGCTCTCACTTCCCTTTCTCTAATCTTCTCCTAACTGTACCTTCCTTCTTCATTCATTTCACCAGAAAGGAAAACAACTTGACTGAGCGTTTTTAGATAAAAGTGAGTGTGACAATTACATGCATGAAAAATATAATGTTATTTGTGTGTATCGTATGGGGCGATACAGTCATGAGTTAAAGTTCATTTACAATCTAAATGTTGTACAAAAACACATTAACACACACACGACATACACATTTCATGCAAAGTCCAATCTGTACACAAATACTGAAGGGGAAGAATGGTTGGTTTAATAAAGATTCAAAGTTACGTTTGAGAATATAGTGGTGTATATGGGCATTTACAGCAATCCAGAAATAACTGGAACGGGAGGGTAGAGACAGGGAGGGAGGGTAGAGACAGGGAGGGAGGGAGGGTAGAGATAGGGAGGGAGGGAGGGAGGGAGGGAGGGAGGGAGGGTAGAGATAGGGAGGGAGGGTAGAGACAGGGAGGGAGGGAGGGAGGGAGGGAGGGAGGGTAGAGATAGGGAGGGAGGGTAGAGACAGGGAGGGAGGGAGGGAGGGAGGGAGGGAGGGAGGGAGGGAGGGAGGGAGGGAGGGAGGGAGGGAGGGTAGAGACAGGGAGGGAGGGAGGGAGGGTAGAGATAGGGAGGGAGGGAGGGAGGGTAGGGAGGGAGGGAGGGAGGGGAGGGAGGGAGGGAGGGAGGGAGGGAGGGAGGGAGGGATAGGGAGGGAGGGAGGGAGGGTAGAGACAGGGAGGGAGCGTAGAGAGAGGGAGGGAGGGAGGGAGGGAGGGAGGGAGGGAGGGAGGGAGGGAGGGAGGGAGGGAGGGAGGGAGGGTAGAGGCAGGGAGGGAGGTAGGGAGGGAGGGAGCGTAGAGATAGGGAGGGAGGGAGGGAGGGAGGGTAGAGGCAGGGAGGGAGGGAGGGAGGGAGGGAGGGGGAGGGAGGGAGGGAGGGAGGGTAGAGGGAGGGAGGGAGTGTGGAGGGAGGGAGCGTAGAGCTAGGGAGACAGGGAGGGTAGAGACAGGGAGGGAGCGTAGAGAGAGGGAGTGTAGAGATAGGGAGGGAGGGAGGGAGGGAGGGTAGAGGCAGGGAGGGAGGTAGGGAGGGAGGGAGCGTAGAGATAGGGAGGGAGGGAGGGAGGGAGGGTAGAGGCAGGGAGGGAGGGAGGGAGGGGAGGGAGGGAGGGAGGGAGGGCAGGGAGGGAGGGAGGGGGAGGGAGGGAGGGAGGGTAGAGGGAGGGAGTGTGGAGGGAGGGAGCGTAGAGCTAGGGAGACAGGGAGGGTAGAGACAGGGAGGGAGGTAGGGAGGGAGCGTAGAGATAGGGAGGGAGGGGGGAGGGAGGGAGGGTAGAGGCAGGGGGAGGGAGGGAGGGAGGGAGGGAGGGTAGAGGCAGGGAGGGAGGGAGGGTAGAGACAGGGAGGGAGGGAGGGTAGAGATAGGGATGGAGCGTAGAGAGAGGGAGCGTAGAGATAGGGAGGGAGGGAGGGAGGGAGGGAGGGAGGGAGGGAGGGAGGGAGGGAGGGAGGGAGGGAGGGAGGGAGGGAGGGAGGGAGGGAGGGAGGGTAGAGGCAGGGAGGGAGGGAGGGTAGAGACAGGGAGGGAGGGAGGGAGGGAGGGAGGGAGGGAGGGAGGGTAGAGGCAGGGAGGGAGGGTAGAAGTTTGAGAAAGTATTAGGACACCTGTTATAACTGTGTCCTAACCTAAATCTGTGACCTGTACCGACCTCTACATAGTTCCTGTAGAAGGTGCCCTTGCGCATGACCAGAAGGTGAGCCTGGGTGTCTGAGGAGCTGAGTATCTCCTCACAGAAGACCAGGAAGGATTGGAGAGGGACAGGATGGCGGGGACACGGTACATCACTCCTTTGACCTCATTATGGAACAGCATCATGCTGGGAAATACGGCGATGATCTCATGTCTGGTCCCAGAGAAGCCCATCCCAGAGAGACAGTTGACAGAGTTCATTGAAAGTGATCCAATATGCAGAAAGAGAGAGTCGTCCTACAAAATGTTCAACAAAATGTGAAGATTAGCCCAGTCCCAAACTGTGTGACAGAGTAATCACATTAGCAGGGAATGAAGTCTTGCTATTCATTGATAGTCCCGTAAATAAGGGGCAGGTCTCTGCCTATATTTAAGTTGTATTCATTGACAGTCCCGTAAATAAGGGGCAGGTCTCTGCCTATATTTAAGTTGTATTCATTGATAGTCCCGTAAATAAGGAGCAGGTCTCAGCCTATATTTAAGTTGTATTCATTGACAGTCCCATAAATAAGGGGCAGGTCTCAGCCTATATTTAAGTTGTATTCATTGATAGTCCCGTAAATAAGGGGCAGGTCTCAGCCTATATTTAAGTTGTATTCATTGACAGTCCCATAAATAAGGGGCAGGTCTCAGCCTATATTTAAGTTGTATTCATTGATAGTCCCGTAAATAAGGGGCAGGTCTCAGCCTATATTTAAGTTGTATTCATTGACAGTCCCGTAAATAAGGGGCAGGTCTCAGCCTATATTTAAGTTGTATTCATTGATAGTCCCGTATATAAGGGCCAGGTCTCAGCCTATATTTAAGTTGTATTCATTGATAGTCCCGTAAATAAGGGGCAGGTCTCAGCCTATATTTAAATTGTATTCATTGATAGTCCCGTAAATAAGGAGCAGGTCTCTGCCTATATTTAAGTTGTATTTATTGACAGTCCCGTAAATAAGGGGCAGGTCTCTGCCTATATTTAAGTTGTATTCATTGACAGTCCCGTAAATAAGGGGCAGGTCTCTGCCTATATTTAAGTTGTATTCATTGACAGTCCCGTAAATAAGGGGCAGGTCTCTGCCTATATTTAAGTTGTATTCATTGACAGTCCCGTAAATAAGGGGCAGGTCTCAGCCTATATTTAAGTTGTATTCATTGACAGTCCCGTAAATAAGGGGCAGGTCTCTGCCTATATTTAAGTTGTATTTATTGACAGTCCCGTAAATAAGGGGCAGGTCTCTGCCTATATTTAAGTTGTATTCATTGTCCCCAAAGACAAAAAGTGAACAACAACAATACGGATACAAACAAATCAATAATAAAATGTGTGTACAGGTTGGAAGCCCAAGGGCTTGAAAACCACAACACCAAAAAATGTATACAGTGGGGAGAACAAGTATTTGATACACTGACGATTTTGCAGGTTTCCTACTTACAAAGCATGTAGAGGTCCGTAATTTTTATCATAGGTACACTTCAACTGTGAGAGACAGAATTTAAAACAAAAATCCAGAAAATCACATTGTATGATTTTAAGTAATTAATTGGCATTTTATTGCATGACATAAGTATTTGATACATCAGAAAAGCAGAACTTAATATTTGGTACAGAAACCTTTGTTTGCAATTACAGAGATCATACGTTTCCTGTAGTTCTTGACCAGGTTTGAACACACTGTAGCAGGGAGCCACTCCTTAGTTAGCCTGGCTGTGTGTTTTGGGTCATGCTGGAAGACCCAGCCACAACCCATCTTCAATGATCTTACTAAGGGAAGGAGGTTGTTGGCTAAGATCTCGCGATACATGGCCCCATCCATCCTCCCCTCAATACGGTGCAGTCGTCATGTCCCCTTCGCAGAAAAGCATCCCCAAAAAATGATGTTTCCACCTCCATGCTTCACGGTTGGGATGGTGTTCTTGGGGTTGTACTCATCCTTCTTCTTCCTCCAAACACAGCGAGTGGAGTTTAGACCAAAAAGCTCTATTTTTACTTCCCATTCCTCCTCTGGATCATCCAGATGGTCATTGGCAAACTTCAGATGGGCCTGGACATGCGCTGGCTTGAGCAGGGGGACCTTGCGTCCGCTGCAGGATTTTAATCCATGACGGCGTAGTGTGTAGTGTGTTACTAAGGGTTTTCTTTGAGACTGTGGTCCCAGCTCTCTTCAGGTCATTGACCAGGTCCTGCCGTGTAGTTCTGGGCTGATCCCTCACGTTCCTCATGATCATTGATGCCCCACGAGGTGAGATCTTGCATGGAGCCCCAGACCGAGGGTGATTGACCGTCATCTTGAACTTCTTCCATTTTCTAATAATTGCGCCAACAGTTGTTGCCTTCTCACCAAGCTGCTTGCCTATTGTCCTGTAGCCCATCCCAGCCTTGTGCAGGTCTACAATTTTATCCCTGATGTCCTTACACAGCTCTCTGATCTTGGCCATTGTGGAAAGGTTGGAGTCTGTTTGATTGAGTGTATGAACAGGTGTCTTTTATACAGGTAACGAGTTCAAACAGGTGCAGTTAATAATGAGTGGAGAACATGAGGACTTCTTAAAGAAAAACTAACAGGTCTGTGAGAGACGGAATTCTTACTGGTTGGTAGGTGATCAAATACTTATGTCATGCAATAAAATGCAAATTAATTACTTAAAAATCATACAATGTGATTTTCTGGATTTTTGTTTTAGATTCCGTCTCTCACAGTTGAAGTGTACCTATGATAAAAATTACAGACCTCTACATGCTTTGTAAGTAGGAAAACCTGCAAAATTGGCAGTGTATCAAATACTTGTTCTCCCCACTGTATATACAATTGTAAAACTATATACAATACATAAGAAATAAGGTTAGTTAAAACACAATCTACTAATTATAAAATATACAAATGAACCGATCAGCAATCATTTTTTTTAAAGCAGTATATGTTTTGTTTCAATGTGTGTTTGGATGTGAGAGTTATTAGGCTATATAGAGGAGATTACTGAGTAGTTTGGTTCATCAGGCTGACCCCCAGTCTTCATGGAGGAGATTACTGAGTAGTTTGGTTCATCAGGCTGACCCCCGGTCTTCATGGAGATTACTGAGTAGTTTGGTTCATCAGGCTGACCCCCGGTCTTCATGGAGGAGATTACTGAGTAGTTTGGTTCATCAGGCTGACCCCCGGTCTTCATGGAGGAGATTACTGAGTAGTTTGGTTCATCAGGCTGACCCCCGGTCTTCATGGAGATTACTGAGTAGTTTGGTACATCAGGCTGAACTCCCAGTCTTCATGGAGATTACTGAGTAGTTTGGTACATCAGGCTGACCCCCGGTCTTCATGGAGATTACTGAGTAGTTTGGTTCATCAGGCTGACCCCCGGTCTTCATGGAGATTACTGAGTAGTTTGGTTCATCAGGCTGACCCCCGGTCTTCATGGAGATTACTGAGTAGTTTGGTTCATCAGGCTGACCCCCGGTCTTCATGGAGATTACTGAGTAGTTTGGTACATCAGGCTGACCCCCGGTCTTCATGGAGATTACTGAGTAGTTTGGTACATCAGGCTGAACTCCCAGTCTTCATGGAGGAGATTACTGAGTAGTTTGGTACATCAGGCTGAACTCCCAGTCTTCATGGAGGAGATTACTGAGTAGTTTGGTTCATCAGGCTGACCCCCGGACTTCATGGAGATTACTGAGTAGTTTGGTACATCAGGCTGACCCCCAGTCTTCATGGAGATTACTGAGTAGTTTGGTTCATCAGGCTGACCCCCAGTCTTCATGGAGGAGATTACTGAGTAGTTTGGTTCATCAGGCTGACCCCCAGTCTTCATGGAGGAGATTACTGAGTAGTTTGGTTCATCAGGCTGACCCCCGGTCTTCATGGAGATTACTGAGTAGTTTGGTACATCAGGCTGACCCCCGGTCTTCATGGAGATTACTGAGTAGTTTGGTTCATCAGGCTGACCCCCGGTCTTCATGGAGATTACTGAGTAGTTTGGTTCATCAGGCTGACCCCCGGTCTTCATGGAGGAGATTACTGAGTAGTTTGGTTCATCAGGCTGACCCCCGGTCTTCATGGAGGAGATTACTGAGTAGTTTGGTTCATCAGGCTGACCCCCGGTCTTCATGGAGATTACTGAGTAGTTTGGTACATCAGGCTGACCCCCGGTCTTCATGGAGATTACTGAGTAGTTTGGTTCATCAGGCTGACCCCCGGTCTTCATGGAGGAGATTACTGAGTAGTTTGGTTCATCAGGCTGACCCCCGGTCTTCATGGAGGAGATTACTGAGTAGTTTGGTTCATCAGGCTGACCCCCGGTCTTCATGGAGATTACTGAGTAGTTTGGTACATCAGGCTGAACTCCCAGTCTTCATGGAGATTACTGAGTAGTTTGGTACATCAGGCTGACCCCCGGTCTTCATGGAGATTACTGAGTAGTTTGGTTCATCAGGCTGACCCCCGGTCTTCATGGAGATTACTGAGTAGTTTGGTTCATCAGGCTGACCCCCGGTCTTCATGGAGATTACTGAGTAGTTTGGTTCATCAGGCTGACCCCCGGTCTTCATGGAGATTACTGAGTAGTTTGGTACATCAGGCTGACCCCCGGTCTTCATGGAGATTACTGAGTAGTTTGGTTCATCAGGCTGAACTCCCAGTCTTCATGGAGGAGATTACTGAGTAGTTTGGTACATCAGGCTGAACTCCCAGTCTTCATGGAGGAGATTACTGAGTAGTTTGGTTCATCAGGCTGACCCCCGGTCTTCATGGAGATTACTGAGTAGTTTGGTACATCAGGCTGACCCCCAGTCTTCATGGAGATTACTGAGTAGTTTGGTTCATCAGGCTGACCCCCAGTCTTCATGGAGGAGATTACTGAGTAGTTTGGTTCATCAGGCTGACCCCCAGTCTTCATGGAGGAGATTACTGAGTAGTTTGGTTCATCAGGCTGACCCCCAGTCTTCATGGAGGAGATTACTGAGTAGTTTGGTTCATCAGGCTGACCCCCGGTCTTCATGGAGATTACTGAGTAGTTTGGTACATCAGGCTGACCCCCGGTCTTCATGGAGATTACTGAGTAGTTTGGTACATCAGGCTGACCCCCGGTCTTCATGGAGATTACTGAGTAGTTTGGTACATCAGGCTGACCCCCAGTCTTCATGGAGGAGATTACTGAGTAGTTTGGTTCATCAGGCTGACCCCCGGTCTTCATGGAGGAGATTACTGAGTAGTTTGTTACATCAGGCTGACCCCCAGTCTTCATGGAGGAGATTACTGAGTAGTTTGGTTCATCAGGCTGACCCCCGGTCTTCATGGAGATTACTGAGTAGTTTGGTACATCAGGCTGACCCCCGGTCTTCATGGAGATTACTGAGTAGTTTGGTTCATCAGGCTGACCCCCAGTCTTCATGGAGGAGATTACTGAGTAGTTTGGTACATCAGGCTGACCCCCAGTCTTCATGGAGGAGATTACTGAGTAGTTTGGTTCATCAGGCTGACCCCCGGTCTTCATGGAGATTACTGAGTAGTTTGGTACATCAGGCTGAACTCCCAGTCTTCATGGAGGAGATTACTGAGTAGTTTGGTACATCAGGCTGACCCCCAGTCTTCATGGAGGAGATTACTGAGTAGTTTGGTACATCAGGCTGACCCCCAGTCTTCATGGAGGAGATTACTGAGTAGTTTGGTTCATCAGGCTGACCCCCAGTCTTCATGGAGATTACTGAGTAGTTTGGTTCATCAGGCTGACCCCCAGTCTTCATGGAGGAGATTACTGAGTAGTTTGGTTCATCAGGCTGACCCCCAGTCTTCATGGAGGAGATTACTGAGTAGTTTGGTTCATCAGGCTGACCCCCGGTCTTCATGGAGATTACTGAGTAGTTTGGTACATCAGGCTGAACTCCCAGTCTTCATGGAGGAGATTACTGAGTAGTTTGGTTCATCAGGCTGACCCCCGGTCTTCATGGAGATTACTGAGTAGTTTGGTACATCAGGCTGAACTCCCAGTCTTCATGGAGGAGATTACTGAGTAGTTTGGTACATCAGGCTGACCCCCAGTCTTCATGGAGGAGATTACTGAGTAGTTTGGTACATCAGGCTG
Organism: Oncorhynchus nerka; assembly: GCF_034236695.1. Taxonomy (NCBI): domain Eukaryota; kingdom Metazoa; phylum Chordata; class Actinopteri; order Salmoniformes; family Salmonidae; genus Oncorhynchus; species Oncorhynchus nerka. The sequence goes on from NC_088409.1 coordinate 96,521,935, forward strand.
TCCCCCAGTCTTCATGGAGGAGATTACTGAGTAGTTTGGTACATCAGGCTGACCCCCAGTCTTCATGGAGGAGATTACTGAGTAGTTTGGTACATCAGGCTGACCCCCAGTCTTCATGGAGGAGATTACTGAGTAGTTTGGTACATCAGGCTGAACTCCCAGTCTTCATGGAGGAGATTACTGAGTAGTTTGGTTCATCAGGCTGACCCCCAGTCTTCATGGAGATTACTGAGTAGTTTGGTTCATCAGGCTGACCCCCAGTCTTCATGGAGGAGATTACTGAGTAGTTTGGTTCATCAGGCTGACCCCCAGTCTTCATGGAGGAGATTACTGAGTAGTTTGGTACATCAGGCTGACCCCCAGTCTTCATGGAGGAGATTACTGAGTAGTTTGGTTCATCAGGCTGAACTCCAGTCTTCATGGAGGAGATTACTGAGTAGTTTGGTACATCAGGCTGACCCCCAGTCTTCATGGAGGAGATTACTGAGTAGTTTGGTACATCAGGCTGACCCCCAGTCTTCATGGAGGAGATTACTGAGTAGTTTGGTACATCAGGCTGAACTCCAGTCTTCATGGAGGAGATTACTGAGTAGTTTGGTACATCAGGCTGACCCCCAGTCTTCATGGAGGAGATTACTGAGTAGTTTGGTTCATCAGGCTGACCCCCAGTCTTCGCTTGAAGTTATTGAGAGATGAGGTTCCATCAATGTGAAGATAAGAATTCCAGAGTATAGTACCTCTATCTGATAGAGAATTAATTGTACTACACTTATATTCCACCATAATTTACAGTCAGTGGGTGGCTAGCCCCACCTCCAGACCACCCCACTAGCCATCCTCACGTATTTTGTGCCCCCTCAGATTTTTGGGGGTACCTGCTCTCCCTGTCACTCTCTCATCCGCACACTCCCTAAAGCTTGGGTCTAAGCAGCGCTAGTGTCGATTCACACTCTATAATACGGAACGTTCAGTGCTGGTGGGTCTCCTGGAGTGGTGAGTGGGAGAGAGAGCCAGGTGATCTATTACCCCCACACACACACACACACACACACACACACACACACCTGCTTCCCATCAGAACAGTTTGTGTATATTATAAAGGGTATATAACAAAGTATTGAGATAAACTTTTGTTATTGACCAAATACTTATTTTCCACCATAATTTGCAAATAAATAAATTAAAAATCCTACAAATGTGATTTTCTGGATTTTTTTCTCTCTCATTTTGTCTGTCATAGTTGAAGTGTACCTATGATGAAAATTACAGGCCTCTCTCATCTTTTTAAGTGGGAGAACTTGCACAATTGGTGGCTGACTAAATACTTGTTTGCCCCACTGTAAATGTAATGTTGTAAATCACCCAATAGAAAACACATGTTACCTTCATTATTAATCCAATGGAAGGTGGATGCGAGGATATCAATTAAATTACCATGTTTCTGAAAAGAACAACAGCAGAACATGACTGAGAGAAGACGGATAATGAACAAGGTGGTCGTGATTTTTTTTTAGGAAGACAGCAAACGTTCAAATGAAAATAAAACGTTTTTTTTTTTAAATAAGTTTATTTTGAAATTAGATAAATTGCTATATTAGGTTGTTAAATTGCTTAACATAATAGTAAATGACAAATTTCAGGTACATTTCAGGAAATTTGAATTTACATCAACGCAATTATTATATTTATCTTTGGCTTCATTAATAAGACCATGTTATCAGAGTTGATATCCTTGGTTTCATTCATATCTAATGGGTTAGAGAGCATGTTATCAGAGTTGATATCCTTGGTTTCATTCATATCTAATGGGTTAGAGACCATGTTATCAGAGTTGATATCCTTGGTTTCATTCATATCTAATGGGTTAAAGACCATGTTATCAGAGTTGATATCCTTGGTTTCATTCATATCTAATGGGTTAAAGACCATGTTATCAGAGTTGATATCCTTGGTTTCATTCATATCTAATGGGTTAAAGACCATGTTATCAGAGTTGATATCCTTGGTTTCATTCATATCTAATGGGTTAAAGACCATGTTATCAGGGTTCCTGCCCAACTAAGAGAGATACACTATGGAATGCACATTGACACCGTCCACATTGACACCGTCCACATTGACATCGTCCACATTGACACCGTCCACATTGACACCGTCCACATTGACATCGTCCACATTGACACCGTCCACATTGACACCGTCCACATTGACACCGTCCACATTGACATCGTCCACATTGACACCGTCCACATTGACACCGTCCACATTGACATCGTCCACATTGACACCGTCCACATTGACACCGTCCACATTGACAAGAAAGCACACTGCACCAATTTAGACAATGAAAGAATGTGCTGCTGCCTTTAGAATGTTGCCTTTAGAATGTGCTGCTGCTGCCTTTAGAATGTTGCCTTTAGAATGTGCTGCCGCTGCCTTTAGAATGTTGCCTTTAGAATGTGCTGCCGCTGCCTTTAGAATGTTGCCTTTAGAATGTGCTGCCGCTGCCTTTAGAATGTGCTGCTGCCTTTAGAATGTTGCCTTTAGAATGTGCTGCCGCTGCCTTTAGAATGTTGCCTTTAGAATGTGCTGCTGCCTTTAGAATGTTGCCTTTAGAATGTGCTGCTGCCTTTAGAATGTTGCCTTTAGAATGTGCTGCTGCCTTTAGAATGTTGCCTTTAGAATGTGCTGCCGCTGCCTTTAGAATGTTGCCTTTAGAATGTGCTGCCGCTGCCTTTAGAATGTTGCCTTTAGAATGTGCTGCTGCCTTTAGAATGTTGCCTTTAGAATGTGCTGCTGCCTTTAGAATGTTGCCTTTAGAATGTGCTGCCGCTGCCTTTAGAATGTGCTGCTGCCTTTAGAATGTTGCCTTTAGAATGTGCTGCCGCTGCCTTTAGAATGTTGCCTTTAGAATGTGCTGCTGCTGCCTTTAGAATGTTGCCTTTAGAATGTGCTGCCGCTGCCTTTAGAATGTTGCCTTTAGAATGTGCTGCTGCTGCCTTTAGAATGTTGCCTTTAGAATGTGCTGCTGCTGCCTTTAGAATGTGCTGCTGCTTCCTTTAGAATGTGCTGCTGCTGCCTTTAGAATGTGCTGCTGCTGCCTTTAGAATGTGCTGCTGCTGCCTTTAGAATGTGCTGCTGCTGCCTTTAGAATGTTGCCTTTAGAATGTGCCGCTGCTGCCTTTAGAATGTGCTGCTGCTGCCTTTAGAATGTTGCCTTTAGAATGTGCTGCTGCTGCCTTTAGAATGTTGCCTTTAGAATGTGCTGCTGCTGCTGCCTTTAGAATGTTGCCTTTAGAATGTGCTGCTGCTGCCTTTAGAATGTGCTGCTGCTGCCTTTAGAATGTTGCCTTTAGAATGTGCTGCTGCTGCCTTTAGAATGTTGCCTTTAGAATGTGCTGCTGCTGCTGCCTTTAGAATGTTGCCTTTAGAATGTGCTGCTGCTGCTGCCTTTAGAATGTGCTGCTGCTGCTGCCTTTAGAATGTTGCCTTTAGAATGTGCTGCTGCTGCTGCCTTTAGAATGTTGCCTTTAGAATGTGCTGCTGCTGCCTTTAGAATGTGCTGCTGCTGCCTTTAGAATGTTGCCTTTAGAATGTGCTGCTGCTGCCTTTAGAATGTTGCCTTTAGAATGTGCTGCTGCTGCTGCCTTTAGAATGTTGCCTTTAGAATGTGCTGCTGCTGCCTTTAGAATGTTGCCTTTAGAATGTGCTGCTGTTGCCTTTAGAATGTGCTGCTGCTGCATTTATAATGTTGCCTTTAGAATGTGCTGCTGCTGCCTTTAGAATGTTGCCTTTAGAATGTGCTGCTGCTGCTGCCTTTAGAATGTGCTGCTGCTGCTGCCTTTAGAATGTTGCCTTTAGAATGTGCTGCTGCTGCCTTTAGAATGTTGCCTTTAGAATGTGCTGCTGCTGCTGCCTTTAGAATGTTGCCTTTAGAATGTGCTGCTGCTGCCTTTAGAATGTGCTGCTGCTGCCTTTAGAATGTTGCCTTTAGAATGTGCTGCTGCTGCCTTTAGAATGTTGCCTTTAGAATGTGCTGCTGCTGCCTTTAGAATGTTACCTTTAGAATGTTGCCTTTAGAATGTTGCCTTTAGAATGTGCTGCTGCTGCCTTTAGAATGTGTTGCCTTTAGAATGTGTTGCCTCCGCCTTTAGCCAGAGTAGGTTTAGGAAGAGATGGTGTAAATGACCCGTATGTTCACAGATAGTACCTAGTAGCAGAGACAACTGTGATCACATGACAGTAGCAGAGACAACTGTGATCACATGACAGTAGCAGAGACAAGTGGTGATCACATGACAGTAGCAGAGACAAGTTGTGATCACATGACAGTAGCAGAGACAAGTGGTGATCACATGACAGTAGCAGAGACAACTGTGATCACATGACAGTAGCAGAGACAAGTGGTGATCACATGACAGTAGCAGAGACAACTGTGATCACATGACAGTAGCAGAGACAAGTGGTGATCACATGACAGTAGCAGAGACAAGTGGTGATCACATGACAGTAGCAGAGACAAGTGGTGATCACATGACAGTAGCAGAGACAAGTGGTGATCACATGACAGTAGCAGAGACAAGTGGTGATCACATGACAGTAGCAGAGACAAGTGGTGATCACATGACAGTAGCAGAGACAACTGTGATCACATGACAGTAGCAGAGACAAGTGGTGATCACATGACAGTAGCAGAGACAACTGTGATCACATGACAGTAGCAGAGACAAGTGGTGATCACATGACAGTAGCTAGTAGCAGAGACAACTGTGATCACATGACAGTAGCTAGTAGCAGAGACAAGTGGTGATCACATGACAGTAGCAGAGACAACTGTGATCACATGACAGTAGCAGAGACAACTGTGATCACATGACAGTAGCAGAGACAAGTGGTGATCACATGACAGTAGCAGAGACAACTGTGATCACATGACAGTAGCAGAGACAACTGTGATCACATGACAGTAGCAGAGACAACTGTGATCACATGACAGTAGCAGAGACAACTGTGATCACATGACAGTAGCTAGTAGCAGAGACAACTGTGATCACATGACAGTAGCTAGTAGCAGAGACAACTGTGATCACATGACAGTAGCAGAGACAACTGTGATCACATGACAGTAGCAGAGACAACTGTGATCACATGACAGTAGCTAGTAGCAGAGACAACTGTGATCACATGACAGTAGCAGAGACAACTGTGATCACATGACAGTAGCTAGTAGCAGAGACAACTGTGATCACATGACAGTAGCAGGCAGAGACAACTGTGATCACATGACAGTAGCAGGCAGAGACACGGGCTTCCGAAGTAGAACATCTCCCCATCACTGTCAGCATTCTTTAAAAGGCCACAGGCTTTAAGAACCATTGTGGTCTGACCTATGACGTGCATTTCCCCCCCCTATGTTTTTCTCTTCCACTCGTTTGTTGTCTCACTTGTTTCATTGATTCTCATCTCTCTCACACCGTCTCACCCATCGCCATCTGAAGCAAAGTGGAAATGTATTGGATTCTCAATATAACCTTAGTATTTCAGCTGAATGATAAAATGGACACATGTTCTTAGTAGAACAGAATATAACAATAGACTGAATATAACAATAGACTGAATATAACAGTAGAAAAACACATGGTGTGGCCATAGGGCCCTACCACCTTATGCAAACAGAGCGATGGACTGTCCTATATGGTCCGTTCCAAAATTTGTTCAGCAAAAAAAGTACACTACCGGTCAAAAGTTTTAGAACACCTACTCATTCAAGGGTTTTTCTTTGTTTTTACTATTTTCTACATTGTAGAATAATAGTGAAGACATCAAAACTATGAAATAAAACATATGGAATCATGTAGTAAATAAATACAAATATATTTTATATTTGAGATTCTTTAAAATAGCCATCCTTTGCCTTGAAGGCAGCACTTGGCATTCTCTCAACCAGCTTCATGAGGTAGTCACCTGGAATGCATTTCAATTAACAGGTGTGCCTTCTTTTTTTTTTACTCTGTTTATTAAGTTTTACACACACACACACACACACACACACACACACACACACACACACACACACACACACACACACACACACATAGACAAGACAAAGCAATATCAATAATATACTCAACTAGAAAAAAAAATACAAATAAAAATTACAACTAAAAAAATAGCTTTAAAGATACCATACTTTAGACAAGTTAAACACACCAGGCAGAAGGCTACAGAGGTTAAAGGGCAATCTATAGTACAGGGACAGAGCAAACACCTCACCATTGTTCCTGTAAACAGTCAAGGGATAAGGGTGGAGAAATGCAACCACTCACAGAGAGTCATGGCCACAGACCGACCATCCACTGGACAGGTTTTTTTTTTACAATGCTTTAAAATAAAAAAATAAAATGATTATTCATGTAGGCGTGAACAAAGTGTCAAAATAACTGGGAAAAACAAGCTCACACTTCAGTCTCTGCCCGAGCAAGATGAACAAGGCATCTGTGGATCACAATCAATAAGCACATGGACCTTTAATGCCCCCCCCCCAGCAAAAACACAGAGAGAGGCTCCTCCAACCCTTAAGTCACAGACTTATTTTAGTATTAATTGGAATGCCATCAGAGGATGGACTGTTTAAAGTAAGACCGGAATGGAGCCCAAGCCTCATCAAACAGTTTGGGGTTCTCAAGTGAATTGAATTTGATTTTTTCTAGTTTCAGAGAGCACATCTCTCACCCAATATTTATAAGATGGGGGAGCTGCCATCTTCCAGTTCTGTAGTATTAGCCGTCTAGCTAAAAGAGTTGTATAAGCAACAGTGTCCGACTGGATTCTTGATAGGGGGGTACCCATGGGCAGTACTCCAAAAAGGGCTGTAAGGGGAGACGGATCTATAACAGTGTCATATATATCAGAGAAACATTTAAATATTCATTCCCAGAAACCTGACAGTTTATGACAGCCCCAAAACATATGCAACAGTGTGGCTGGTTCCACTTTACATCTGACACAGGTAGGATCAACATCAGAGAATATTCTTCCAAGTTTGGCCCCCGACCAGTGGATACGGTGAACCACCTTGAATTGAATGAGGCTGTGTCTAGTGCTAAAAGAGGACGAGTGCACCCTGTGCAGCACAGATTCCCAGGCGTCTTCCCCAAGTTCCTCCCCCAAATCCTTTTCCCATCGAGTCTTTAAAGGCACCAAAGAAGGGTTCTGTAAGTCATGAATGATTGCATATACATCTGAAATTGCGCCCCTAGGAAGCTTGTTCAGCTCCAAGATGCTCTCTATAGCTGTATTCGCAGGCCTATTGGGAAATCCAGGTGTGTTAGCCCTGACAAAGTTTCTAGTCTGGAGATAGCGGAAAAAGTGGGATTGGGGGAGATTGAACTTTTCCTGCAGCTGAGAAAAGGAGGCAAATGTATCATCAAAGAATAATTGGGCTAGCGAGGAGAGGCCTAGTGAGTGACAAATGCCAAAAGCCCCATCATTCAAAGATGGAGGAAATAAAATGTTCTGATTGATTGGGCCTGATAGAGAAAAGCCTCAGAGGTTAAAGGCTAAACGGAACTGATTCCAAATTTTAAGAGACTGCTTTACAATTGGGTTGACACACCTTTTGCCTAGGGATGGGTGTGCCTTCTTAGAAGTTAATTTGTGGAATTTATTTCCTTCTTAATGCATTTGAGCCAATCAGTTGTCTTTTGACAAGGTAGGGTTGGTATACAGAAGATAGCCCTATTTGGTAAAAGACCAAGTCCATATTATGGCAAGAACAGCTCAAATAAGCAAAGAGAAACGACAGTTCATCATTACTTTAAAACATGAAGGTCAGTCAATACGGAAAATTTCAAGAACTTTAAATGCAGTCGCAAAAACCATCAAGCACTATGATGAAACTGGAAAGAAACCACTACTAAAGAACACCAATAAGAAGAAGAGACTTGCTTGGGCCAAGAAACACGAGCAATGGACATTAGACCGGTAGAAATTTGTCCTTTGGTTTGGTTTGGAGACTTTTGGTTCCAAAAGCTGTGTCTTTGTGAGACGCAGTGTGGATGAAACGATGATCTCTGCATGTGTAATTCCCACCGTAAAGCATGGAGGAGGAGGTGTGATAGTTTGGGGGTGCTTTGCTGGTGACACTGTCTGTGATTTATAACTACCAGTTACTGTAGCTACATATTAACACCAGATGGGATTTAACAGTTATCCATTACTGGGAGTTAAGGTTAATTAGGTCGCCTGGAGACCCGACGTTGAATTCAAGACACACTTAACTAGCATAGCTACCACAGCATTCTGCAGCAATACGCCATCCCATCTGGTTTGGGCTTAGTGGGATTATCATTTGTTTTTCAACAGGACAATGACCCAACACACCTCTAGCCTGTGTAAGGGCTATCTGACCAAGAAGGAGAGTGATGGAGTGATGCATCAGATGACCTGGCCTCCACAATCCCCGACCTCAACCAAATTTAGATGGTTTGGGATGAGTTAAACTGCAGAGTGAAGGAAAAGCAGCCGACAAGTGCTCAGCATATGTGGGAACTCCTTCAAGACTATTGGAAAAGCATTCCAGGTGAAGCTGGTTGAGAGAATGTCATTTGCAAAGCTGTCATCAAGGCAAAGGGTGGCTATTTGAAGAATCTCAAATCAAAAATATTTGTTTAACACTTTTTGGTTACTACATGATTCCTTATGTGTTATTTCATAGTTTGATGTCTTCACTATTATCCTACAATGTAGAAAATAGTCAAAATAAAGAAAAACTCTTGAATGAGTAGGTGTGTCCAAACTTTTGACCGGTAGTGTATGTAGAACTACATAGAAAACTAAGGTTGGTCGCTGCGTTTGCGTAAAGTGTGTAGTGGCCTTAAGCTACCATCTAAAGACAGCACAACTGTGACCGTTAGATATTTCAAACTGGTCAGCTCTTCACAACTTCAGCTGTTTGATATTGTTTCTAAACTATAGATGTATGGAGAGAGTAACCTGAAAACTAGAAGGAACTATACTTACGTTGAAATATTTTGACAGGGAGTGTGAGATGAGCTTTGAGAAAATCTATGAGTCAGCATATGGATGCACTTTTGGGTGAGAGCGTGAGTGCGTGGCGTCAGTGTGTGTGTGTGTGTGTGTGTGTGTGTGTGTGTGTGTGTGTGTGCACGTCAGTGTGTGTGAGTGCGTGTGTTATAGCCCTGGTGTCCTCGGTCTGTTCTTCATTCAGTCTGACAGGATGGTGTTACGTTCACCGACCCAGAAATGGGCCAAACATCAGAAGTGCAGTTTTGGATGAATCAGCAGGCAGCAACCATTGTGTTCCTCATTTTCAGCCTTACCGCTCTACAAAGAGACAGAGAGACAGAGAGACAGAGAGTGAGAAAGAGACAGAGAGACAGAGAGTGACAGAGTGAGAAAGAGAGAGAAAGAGTGACAGAGAGTGAGAAAGAGACAGAGAGTGAGAAAGAGAGAGTGAGAAAGAGACAGAGAGACAGAGAGTGAGAAAGAGACAGAGAGACAGAGAGTGAGAAAGAGACAGAGAGACAGAGAGTGAGAAAGAGACAGAGAGTGAGAAAGAGACAGAGTGAGAAAGTGACAGAAAGAGAGACAGAGAGTGAGAAAGAGACAGAGAGACAGAGAGTGACAGAGTGAGAAAGAGAGAGAAAGAGTGACAGAGAGTGAGAAAGAGACAGAGAGTGAGAAAGAGAGAGTGAGAAAGAGACAGAGAGACAGAGAGTGAGAAAGAGACAGAGAGACAGAGAGTGAGAAAGAGACAGAGAGACAGAGAGTGAGAAAGAGACAGAGAGTGAGAAAGAGACAGAGTGAGAAAGTGACAGAAAGAGAGACAGAGAGTGAGAAAGAGACAGAGAGACAGAGAGTGACAGAGTGAGAAAGAGACAGAGAGACAGAGAGTGACAGAGTGAGAAAGAGTGAGAAAGAGAGAGAAAGACAGAGTGAGAAAGAGACAGAGACAGAGAGTGAGAAAGAGAGAGAGACAGAGAGTGAGAAAGAGACAGAGAGTGAGAAAGTGACAGAGAAAGAGAGACAGAGAGTGAGAAAGTGACAGAGAAAGAGAGACAGAGAGTGAGAAAGTGACAGAGAAAGAGAGACAGAGTGAGAAAGTGACAGAGAAAGAGAGACAGAGTGAGAAAGTGACAGAGAAAGAGAGACAGAGAGACAGAGAGTGAGAAAGAGACAGAGAAAGAGAGACAGAGTGAGAAAGTCAAATCAAATCAAATCAAATTTTATTTGTCACATACACATGGTTAGCAGATGTTAATGCGAGTGTAGCGAAATGCTTGTGCTTCTAGTTCCGACAATGCAGTGATAACCAACAAGTAATCTAACTAACAATTCCAAAACTACTGTCTTATACACAGTGTAAGGGGATAAGGAATATGTACATAAGGATATATGAATGAGTGATGGTACAGAGCAGCATACAGTAGATGGTATCGAGTACAGTATATACATATGAGATGAGTATGTAGACAAAGTAAACAAAGTGGCATAGTTAAAGTGGCTAGTGACATAAGAATGTCGATGATCTAGAGTACAGTATATACATATGCATATGAGATGAATAATGTAGGGTAAGTAACATTATATAAGGTAGCATTGTTTAAAGTGGCTAGTGATATATTTACATAATTTCCCATCAATTCCCATTATTAAAGTGGCTGGAGTTGGGTCAGTGTCAATGACAGTGTGTTGGCAGCAGCCACTCAATGTTAGTGGTGGCTGTTTAACAGTCTGATGGCCTTGAGATAGAAGCTGTTTTTCAGTCTCTCGGTCCCAGCTTTGATGCACCTGTACTGACCTCGCCTTCTGGATGATAGCGGGGTGAACAGGCAGTGGTTCGGGTGGTTGATGTCCTTGATGATCTTTATGGCCTTCCTGTAACATCGGGTGGTGTAGGTGTCCTGGAGGGCAGGTAGTTTGCCCCCGGTGATGCGTTGTGCAGACCTCACTACCCTCTGGAGAGCCTTACGGTTGAGGGCGGAGCAGTTGCCGTACCAGGCGGTGATACAGCCCGCCAGGATGCTCTCGATTGTGCATCTGTAGAAGTTTGTGAGTGCTTTTGGTGACAAGCCAAATTTCTTCAGCCTCCTGAGGTTGAAGAGGCGCTGCTGCGCCTTCTTCACGACGCTGTCAGTGTGAGTGGACCAATTCAGTTTGTCTGTGATGTGTATGCCGAGGAACTTAAAACTTGCTACCCTCTCCACTACTGATCCATCGATGTGGATAGGGGGGTGTTCCCTCTGCTGTTTCCTGAAGTCCACAATCATCTCCTTAGTTTTGTTGACGTTGAGTGTGAGGTTATTTTCCTGACACCACACTCCGAGGGCCCTCACCTCCTCCCTGTAGGCCGTCTCGTCGTGACAGAGAAAGAGAGACAGAGTGAGAAAGTGGCAGAGACAGAGAGACAGAGAGTGAGAAAGAGAGAGTGAGAAAGTGAGAGTGAGAAAGAGACAGAGAGACAGAGAGTGAGAAAGAGAGAAAGAGTGACAGAGAGACCTATTTTAGCTCAAGTCTCTCAAGCCCATCCCCCTTGGCACAACAGTTTATAGAGTTTGAATGCCGAGTATCTCCACTGTGTCCTTAATCTGACGTTTGAACCTAACTGAATTATTTCTGCCCAATATGCTTGTATTTCGTCTGTAGACGTGCATTACTGTTTAGTTATCTCAGAAGAATGACAGAATCCAGTAGCACCAACCAGCACAGTCTTCTTACAGTAGACCTGGACACAAAGCATGTCAGTTGATCGTGAAAAACAATGAAAAACATCGCTTTCCATGTACATTTAACAAAAAGAGGTAGGTTCTGTCAACTCTACATGCATGACTTTAGGAGTTCTCTATGTCACATTTCAGTTGTATAAACCTAACACAACCTATTAGCAAGCATAGAAAGATTTACAGTCAATACTGCTATAGGCATAATCCCCATGAAACCTAATTTCATATAAATCAGTTTGAGGAATGTAATTTAATTTATTGACTTTACTAGGCAAGCCAGTTAAGAACAAATTCTTATTTACAATGATGGCCTACTACGCCAAAACACGGACGACACTGGGCCAACGCCCTATGGGACTCCCAATCACGTCCGGATGTGATACTGCCTGGATTCGAACCAGGTACTATAGTGACGCCTCTTGAACTGAGATGCAGTGCCTTAGACTGCTGCGCCATTCGGGGTAATGTAGTTCAAACATAAACCAAAGAAATAATACTGTGGTAGAAATGATTGTTTTCCCATTGTGAAATAGGCTTTACGTCTTTTTTCATGCAGATGATTGGGTCGTTACCTACCCTCTGATGTCATCAACGTGCGACTTTACAAGTAGTTTTCGAACAGGGGAAGCTAACATTCGTGTGAAAGGTAAAGTGGAAACATCACATATGCTGAACGTTTATTTTATTTAGTGGTGCTGTGTTATGTCATGACAGTTGTGATTTCGTATGCGTTATTAGCAAAGATTTCGCCAATGACATCGAGCTAAAGTGTTTCGATAGTTGTGTTGACATGCTAACTTAACTAGCATAGCTTCAGCGTTCTGGTAAACACATGGTTAGTCTGTGGCTAGATTTGACTTCTGTCCTATTAAATCAATAAAGACGTCCAAATGTAAACGTTTATTATTAATATAATGACTATTTATAGGGCTACCAGTTACTGTAGCTACATATTAACACCAGATGGGATTTAACAGTTATCCATTACTGGGAGTTAAGGTTAATTAGGTCGCCTGGAGACCCGACGTTGAATTCTGTCAGATAGAAATTAGCATTTGAATCAGGAAAGTTAAACTTCTTAAACTTCAAGCCAGAATGTTGAATAAAATTATATTTGAACGTACTTAACCTGTTGGCAGTGCTGGTTGGTCCTCTTGGGGTAGGAATGTGAGACAATATATCCACAGGAAAGTGTCATTACATTAAATGTTTGAAAGCGTTGGTATCAGTAGTGCGTATGTACAGGGTCATGTCACTGTTAGCAAAATATACCAGCTTATGTAGTATTTATTTATATGTAGTATATATTCTGCTTCACCCCAGGTATGCCAATGTGATCATGGCCAGCAGGCAGTGGTGTGAGGGTCACTCCACCCCAGTGCTGTGTGTGGGGGCCTCTGGGGGTCCGGAGGGTCTCCTAGCCTCTGGCTCAGAGGAGGGTGAGGTAACAGTGTGGAACCAGGAGGGAGCGGTGTTAGCTCGTCTCCGTCTGCCCAGCGGGGATGATGTGACCAGCGCTGTGTTCTCGCCGGCGGCTCCAGGCCTGTTGTATGTGTCCCACGGGGAGACGGTGAGCGTATTGGACCCTAGGAGCCTAAAGGGGGCGGTAGAGGAGCTACAGGGTGCGGGAGAGGAGGAGATCAACTCTCTGGCTCTGAATGAGACAGGCTCAGCTCTGGCTGTGGCTGATGACTCAGGGGTGGTGAGGGTGCTAGGGCTGCCGGGGGGTCAAGTAAACAGGACGCTCCGCAGACACACCAACATCGTCTCATCTGTGGCTTTCCGCCCTCTCAGGCCCAACAACTTGGTCTCAGCCGGGCTCGACATGCAGGTGAGATGTCTGGAGATGGAGAAAGAAAGGGCATGCATGAGAGTACCCTGTTTGACTAAGTAACCATGTCTTGACGCCCTTCTGTCCTCAATCTCTTGCAGGTGATGTTGTGGAGCCTACAGAAGACACGCCCCGTCTGGACCCTCAACCTGCAGGAAGTGGCTGAGGAAGAGGAGGCCCATCAGCACAAAGCCGGTCAGCTCTTCAACCCACCTCTGGCCCACTGCGTCTCTGTAGCAACCTGCGGGAACGTTTTGGCCTGCGCCGCCGAGGACGGACGTGTGCACCTGATGCGGGTCGGCAGTGGCTCCAAACTGGACCGGCAGGGGGCCATCAAGGCCCACAGCCAGGGAGCCTCGCAGGCCCACTTCCTCAGCTTCTTATCCCACCCATACTGGCTGGCTACTGGGGGCAACGACGGCATGGTGGCCCTCTGGGACCTCAGTCAGAACCCGGTAGTTACTGTTGAGGATAAGGGCAAGCCACAGGCAGCGCCAGTCCACCGCAGGAGACACAATGCCAGGGCTAAAGCCAAACTCCAGGCCCAGGCCAAGCCCCAGCAGGCAAAAGAGGAGACTAAGGAGAGGGAGGAGGTGGAGGAGGGCAGCAGTGTATATCAGTCACCAGGCACAGAGGAGGCCCTGAAGTCAGGACCTAAACTCAGCTTCAGCCATGGGGACAAGGTGAACTGGGTGTGTCCCACTCTGCTGAGAGGGGAGCCCAGCTTGGTGGTAGCTGACCAGAGCCCTAACCTGTCTGTCTACTCTTTGGCTGGTCTATAGACCTAACCTGTCTGTCTACTCTTTGGCTGGTCTATAGACCTAACCTGTCTGTCTACTCTCTGGCTGGTCTATTGACCTAACCAGTCTGTCTACTCTCTGGCTGTAGCAATATACAAACTGCCTTACCTTGTATTACTTAGAAGTTTAAGGGGCCCTCCTTCCTCTGAGTTTTGCTCACTGAGTGATAGTATCATCAGCCTGTCTGTGTATTAAGACTGGCAGACAGAACCTTCTTTAACCAGAAGCCATCCACCTAAAGGAGGACTGAACCATGTCTTTATCAGCAGGGTTCTCCCCTTCAAAGACTGAAACACTGACCATCTGATAGGACTGCACCATGACAAACCAGGGGGGTGAAGACTGGTCCATCTGATAGGACTGCACCATGACAAACCAGGGGGGTGAAGATGGACGCAGATCTCTGGCTGGTCTATAGACCTAACCTGTCTGTCTACTCTCTGGCTGGTCTATAGACCTAACCTGTCTGTCTACTCTTTGGCTGGTCTATAGACCTAACCTGTCTGTCTACTCTCTGGCTGGTCTATAGACCTAACCTGTCAGATGTTTGATAAGCTCAACAATGATAATACTGTACCGTGTCAGGATTAGGCCGATGTTGCTGTTGTCACTGTGCTAGTTTAGCAACTTCCTCCCTCAACTTGCCTCTGACTAGACTTAACGCCAATGTTTCCCAACTCCAGTTCTCAATTACCCCCAACATGACACATTTTTATTGTAGCCCAGGACAAGCACACCTGACACCTCTTGTCAACTAATCATCAAGCCTGGGGCTGTTTTTCATGGTTCGGGCTAGACCCTTTAGTTTAAGTGAAGGGAAATCTTAACGCTACAGCATACAATGACTTTCCAGACTATTCTGTGCTTTCAACTTCGTGGCAACAGTTGGGGGAAGGCCCTTTCCTGTTTCAGCATGACAATGCCCCCCAGTGCACAAAGCGAGGTCTATACAGAAATGGTTTGTCGAGATCGGTGTGGAAGAACATGACACCAACAACCACATACCATTGAACACCTTTGGGATGAATTGGAACGTTGACTGTGAGCCTGAAGGCCTAATCGCCCAGCATCAGTGCCCGACCTCACTAATACTCTTGTGTCCGAATGGAAGCAAGTCCCTGCAGTAATGTTACAACATCTAGTGGAAAGCCTTCCCAGAAGAGTGGAGGCTGTTATAGCAGCAATGTTCCAACATCTAGTGGAAAACCTTCCCAGAAGAGTGGAGGCTGTTATAGCAGCAATGTTCCAACATCTAGTAGAAAGCCTTCCCAGAAGAGTGGAGGCTGTTATAGCAGCAAAGGGGGGGACCAACTCCATATTAATGCCCATGATTTTGTAATGAGATGTTTGACAAGCAGGTGTCCATACTTTGTCATGTACTGTACATACACTGAGTATACAAAACATTAAGAACACCTGCACTTTCCATGACACAGACTGACCAGGTGAAAGCTATGATCCCTTATTGATGTCACCTGTTAAATCAACTTCAACCAGTGTAGATGAAGGGGAGGTGACAAGTTGAATGGGCAAGACAAAATATTTAAGTGCCTTTGAATGGGGTATGGTAATATGTGACAGGCTCACCGGTTAGTGTCAAGAGTTACAACACTGCTGGGTTTTTCACACAACAGTTTCCTGTGTGTGTCAAGAATGTCCTACCACACAAAAGACATCCAGACAATTTGACACAACTGTGGGAAGCATTGGAGACATCATGGAGGCCAGCAACCTTGTGAAACGCTTTCAACACCTTGTAGAGTCCACCCCCAACCGACTGAGGCTGTTCTGAGTGCAAACAGAGGGAGGGTACTAGGAAAGAGGTCATGTTTGGTTTACTCAATGTATCGCTATGCAGATTTTTAAGGCAATTTCTGATTGAGCCGACATATGTAACGTTTGCTCTGGATAAGAGCGTCTGCTAAATGACTTAAATGTAAATGTTACCTGTGAATGGGATATCAGTAATTGCCGGTACATACCCATTAAAAAGAGCCACAATGCCCATGACCTACAATCAGATTGAATCTCAGTGTATTTTTCATACAATCAAGTCAATATCAGTCAAGGTGTCAGCCGCTAGGTAAGGATGTATGAGTGAGTTATAACAGGTCCAAAATAAAAAACTGTGGCTTGATTTTTTTTCCAATAAAAAAATCAAAATAAATTTGCTATGTGTATGAGTCAACCTTGTCAGTTGGCTTTTTTTTCACAGCTTTGTCACAATGGCTACAGTGATGTTGCACTCACCAATAAACCACAAAAACAATTTATTTACAAGCTGAATAAGAAAAAATAATAATAATAAACATTCCTATTTGGCTAACAATGATACAGATTCATGGTCAACTTCCCCCTCAAAAAAAAGAAAGGTGTTGGAACTACAGAATGCAGAAAGGTGTTGGAACTACAGAATGCAGAAAGGTGTTGGAACTACAGAATGCAGAAAGGTGTTGGAACTACAGAATGCAGAAAGGTGTTGGAACTACAGAATGCAGAAAGGTATTGGAACTACAGAATGCAGAAAGGTGTTGGAACTACAGAATGTAGAAAGGTGTTGGAACTACAGAATGTAGAAAGGTGTTGGAACTACAGAATGTAGAAAGGTGTTGGAACTACAGAATGCACTGGACCACAATACAAACTGATGGAACATTCAGCTAACCAAAACCTAATTTTGGAAAACAAACTGCCAGAATCTAAATGGAGAAATCCGATAGGTCGTCTGAGGTGGGTTTAGTGAAATATCGCAT
Source organism: Oncorhynchus nerka (assembly GCF_034236695.1). Taxonomy (NCBI): domain Eukaryota; kingdom Metazoa; phylum Chordata; class Actinopteri; order Salmoniformes; family Salmonidae; genus Oncorhynchus; species Oncorhynchus nerka. The sequence continues at coordinate 96,539,063 of NC_088409.1, forward strand.
CACATTCACAGGATATCATGATTGATGGATTATTCAAATGCTGAGGGGGGAAAAAAACATAAGTAGAAATTGATGTTGACATTGTTAAAAAGCAGTGGGTGAGACTATCCACTATGAAAAGGACGGGTCGTTTCCTAGACACAAAGTAACACCTGCTATTAGCATTCACTACATCAAGTACCACTGCTGACCTTGTGATGTCAACACAACTCACTTCCATAGGTGTAGTTGTGTTGAGTCTGGAGTTCTGAGGACCGACGAAGATACCTGATATGCTGAGAGACCTTAGACTAATTCCCCATAATGCACCCCACTCAAGAGCTCTTGGCCAAAGTAGTGACCTATGGGAACGAAATGGCTCTTGGCCAAAGTAGTGACCTATGGGAACTAAATGGCTCTTGGCCAAAGTAGTGACCTATGGGAACTAAATGGCTATTGTCCAAAGTAGTGACCTATGGGAACTAAATGGCTATTGGCCAAAGTAGTGACCTATGGGAACTAAATGGCTCTTGGCCAAAGTAGTGACCTATGGGAACTAAATGGCTATTGGCCAAAGTAGTGACCTATGGGAACTAAATGGCTATTGGCCAAAGTAGTGACCTATGGGAACTACATGGTCAATAATGAGCCCCAGTCATCTCACAGCAGGGCCAGGCTCTTCTCGAGGCTGGCGATGTCCGCCTCCCCGTCCTCCCCCTTGCTGCCTCGGGCGCTGCACTCCAGGAACTCCACCTTCATGGGCAGCTGGCTGAACTCAAAGTCCTTGCCCTTCTTCCCCAGGTGCACGCTGGCCCCCGCTGACCCGTCCTGGGCGCTCAGAGCCGCAGACCGTGTCACTCTCAGTGTGTTCCTGAGGGGAAACGGGAAAGGTTAGGATCAATTCATTCTGTAGAATCACACTTCCATTTTAAAAAATTATGTCTGAGTTTTAACAGTAAGAAAACATTGTTTTTATGGCAAAAAAAACCAGAACGATTCGGCTCTTAATCTAGCTGTGTGTAAAACAGTGCTACAGCTTGGAACATAAATACACGTCACTCTGGAGGACAACAGTAATGTTTGTTTCCAACATTAGGACGGCTCTCCTAAAGAAGTTAAATCCGCTTCGCTTTTTGTTTCCTTGTCATGGTACTAACGAGTGTCGTGATACTGGTATCACCCCCGGTCCTGGTGTTGGCAGAACACTGGTATCACCCCCAGGTCCTGGTGTTGGCAGAACACTGGTATCACCCCCAGGTCCTGGTGTTGGCAGAACACTGGTATCACCCCAGGTCCTGGTGTTGGCAGAACACTGGTATCACCCCCGGTCCTGGTGTTGGCAGAACACTGGTATCACCCCCGGTCCTGGTGTTGATGTTGGCAGAACACTGGTATCACCCCCAGGTCCTGGTGTTGGCAGAACACTGGTATCACCCCCAGGTCCTGGTGTTGGCAGAACACTGGTATCACCCCGGTCCTGGCCCTGGTATCATCCCGGTCCTGGTGTTGGCAGAACACTGGTATCACCCCAGGTCCTGGTGTTGGCAGAACACTGGTATCACCCCCTGGTGTTGGTGTTGGCAGAACACTGGTATCACCCCCAGGTCCTGGTGTTGGCAGAACACTGGTATCACCCCCAGGTCCTGGTGTTGGCAGAACACTGGTATCACCCCCGGTCCTGGCAGAACCCTGGTATCATCCCCGGTCCTGGTGTTGGCAGAACCCTGGTATCACCCCAGGTCCTGGTGTTGGCAGAACACTGGTATCACCCCCAGGTCCTGGTGTTGATGTTGGCAGAACACAGGTATCACCCCCAGGTCCTGGTGTTGATGTTGGCAGAACCCTGGTATCACCCCAGGTCCTGGTGTTGATGTTGGCAGAACCCTGGTATCACCCCAGGTCCCAGAACCCAGGTCCTGGTGTTGATGTTGGCAGAACCCTGGTATCACCCCCAGGTCCTGGTGTTGATGTTGGCAGAACCCTGGTATCACCCCCAGGTCCTGGTGTTGATGTTGGCAGAACCCTGGTATCACCCCCAGGTCCTGGTGTTGATGTTGGCAGAACACTGGTATCACCCCCAGGTCCTGGTGTTGGCAGAACACTGGTATCACCCCCAGGTCCTGGTGTTGATGTTGGCAGAACCCTGGTATCACCCCCGGTCCTGGTGTTGGCAGAACCCTGGTATCACCCCCGGTCCTGGTGTTGGCAGAACCCTGGTATCAACCCCGGTCCTGGTGTTGATGTTGGCAGAACCCTGGTATCACCCCCGGTCCTGGTGTTGGCAGAACACTGGTATCACCCCCAGGTCCTGGTGTTGGCAGAACACTGGTATCACCCCCAGGTCCTGGTGTTGGCAGAACACTGGTATCACCCCCAGGTCCTGGTGTTGGCAGAACACTGGTATCACCCCCAGGTCCTGGTGTTGGCAGAACACTGGTATCACCCCCGGTCCTGGTGTTGGCAGAACACTGGTATCACCCCCAGGTCCTGGTGTTGGCAGAACACTGGTATCACCCCCAGGTCCTGGTGTTGGCAGAACACTGGTATCACCCCCAGGTCCTGGTGTTGGCAGAACACTGGTATCACCCCCAGGTCCTGGTGTTGGCAGAACACTGGTATCACCCCCAGGTCCTGGTGTTGATGTTGGCAGAACCCTGGTATCACCCCAGGTCCTGGTGTTGATGTTGGCAGAACCCTGGTATCACCCCCAGGTCCTGGTGTTGATGTTGGCAGAACCCTGGTATCACCCCAGGTCCTGGTGTTGATGTTGGCAGAACCCTGGTATCACCCCCAGGTCCTGGTGTAGAACACTGGTATCACCCCCGGTCCTGGCAGAACACAGGTATCACCCCCGGTCCTGGTGTTGGCAGAACACTGGTATCACCCCCGGTCCTGGTGTTGGCAGAACACTGGTATCACCCCCCGGTCCTGGCAGAACACAGGTATCACCCCCGGTCCTGGTGTTGATGTTGGCAGAACTGTGAACCCTGTCCCAACTTTTTAGAGTACCAGACGCACGAGGCAAATTGGAGATTTAAAATCGCAAATCTAGTGCCAAAGGCATTTTAGAAGCATTGCCTCTATAGCTGATACCAGACATTCATTCATTCGTCTTCTAAACTCCCGACTCCACTTAATGCCAAGATGTTTATATTTATTTCTTATTATACTTTTGTAATGTTTTTGTTTTTTACGTGGATCATAGTTCCAGTCTATCAGGTTGCGTGATCCTCGTAATGTTACGTGAAAAAATACAACTAATGGGATGCGGAATTAAATGTAGATCATATAACTCGCACAAAAATGTGACCAGTTCATTTTTGTTATTTGCAATTTAATTTCTTTCACGGGTAAAATGCGAGTGAACTGTTGTCACTTTAGAGCCCACTGAATGTCCGTCTTCTGTTCCCGAACGTTAGCGTCAAACTAGGAAGTGTTTCCCTTTCCACAACAAACACGGAGTCGACAAGGGACTAGTAACATGATTCTCTGTTCCCGAACGTTAGCTTTAAACTAGGAAGTGTTTCCCTTTCCACAACAAACACGGAGTCGACAAGGGACTAGTAACATGATTCTCTGTTCCCGAACGTTAGCTTTAAACTAGGAAGTGTTTCCCTTTCCACAACAAACACGGAGTCGACAAGGGACTCGTAACATGATTCTCTGTTCCCGAACGTTAGCTTTAAACTAGGAAGTGTTTCCCTTTCCACAAAAAACACGGAGTCGACAAGGGACTAGTAACATGATTCTCTGTTCCCGAACGTTAGCTTTAAACTAGGAAGTGTTTCCCTTTCCACAACAAACACGGAGTCGACAAGGGACTAGTAACATGATTCTCTGTTCCCGAACGTTAGCTTTAAACTAGGAAGTGTTTCCCTTTCCACAACAAACACGGAGTCGACAAGGGACTAGTAACATGATTCCTTACATCTCTTTCTCCAGCTGCTGACGAATCAGCTTAGCAGATTTTGCCATGGTGATATCTAGAGAGACGGAAAATATATGAAGTAACACTCCTTTCAAAATCATTAACACACACACACACACACACACACAATATCATCCTGGGGAGGTTTTTTTGTAGAGGGTGGAGGGGTTGACATGTGATGTGTCACCTTGCTTGTTGCAGGCCACTATCAGAGAGGGGGTATTCCTGGACACTACACTGTCAGTCAACAGGAAGTACAGGAACTCAGCCACATCTCTCACTTCCTTCTGGAAGATGGCACTGTCCACCACAAACACCATGGCTCTGCAGTCAGCGAGAGGAGAGAACAAAAGACCAAGTGAGAGGGCGTCTCTCTGGATCTTCATCTTAGGTCAAGCACTGCATGTTATTCACATTATAGACCTCCCCTGAACACCTGAAATAAACACCACATTATAGACCTCCCCTGAACACCTGAAATAAAACACCACATTATAGACCTCCCCTGAACACCTGAAATAAACACCACATTATAGACCTCCCCTGAACACCTGAAATAAAACACCACATTATAGACCTCCCTGAACACCTGAAATAAAACACCACATTATAGACCTCCCCTAAACACCTGAAATAAAACACCACATTATAGACCTCCCCTGAACACCTGAAATAAAACACCACATTATAGACCTCCCCTGAACACCTGAAATAAAACACCACATTATAGACCTCCAAGAACACCTGAAATAAAACACCACATTATAGACCTCCCCTGAACACCTGAAATAAACACCACATTATAGACCTCCCCTGAACACCTGAAATAAAACACCACATTATAGACCTCCCCTGAACACCTGAAATAAAACACCACATTATAGACCTCCCCTGAACACCTGAAATAAACACCACATTATAGACCTCCCCTGAACACCTGAAATAAAACACCACATTATAGACCTCCCCTGAACACCTGAAATAAACACCACATTATAGACCTCCCCTGAACACCTGAAATAAACACCACATTATAGACCTCCCCTGAACACCTGAAATAAAACACCACATTATAGACCTCCCCTGAACACCTGAAATAAACACCACATTATAGACCTCCCTGAACACCTGAAATAAACACCACATTATAGACCTCCCTGAACACCTGCAATAAACACCACATTATAGACCTCCCTGAACACCTGAAATAAACACCACATTATAGACCTCCCTGAACACCTGAAATAAAACACCACATTATAGACCTCCCCTGAACACCTGAAATAAACACCACATTATAGACCTCCCCTGAACACCTGAAATAAACACCACATTATAGACCTCCCCTGAACACCTGAAATAAACACCACATTATAGACCTCCCCTGAACACCTGAAATAAACACCACATTATAGACCTCCCCTGAACACCTGAAATAAAACACCACATTATAGACCTCCCCTGAACACCTGAAATAAAACACCACATTATAGACCTCCCCTGAACACCTGAAATAAAACACCACATTATAGACCTCCCCTGAACACCTGAAATAAACACCACATTATAGACCTCCCCTGAACACCTGAAATAAAACACCACATTATAGACCTCCCCTGAACACCTGAAATAAACACCACATTATAGACCTCCCCTGAACACCTGAAATAAACACCACATTATAGACCTCCCCTGAACACCTGAAATAAACACCACATTATAGACCTCCCCTGAACACCTGAAATAAAACACCACATTATAGACCTCCCCTGAACACCTGAAATAAACACCACATTATAGACCTCCCTGAACACCTGAAATAAAACACCACATTATAGACCTCCCTGAACACCTGAAATAAAACACCACATTCTAGATATTCATTATGGATCCCGTAGTACTGTGGAATAGACGGCGCTTCCATGTAGTCATGGCCCTATGGGACTCCCAATACGCGGAATAGAGTTTGTGGTACAGTCTGGCTCTAGGGTGTAGTGACACCTCGAGCACTGAGATGTTCCATGTGTGTGGTAACAGGGTTATACTGTGGAATAGAGTTGCCCATGTAGTCATGGCTCTATGGTTTTGGTTTGAGTTTGTCTTGCCTTCACCTACTCAACATGGCATCTTATTGGCTGGTTTCCATGTAGTCATGGCTTACGAGAGGGGATGTTCCAGTTCCATGTAGTCCCAGTGAACAAGCACCAAACCAGACTGTGGAATAGAGTTCAAAGCACTGTACATCAAAGTCTTTTTATACTCTGGAATGAAGTGATTTTTATCCTGTAGTCAGTGATTTTTATACTCTCAAGGGAGTGATTTAAATGTACAATTTATATCAAATTGTTTGTAAATGTGGAATCGAACATTCCATAAAAGTCATGGTTTTTGGAGAATATTTGTTGTGCATTTTGGAATAGAGTTCCAGTACTAGCTAGCTCTATGTAGTGTGTCTGTGGAGGTTCATATAGTTTTTGTACAGTGCGTGGTGCAGAGTTGGATGGTGAGAATAGAGTTGCATGTAGTGCAATTTTGCTCGTTCCTATCAGAATACATCTCCATGATTGGTGCTATATGTTGGAGTTCCGTGTAGTCGATGACTGATTGTACTGCAAGAAAGTACTGTTACATGTAGTCATGTCTCTTTAGTACTGCTGTGGAATAAAGGTGCATTTCTATCCATTAGAAGAAGAAAAAAATCTGATTTCATGAGTTACTTGATGTGGAATAGAGTTCCATGTAGTCATGGCTCTATGTAGTACTGTGGAATAGAGTTCCATGTAGTCATGGCTCTATGTAGTACTGTGGAATAGAGTTCCATGTGGTCATGGCTCTATGTAGTACTGTGGAATAGAGTTCCATGTAGTCATGGCTCTAGGTAGTACTGTGGAATAGAGTTACATGTAGTCATGGCTCTATGTAGTACTGTGGAATAGAGTTCCATGTAGTCATGGCTCTATGTAGTACTGTGGAATAGAGTTACATGTAGTCATGGCTCTAGGTAGTACTGTGGAATAGAGTTCCATGTAGTCATGGCTCTATGTAGTACTGTGGAATAGAGTTCCATGTAGTCATGGCTCTATGTAGTACTGTGGAATAGAGTTCCATGTAGTCATGGCTCTATGTAGTACTGTGGAATAGAGTTCCATGTGGTCATGGCTCTATGTAGTACTGTGGAATAGAGTTCCATGTAGTCATGGCTCTATGTAGTACTGTGGAATAGAGTTCCATGTAGTCATGGCTCTATGTAGTACTGTGGAATAGAGTTCCATGTAGTCATGGCTCTATGTAGTACTGTGGAATAGAGTTCCATGTAGTCATGGCTCTAGGTAGTACTGTGGAATAGAGTTCCATGTAGTCATGGCTCTATGTAGTACTGTGGAATAGAGTTCCATGTAGTCATGGCTCTATGTAGTACTGTGGAATAGAGTTCCATGTAGTCATGGCTCTAGGTAGTACTGTGGAATAGAGTTCCATGTAGTCATGGCTCTATGTAGTACTGTGGAATAGAGTTCCATGTAGTCATGGCTCTATGTAGTACTGTGGAATAGAGTTCCATGTAGTCATGGCTCTATGTAGTACTGTGGAATAGAGTTCCATGTAGTCATGGCTCTATGTAGTACTGTGGAATAGAGTTCCATGTAGTCATGGCTCTATGTAGTACTGTGGAATAGAGTTCCATGTAGTCATGGCTCTATGTAGTACTGTGGAATAGAGTTCCATGTAGTCATGGCTCTATGTAGTACTGTGGAATAGAGTTCCATGTAGTCATGGCTCTATGTAGTACTGTGGAATAGAGTTCCATGTAGTCATGGCTCTATGCAGTACTGTGGAATAAAGTTCCATGTAGTCATGGCTCTGAAATGTAGTACTGTGGAATAAGTTCCATGTAGTCATGGCTCTATGTAGTACTGTGGAATAGAAACAGTTCATTTAGTCATGGCTGACTTGAAGTACTGTGGAATAGAGTTCCAAGTCATGGCTCTATGTCCAGTACTGTGGAATAGAGTTCCATGTAGTCATGGCTCTATGTAGTACTGTGGAATAGAGTTCCATGTAGTCATGGCTCTATGTAGTACTGTGGAATAGAGTTCCATGTAGTCATGGCTCTATGTAGTACTGTGGAATAGAGTTCCATGTAGTCTTGGCTCTATGTAGTACTGTGTGAATAGAGTTCATGTAGTCATGGCTCTATGTAGTACTGTGGAATAGAGTTCCATGTAGTCATGGCTCTATGTAAGTACTGTGGAATAGAGTTCCATGTAGTCATGGCTAAATGGAGTACTGTGGAATAGAGTTCCAACCAGTCATGGCTCTATTGGTACTGTGGAATAGAGTTCCATGTAGTCACAACTCTGAAATGTAGTACTGTGGAATAGAGTTCCATGTAGTCAGGGCTCTATGTAGTACTGTGGAATAGAGTTCCATGTAGTCATGGCTCTAGACAGATACTGTGGAATAGAGTTCCATGTAGTCATGGCTCTGATAGTTTACTGTGGAATAAAGTTCCATGTAGTCATGGCTCTATGAAAAGTACTGTGGAATAGAGTTCCATGTAGTCATGGCTCTATGTAGTACTGTGGAATAGAGTTCCTGTAGTCATCGAGGCTCAGTACATGTTTAGTACTGTGGAATAGAGTTCCATGTAGTCATGGCTCTAAGAACAAAACGGGGTGCTTTTGTGGAATAAAGTTCCATGTAGTCATGACAACAACAGCCAAAGAAACAAGAGTTCCATCATAAGTCATGGGTCTATGTAGTCTTCTAACAGAGTTCCATGTAGTCAGGGCTCTAAATGTAGTTGGAATAGAGTTCCATGTAGTCTATTTTGGCTCTATGTAGTACTGTGGAATAGAGTTCCATATAGTCTGGCTCTATGTAGTACTGTGGAATAGAGTTCCATGTAGTCATGGCTCTATGTAGTACTGTGGAATAGAGTTCCATGTAGTCATGGCTCTATGTAGTACTGTGGAATAGAGTTCCATGTAGTCAGGGCTCTATGTAGTACTGTGGAATAGAGTTCCATGTAGTCATGGCTCTATGTAGTACTGTGGAATAGAGTTCCATGTAGTCATGGCTCTATGTAGTACTGTGGAATAGAGTTCCATGTAGTCATGGCTCTATGTAGTACTGTGGAATAGAGTTCCAAATGTAGTCATGTCTCTACAGTACTGTGGAATAGACACCAGTTCCATGTAGTCATGGCTCTAACAGTACTGTGGAATACACCAGTTCCAAATGTAGTCAGGGCTCTAAACAGTACTTCCTGGAACCACCCAAGTTCCATGTAGTCATGGCTCATGTAGTACTGTGGAATAGAGTTCCAAATGTAGTCATGGCTCTAAACAGTACTGTGGAATAGAGTTCCACCCAAACCCATGGCTCTAGAGCCCTAAATACAGTTCCTCCAAGTCATGGCTCTATGTAGTACTGTGGAATAAAGTTCCATGTAGTCCAGGGCTCTATGTAGTACTGTGGAAAAGTTCCATGTAGTCATAAACTCCACAGTACTGTGGAATAGAGTTCCATGTAGTCATGGCTCTATGTAGTACTGTGGAATAGAGTTCCATGTAGTCATGGCTCTATGTAGTACTGTGGAATAGAGTTCCATGTAGTCAGGGCTCTATGTAGTACTGCACACCTCCCATAATATGTTCTGGACTTGGAGACTGTAAAGAGACCTCTGGTGGCATGTCTTAGATAGGTTATAAACCTCCCATGGATACCTGACACCTGAAATACAAGCACCATGTTATAAACCTCCCATGGATACCTGACACCTGAAATACAAGCACCATGTTATATACCTCCCCTGAATAGAAACACCTTTCATCTTTACTGACCTGGCAGCTGACTTGAATTTCTCCACATACGGAGGCCGAAGACTGTCATGTCCAGGTAGGTCGATCAGGATCCAGCTGCTGCCCTGCCACACCGTAGTACAGGGAACGGTCAAGCCACAGTGTGACACATTTTGACAAATGCATTCATCTTTATCATGTAAAGTTCTAGATCCATTCCTGAACCTTCCAACTCACTCCCCTCACCACAGCCCGTTTTCTCCTTACCCTCTCGTTCTTGGCTTTGTAAGGGGCACTGCTGTCCGTGATGGAGGTCTGGGTTTTCTTGAACTTTCCTGACAACAACTGCAAACAACGACCATCCATCAGTGTCATACAACTTCTGACGTCTGTAAATAGTTGGATTGGACAATGCTCATATGTTGCACGGATATACTCACTCGACTAAAGAGGAGGGTCTTTCCAGAATCGCAGAGACCAACCAGCAACACAGCACTTTGGACAGTTTTTCTGCTTAGCAAGTACTTCAACAACACTGAAATGTAAACCGAAATCATAGCAGGTTCGGTTTTAGCTGCCATCATAGCAGACGAGCGCCTGACAAAGAGCATAACTAGTACAGTAACTAGACAGATCGCTAGTGACCACTACTAGCAAGTTAACTAGCGAACCTTTGATAGTAGACTTGATAAAAGACAACACAAAAGTTTGTTTGAAAATCTTATAGCACAGAAAGCCAGCAGGCTGATGCTAGGCTAACACAGTGGTTCCAAACTCCGGTCCTCGAGTTCCTCCACAGTACACATGTTCCAATTGTAGCCCCGCCCTAAACACCACATTCCTCCAACCACCCAGCCTGTAACCCCGGACACCAACATTCAACTCCAATCATCAGGCCCCCAAAGTTGAATGAGGTCTGACACCACATTCCTCCGGGGCCAACACCACCCAAAACCTAGAGCCCTAGGTGCTTTTGGGGATAACCTAAACTTACCAACAGTGATGACAACAACAGCCAAAGAAACAACATTCCGATCATAAATATGGGGTCTTGGTCTTCTAACACCTTCTTTAAAGCGTCTAAATAAGGTTCAAAAGGATTTTCTCTCGCGTCTATTTTCGCCTCCATATTGATGCCGGGCTCTGTAGCCATATCTGCTACTGTCACTTCACTCAGGACACGTCTACATTCTTCTTCTTTCTCGTCTTCTTCTTCTTCTTCTTCTTCTCCCACCATTAGCACCACCCAAATCCAGCCTCCAACCTCTAGAGCCCTAGACACCACTTCCACCACTGGACACCACCCATACCCAGTCCAGCCTCCCATTAAATTATCTTCAAACACCACATTCCTCCAACCACGACACCACCCAAACCCTGAAATAGAGCCCTAAACACCACATTCCTCCAACCACGACACCACCCAAACCCTGTACCTAGAGCCCTAGACACCACATTCCTCCAACCACGACACCACCCAAACCCTGTACCTAGAGCACTAAACACCACATTCCTCCAACCACGACACCACCCAAACCCTGTACCTAGAGCCCTAAACACCACATTCCTCCAACCACGACACCACCCAAACCCTGTACCTAGAGCCCTAAACACCACATTCCTCCAACCACGACACCACCCAAACCCTGTACCTAGAGCCCTAAACACCACATTCCTCCAACCACGACACCACCCAAACCCCTGTACCTAGAGCCCTAAACACCACATTCCTCCAACCACGACACCACCCAAACCCCGTACCTAGAGCCCTAAACACCACATTCCTCCAACCACGACACCACCCAAACCCCGTACCTAGAGCCCTAAACACCACATTCCTCCAACCACGACACCACCCAAACCCCGTCCAGCCTCTCTAACCCTCTAGAGCCCTAGACACCACATTCCTCCCACCACTACACCACCCAAACCCCGTCCAGCCTCTCTCACCCTCTAGAGCCCTAAACACCACATTCCTCCAACCACGACACCACCCAAACCCCGTCCAGCCTCTCTAACCCTCTAGAGCCCTAAACACCACATTCCTCCAACCACGACACCACCCAAACCCTGTACCTAGAGCCCTAAACACCACATTCCTCCAACCACGACACCACCCAAACCCTGTACCTAGAGCCCTAGACACCACATTCTTCCAACCACGACACCACCCAAACCCCGTACCTACAGCACTAAACACCACATTACTCCAACCACGACACCACCCAAACCCCGTACCTAGAGCCCTAAACACCACATTCCTCCAACCACGACACCACCCAAACCCCGTACCTAGAGCCCTAAACACCACATTCCTCCAACCACGACACCACCCAAACCCCGTACCTAGAGCCCTAAACACCACATTCCTCCAACCACGACACCACCCAAACCCCGTCCAGCCTCTCTAACCCTCTAGAGCCCTAGACACCACATTCCTCCCACCACTACACCACCCAAACCCCGTCCAGCCACTCTCACCCTCTAGAGCCCTAAACACCACATTCCTCCAACCACGACACCACCCAAACCCCGTCCAGCCTCTCTAACCCTCTAGAGCCCTAAACACCACATTCCTCCAACCACGACACCACCCAAACCCTGTACCTAGAGCCCTAAACACCACATTCCTCCAACCACGACACCACCCAAACCCTGTACCTAGAGCCCTAGACACCACATTCCTCCAACCACGACACCACCCAAACCCCGTCCAGCCTCTCTAACCCTCTAGAGCCCTAGACACCACATTCCTCCCACCACTACACCACCCAAACCCCGTCCAGCCTCTCTCACCCTCTAGAGCCCTAAACACCACATTCCTCCAACCACGACACCACCCAAACCCCGTCCAGCCTCTCTAACCCTCTAGAGCCCTAAACACCACATTCCTCCAACCACGACACCACCCAAACCCTGTACCTAGAGCCCTAAACACCACATTCCTCCAACCACGACACCACCCAAACCCTGTACCTAGAGCCCTAGACACCACATTCATCCAACCACGACACCACCCAAACCCCGTACCTACAGCACTAAACACCACATTCCTCCAACCACGACACCACCCAAACCCCGTACCTAGAGCCCTAAACACCACATTCCTCCAACCACGACACCACCCAAACCCCGTACCTAGAGCCCTAGACACCACATTCCTCCAACCACGACACCACCCAAACCCCGTACCTAGAGCCCTAGACACCACATTCCTCCAACCACGACACCACCCAAACCCCGTACCTAGAGCCCTAGACACCACATTCCTCCAACCACGACACCACCCAAACCCTGTACCTAGAGCCCTAGACACCACATTCCTCCAACCACGACACCACCCAAACCCTGTACCTAGAGCCCTAGACACCACATTCCTCCAACCACGACACCACCCAAACCCCGTCCAGCCTCTCTAACCCTCTAGAGCCCTAGACACCACATTCCTCCAACCACGACACCACCCATACCCCGTCCAGCCTCTCTCACCCTCTAGAGCCCTAGACACCACTTTCCTCCCACCACTGCACCACCCAAACCCCGTCCAGCCTCTCTAACCCTCTAGAGCCCTAGACACCACTTTCCTCCCACCACTGCACCACCCAAACCCCGTCTAGCCTCTCTAACCCTCTAGAGCCCTAGGCACCACTTTCCTCTACTCTTCTCACTGTCTCTAGAGAGGAGACATGCTGGACAGTCCTTATTCTAACCACCTCCAGAGAGGAGACATGATGGACAGTCCTTATTCTAACCACCTCCAGAGAGGAGACATGATGGACAGTCCTTATTCTAACCACCTCCAGAGAGGAGACATGATGGACAGTCCTTATTCTAACCACCTCCAGAGAGGAGACATGATGGACAGTCCTTATTCTAACCACCTCCAGAGAGGAGACATGATGGACAGTCCTTATTCTAACCACCTCCAGAGAGGAGACATGATGGACAGTCCTTATTCTAACCACCTCCAGAGAGGAGACATGTTGGACAGTCATTATTCTAACCACCTCCAGAGAGGAGACATGATGGACAGTCCTTATTCTAACCACCTCCAGAGAGGAGACATGATGGACAGTCCTTATTCTAACCACCTCCAGAGAGGAGACATTTTGGACAGTCATTATTCTAACCACCTCCAGAGAGGAGACATGTTGGACAGTCCTTATTCTAACCACCTCCAGAGAGGAGACATGATGGACAGTCCTTATTCTAACCACCTCCAGAGAGGAGACATGATGGACAGTCCTTATTCTAACCACCTCCAGAGAGGAGACATGCTGGACAGTCCTTATTCTAACCACCTCCAGAGAGGAGACATGATGGACAGTCCTTATTCTAACCACCTCCAGAGAGGAGACATGATGGACAGTCCTTATTCTAACCACCTCCGAGGAGACATGATGGACAGTCCTTATTCTAACCACCTCCAGAGAGGAGACATGATGGACAGTCCTTATTCTAACCACCTCCAGAGAGGAGACATGATGGACAGTCCTTATTCTAACCACCTCCAGAGAGGAGACATGATGGACAGTCCTTATTCTAACCACCTCCAGAGAGGAAACATGCTGGACAGTCCTTATTCTAACCACCTCCAGAGAGGAGACATGCTGGACAGTCCTTATTCTAACCACCTCCAGAGAGGAGACATGATGGACAGTACTTATTCTAACCACCTCCAGAGAGGAGACATGATGGACAGTCCTTATTCTAACCACCTCGGTCTCCTTCAGCCTAACAGGACACTTCAGAAATTCACGTGCATATTCACCACCACCATTTCACCATTTGTGCTCAGCTGGGATACACCTCAGAAATGCAAGCGGTTTTACCAAACTAAAAACAATAGCAACATTAGCAACATTAGCAACATTAGTAACATTAGCAACAATAGCAACATTAGCAACATTAGCAACAATAGCAACATTAAGTTTCAATAGTAAAACAATGGTCTAGCTATGTTTTTTTTTTACACCCTTGAGTATTAAAACGATGTTGAATTTGTATCTCGCTCAAACCTTGCACTTTTCTCACCTTTTTTTCTTAGCCAGGTTCTGTAGCCAACGTAGTGGCCAACGTAGTAGCCAACGTAGTGGCCAACGTAGTGGCCAACGTAGTAGCCAACGTAGTGGCCAACGTAGTGGCCAACGTAGTAGCCAACGTAGTGGCCAACGTAGTGGCCAACGTAGTAGCCAACGTAGTAGCCAACGTAGTGGCCAACGTAGTGGCCAACGTAGTGGCCAACGTAGTGGCCAACGTAGTGGCCAACGTAGTGGCCAACGTAGTAGCCAAGTCTTCCTGTTTTCCTCAGAGAAAAAATCTTGATTTTATCCCTAACCATTCAAAAGATATCACCCATAATATATTTTTTTAAATTTAATTAGTCAAGTCAGTTAAGAACAAATTCTTATTGACAATGATGACCTACTGGGGAACAGTGAGTTTAACTGCCTTGTTCAGGGACAGAACAACAGATTTTTACCTTGTCAGCTTGGGGATTTGATCTAGGTTACTGGCCCAACACTCTAACCACTAGGCCACCTGCCACCTATGGTTTTCTACAAGTTTAGATAGCTGGCTAGATTAACTAACTATCAAAACATTTCTAGCTGACATGGCTAATTGAGTGACCGACATAAAAAGGAAAAACTGCTGATGCCCAATTATTTTCTTGAAATTTCACCTGGTGTATTCTATTATTCTTACTCTCAATATTAAATTGAGATCCCGACTGAGTTCCAAAAATAACTGTCTATGGCTGGAGCCGGCCCCGAGAGGCCAGCAGCCTGGGAGAGAAGAGTGCAACTGCAGCCCGCAATTCGGGGCGTTCCTGCATGTGGGCATTCCTGCATCTGCAGGAACCCCTCTTTATACTTCTATTGGTCAATTATTAAGCTAGGACAGGTAAGGGCGGGGCCTCTCCAGAACTGGTGGGAGGCGGGGCCGCTCCGGAACAGGTGGGAGGCGGGGCCGCTCCGGAACAGGTGGGAGGCGGGGTCGCTCCGGAACAGGTGGGAGGAGGGGCCGCTCCGGAACAGGTGGGAGGCGGGGCCGCTCCGGAACAGGTGGGAGGCGGGGCCGCTCCGGAACAGGTGGGAGGAGGGGCCGCTCCGGGACATGTGGGAGGCGGGGTCGCTCCGGAACAGGTGGGAGGCGGGGTCGCTCCGGAACAGGTGGGAGGCGGGGCCGCTCCGGAACAGGTGGGAGGCGGGGTCGCTCCGGAACAGGTGGGAGGCGGGGTCGCTCCGGAACAGGTGGGAGGCGGGGTCGCTCCGGAACAGGTGGGAGGCGGGGTCGCTCCGGAACGGTAGGTGACAGCAATGCACCGTGAAGTTGGATGCCAACCCCCAATTAACCCCACAGATGAAGAAGAAGAGGGGGTACAACGGTAGCTAACTATAGCTAGTACACGCCGGTAGAAAGGATTTGTAGAACCCGGAAGAGTCCTTTGCCTGTCAGGCACTGTTTTTCACTGTTTTCCCTCAGTTCTGTTAACGACAGCGAAGGCAGGTGTCGCCCCCTGCCTCCTGGCAACACCGGTAGACAGTTTCCTTCAACCCGCCTTTTGGGCACTGTTTTCCCTCAGTTCTATTAACGATGGCGAGGGCAGGTGCTTGGCAAGCGGGAGCAAAGGACAGTGACTAACTGGCACATGCTAACTAGCGAAGAGGACTCCGGCACATGCTAACTAGCGAAGAGGACTCCGGCACATGCTAACTAGAGAAGAGGACTCCGGCACATGCTAACTAGTGAAGAGGACTCCGGCACATGCTAACTAGTGAAGAGGACTCCGGCACATGCTAACTAGAGAAGAGGACTCCGGCACATGCTAACTAGCGAAGAGGACTCCGGCACATGCTAACTAGTGAAGAGGACTCCGGCACATGCTTAACTAGTGAAGAGGACTCTGGCACATGCTAACTAGTGAAGAGGACTCCGGCACATGCTAACTAGAAAAGAGGACTCCGGCACATGGGAGGAGGGGGACGAAACAACTTAGATAATACTTTTATTTCCCTTTTTGACCCACATTCATGATGATGTCATGCTAGAGAGGTGGTGTTCATGAAGGAACCAATGGGATGCTGGAGGTGGGGGGGTGGATGAAGGAAAGACGAATTGTGGGCTGCAGTTGCACACTATTGGAGAGTTATTCCTGGGAGGACAGGGGAGGCATTCCTGGGAGGACGGGGGGGTATTCCTGGGAGGACGGGGGGTTATTCCTGGGAGGATGGGGGATTGTTCCTGGGAGGACGGGGGGTAATTCCTGGGAGGACGGGGGGTATTCCTGGGGGGACGGGGGGGGTATTCCTGGGAGGACGGGGGGGGTTATTCCTGGGGGAGGTGTTCCTGGGAGGATGGGGGGTTATTCCTGGAAGGATGGGGGGGTGTTCCTGGGAGGGGGGGTATATTCCTGGGAGGATGGGGGGGGGGTTCCTGGGAGGACGGGGGGTTATTCCTGGGAGGATGGGGGGTTGTTCCTGGGAGGATGGGGGTGTTCCTGGGAGAACGGGGGGGGGTATTCCTGGGAGGATGGGGGGGGTTGTTCCTGGGAGGACGGGGGGTTATTCCTGGGAGGATGGGGGGTTGTTCCTGGGAGGACGGGGGGTTATTCCTGGGAGGATGGGGGGGGGGTGTTCCTGGGAGGACAGGGGGTTATTCCTGGGAGGATGGGGGGTTGTTCCTGGGAGGACGGGGGGTTATTCCTGGGAGGATGGGGGGTTGTTCCTGGGAGGATGGGGGGGTTATTCCTGGGAGGATGGGGGGGGGTTGTTCCTGGGAGGACAGGGGGTTATTCCTGGGAGGATGGGGGGTTGTTCCTGGAGGACGGGGGGTTATTCCTGGGAGGATGGGGGGGTTATTCCTGGGAGGATGGGGGGTTGTTCCTGGGAGGATGGGGGGGGGTTGTTCCTGGGAGACGGGGGGTATTCCTGGGAGGATGGGGGGGGTTGTTCCTGGGAGGACGGGGGGTTATTCCTGGGAGGATGGGGGGGTTGTTCCTGGGAGGACGGGGGGTTATTCCTGGGAGGATGGGGGGAGGGTTGTTCCTGGGAGGATGGGGGTTATTCCTGGGAGGATGGGGGGGTTGTTCCTGTGAGGACGGGGGGTTATTCCTGGGAGGATGGGGGGGGTTGTTCCTGGGAGGATGGGGGGTTATTCCTGGGAGGACGGGGGGTTATTCCTGGGAGGAGGGGGGGTTGTTCCTGGGAGGATGGGGGGAGGCATTCCTGGGAGGACGGGGGGTTATTCCTGGGAGGACGGGGGGTTATTTCTGGGAGGATGGGGGTTGTTCCTGGGAGGACGGGGGGTTATTCCTGGGAGGATGGGGGGGGGTATTCCTGGGAGGACGGGGGGGGTATTCCTGGGAGTATCCCTGGGGTTATTCCTGGGGGGGGTGTTCCTGGGAGGACGGGGGGTTATTCCTGGGTTTCGGGGGGTTATTCCTGGGAGGATCCCTGTTGTTCCTGGGAGGATGGGGGAGGCATTCCTGTATGTATCCCTGTGTTTCCTGTCTCTTTATGTATGTATCCCTGTGTTTCCTGTCTCTCTGGGCCAGTGTATGTATCCCTGTGTTTCCTGTCTCTCTGGGCCAGTGTATGTATCCCTGTGTTTCCTGTCTCTCTGGGCCAGTGTATTTATCCCTGTGTTTCCTGTCTCTCTGGGCCAGTGTATTTATCCCTGTGTTTCCTGTCTCTCTGGGCCAGTGTATGTATCCCTGTGTTTCCTGTCTCTCTGGGCCAGTGTATGTATCCCTGTGTTTCCTGTCTCTCTGGGCCAGTGTATTTATCCCTGTGTTTCCTGTCTCTCTGGGCCAGTGTATGTATCCCTGTGTTTCCTGTCTCTCTGGGCCAGTGTATTTATCCCTGTGTTTCCTGTCTCTCTGTGCCAGTGTATGTATCCCTGTGTTTCCTGTCTCTCTGGGCCAGTGTATTTATCCCTGTGTTTCCTGTCTCTCTGGGCCAGTGTATGTATCCCTGTGTTTCCTGTCTCTCTGGGCCAGTGTATTTATCCCTGTGTTTCCTGTCTCTCTGGGCCAGTTTGTCTTGTATGTCCAAGCCTACCAGCGTTTTCCCCGGTTTCCTGCTTTGCCTTTTCTCCTTTTGCAAGTCCTCCCGGTTCTGACCCTCTCTTGTTTTCTGGACTCCATGCCCGCCTGCCTGACCATTCTGCCTGCCCTGACCTCGAGCCTGCCTGACCATTCTGCCTGCCCTGACCTCGAGCCTGCCTGACCATTCTGCCTGCCCTGACCTCGAGCCTGCCTGCCTGACCTTTCTGCCTGCCCTGACCTCGAGCCCGCCTGCCTGACCATTCTGCCTGCCCTGACCTCGAGCCTGCCTGACCATTCTGCCTGCCCTGACCTCGAGCCTGCCTGACCATTCTGCCTGCCCTGACCTCGAGCCTGCCTGACCATTCTGCCTGCCCTGACCTCGAGCCTGCCTGCCTGACCATTCTGCCTGCCCTGACCTCGAGCCCGCCTGCCTGACCATTCTGCCTGCCCTGACCTCGAGCCCGCCTGCCTGACCATTCTGCCTGCCCTGACCTCGAGCCTGCCTGACCATTCTGCCTGCCCTGACCTCGAGCCTGCCTGACCATTCTGCCTGCCCTGACCTCGAGCCTGCCTGACCATTCTGCCTGCCCTGACCTCGAGCCTGCCTGCCTGACCATTCTGCCTGCCCTGACCTCGAGCCTGCCTGACCATTCTGCCTGCCCTGACCTCGAGCCTGCCTGCCTGACCATTCTGCCTGCCCTGACCTCGAGCCCGCCTGCCTGACCATTCTGCCTGCCCTGACCTCGAGCCTGCCTGCCTGACCATTCTGCCTGCCCTCGAGCCTGCCTGACCATTCTGCCTGTCCTGACCTCGAGCCTGCTGACCATTCTGCCTGTCCTGACCTCGAGCCTGCCTACCTGCCCTTGGGTACCTCCTGAACTTTGAACTGGTTGTGACCTTTTGCCTGTCCACGACCATTCTCTTGCCTATTCCCTTTGGATTTATTAAACATCTTAAACTCCAACCATCTGCCTCCTGCGTCTGCATCTGGGTCTCGCCTTGTGTCATGATAGCTATGTATCCGTGTATATACCATCGAGATATTAGCAAAGATACCTCCAAAATGTTTAGGACGACATTCATTCCAAAATTCACTGGAATGAATTCTGATTAAACACATTGATATTGGGATTTTAAGCTAGATATTCATACAATTATTAAAAAATATATGTTTTAAACAGAATTAAAGAGTTTTTGCTACCAAATATGATAAAAATGTTCTTCCAATTTAGGCTAAAAAAGAGCACATAAACCTATTAAAAATGGCCCATGTCGATGTGACAGGCTCTGCATGCCCTTATAATCCATAGGAATACGTGGAATTGTTTAAAGATCCTTGCGATTTAACCTAAACATGAGAAGCAGTGGCTTTGCTTCTCAAGCTCTCTCCTCTTGAGACAGAGAGAGAGACGGTGCTCAGTTGTGATGTTCTACCTCACTTCTGCACGCTTTTTACGCGCACGGTGGGAAGCTAATTAAAGTGGATATCTGACTCCTTCATTCTCGCAGGGGGCCAAACGTCAGAGTACCCGTTTAAAACGCAGATATCTTTCATGTGCATGATGGTGTGATTAATTTCACTTGAGTTGTTGGGTTAAAGCACTCTGTCTTGAAGTCACTCTGCACCATGACGAACTCATGAGCGCTTAGTGTACAGTGGATTTTTTGGAAAGCAGTCTCCCCCATCTGGAAAAGAAAGGTTTCAAACGCACATTTTCAAAACTCAACGAAAGCCCTTCAACTAGCACTTTTGAACTCTGTCGAGATGGGAATGGCATCGCTCCCGTGCGCTCTCTGCATAATATGGATATTTCTGATCTGTCATTCGACGGGAACGAGATATATTTACCAGTTTCCCGGCGTAACTGTTCAACGTGTCAGCTCGGAGCGGAGCGCGAGTACCGGTTCACCTCTCAGCGGATCAAACACCCAGCCCAGGTGAGCGCATTACGGACGGAGAGGATCTTTTGCGGGGATGGTCAGGGTTAGCCAAGTAACATCATTTATTTACAATGTCCGCATCGGAAGAGTGATGTCAAAATGTTTGACTATTGATAATCAGCCCGACGCGGAAACGGGCAAGAGGTGACGCTTTCTATTATCGTATGATCGACATCTATAGTGGGTAAAAATACAGATTAATGGGATAAGGGAGAAGGTGTTGGAGTGTTTGAGAACCTTACTAAAAGGGTAGTAGTCAGTGTGATCTGTGATAGATGTTTAAGATAACAAGTCCCATATGATCTGTCTGTAATTACAGGAACTGGTGCCAGTTCACAGTGTCGAGGACGGTGACATGCCAGGTGCGCAATGGGACAGAGACCACAGTGCAGAGAGTGTTCCAAGGCTGCCGCTGGCCAGGACTCTGCTCCAAACTCATCAGGTAGGACTGGATGGACCAGACGACCCCAGAGTCCTGTTTTTGATATAAATACTGTCTTTTATAGTAGTATATAGTAGTACTCGTCCAAATGATGACGTTCCTGTCAGCTACAGGACCGTGGTCAGGCAGTCTTACAAAGTGGCCTATCGGCAGGTCACTGCTCTGGAGTGGAGGTGCTGTCCTGGGTTTTCAGGAGATCAATGTCAACTAGGTGAGCATCCACATGTATAATCATGCTCTCTATCTTACCTCGCCCTAATGTAAACCTATATAACCCTGTATCTTACCTCACCCTAATGTACCTATATAACCCTGTATCTTACCTCACCCTAATGTAAACCTATATAACCCTGTATCTTACCTCACCCTAATGTAAACCTATATAACCCTGTATCTTACCTCACCCTAATGTAAACCTATATAACCCTGTATCTTACCTCACCCTAATGTAAACCTATATAACCCTGTATCTTACCTCACCCTAATGTAAACCCATATAACCCTGTATCTTACCTCACCCTAATGTAAACCTGTGTAATCCGTGATGTAGTGGTAAAGATGTGGTATAATGTGATCAGTGATGTAGTGGTAAAGATGTGGTATAATGTGATCAGTGATGTAGTGGTAAAGATGTGGTATAATGTGATCCGTGATGTAGTGGTAAATAGAAAGATGTGGTATAATGTGATCAGTGATGTAGTGGTAAAGATGTGGTATAATGTGATCAGTGATGTAGTGGTAAAGATGTGGTATAATGTGATCAGTGATGTAGTGGTAAATAGAAAGATGTGGTATAATGTGATCAGTGATGTAGTGGTAAAGATGTGGTATAATGTGATCAGTGATGTAGTGGTAAAGATGTGGTATAATGTGATCAGTGATGTAGTGGTAAAGATGTGGTATAATGTGATCCGTGATGTAGTGGTAAAGATGTGGTATAATGTGATCAGTGATGTAGTGGTAAAAAGAAAGATGTGGTATAATGTGATCAGTGATGTAGTGGTAAAGATGTGGTATAATGTGATCAGTGATGTAGTGGTAAAAAGAAAGATGTGGTATAATGTGATCAGTGATGTAGTGGTAAAGATGTGGTATAATGTGATCAGTGATGTAGTGGTAAAGATGTGGTATAATGTGATCCGTGATGTAGTGGTAAAAAGAAAGATATGGTATAATGTGATCAGTGATGTAGTGGTAAAAAGAAAGATATGGTATAATGTGATCAGTGATGTAGTGGTAAAAAGAAAGATGTGGTATAATGTGATCAGTGATGTAGTGGTAAAAAGAAAGATGTGGTATAATGTGATCAGTGATGTAGTGGTAAAGATGTGGTATAATGTGATCAGTGATGTAGTGGTAAATAGAAAGATGTGGTATAATGTGATCCGTGAGGTAGTGGTAAAAAAGAAAGATGTGGTATAATGTGATCAGTGATGTAGTGGTAAAGATGTGGTATAATGTGATCAGTGATGTAGTGGTAAAGATGTGGTATAATGTGATCAGTGATGTAGTGGTAAAGATGTGGTATAATGTGATCAGTGATGTAGTGGTAAAGATGTGGTATAATGTGATCAGTGATGTAGTGGTAAAGATGTGGTATAATGTGATCAGTGATGTAGTGGTAAATAGAAAGATGTGGTATAATGTGATCAGTGATGTAGTGGTAAAGATGTGGTATAATGTGATCAGTGATGTAGTGGTAAAGATGTGGTATAATGTGATCCGTGATGTAGTGGTAAAAAGAAAGATGTGGTATAATGTGATCAGTGATGTAGTGGTAAATATGTGGTATAATGTGATCAGTGATGTAGTGGTAAAGATGTGGTATAATGTGATCAGTGATGTAGTGGTATAGATGTGGTATAATGTGATCAGTGATGTAGTGGTAAAGATGTGGTATAATGTGATCAGTGATGTAGTGGTAAAAAAAGAAAGATGTGGTATAATGTGATCCGTGAGGTAGTGGTAAAAAAGAAAGATGTGGTATAATGTGATCAGTGATGTAGTGGTAAAGATGTGGTAGAATGTGATCAGTGATGTAGTGGTAAAGATGTGGTATAATGTGATCAGTGATGTAGTGGTAAAAAGAAAGATGTGGTATAATGTGATCCGTGATGTAGTGGTAAAGATGTGGTATAATGTGATCAGTGATGTAGTGGTAAAGATGTGGTATAATGTGATCAGTGATGTAGTGGTAAATAGAAAGATGTGGTATAATGTGATCAGTGATGTAGTGGTAAAGATGTGGTATAATGTGATCAGTGATGTAGTGGTAAAAAGAAAGATGTGGTATAATGTGATCAGTGATGTAGTGGTAAAGATGTGGTATAATGTGATCAGTGATGTAGTGGTATAGATGTGGTATAATGTGATCAGTGATGTAGTGGTAAAGATGTGGTATAATGTGATCAGTGATGTAGTGGTAAAGATGTGGTATAATGTGATCAGTGATGTAGTGGAAAAAAGAAAGATGTGGTATAATGTGATCAGTGATGTAGTGGTAAAGATGTGGTATAATGTGATCAGTGATGTAGTGGTAAAGATGTGGTATAATGTGATCAGTGATGTAGTGGTAAAAAGAAAGATGTGGTATAATGTGATCAGTGATGTAGTGGTAAAGATGTGGTATAATGTGATCAGTGATGTAGTGGTAAAGATGTGGTATAATGTGATCAGTGATGTAGTGGTAAAAAGAAAGATGTGGTATAATGTGATCAGTGATGTAGTGGTAAAGATGTGGTATAATGTGATCCGTGATGTAGTGGTAAAAAGAAAGATGTGGTATAATGTGATCAGTGATGTAGTGGTAAAGATGTGGTATAATGTGATCCGTGATGTAGTGGTAAAAAGAAAGATATGGTATAATGTGATCAGTGATGTAGTGGTAAAGATGTGGTATAATGTCATCCGTGATGTAGTGGTAAATAGAAAGATGTGGTATAATGTGATCAGTGATGTAGTGGTAAAAAGAAAGATGTGGTATAATGTGATCAGTGATGTAGTGGTAAAGATGTGGTATAATGTCATCCGTGATGTAGTGGTAAATAGAAAGATGTGGTATAATGTGATCCGTGAGGTAGTGGTAAAGATGTGGTATAATGTGATCAGTGATGTAGTGGTAAAGATGTGGTATAATGTGATCAGTGATGTAGTGGTAAAGATGTGGTATAATGTGATCAGTGATGTAGTGGTAAAGATGTGGTATAATGTGATCAGTGATGTAGTGGTAAAAAGAAAGATGTGGTATAATGTGATCCGTGATGTAGTGGTAAAGATGTGGTATAATGTGATCAGTGATGTAGTGGTAAAGATGTGGTATAATGTGATCAGTGATGTAGTGGTAAAGATGTGGTATAATGTGATCCGTGATGTAGTGGTAAAAAGAAAGATGTGGTATAATGTGATCCGTGATGTAGTGGTAAAAAGAAAGATATGGTATAATGTGATCAGTGATGTAGTGGTAAATAGAAAGATGTGGTATAATGTGATCAGTGATGTAGTGGTAAAGATGTGGTATAATGTGATCAGTGATGTAGTGGTAAAGATGTGGTATAATGTGATCCGTGATGTAGTGGTAAAAAGAAAGATGTGGTATAATGTGATCCGTGATGTAGTGGTAAAAAGAAAGATATGGTATAATGTGATCAGTGATGTAGTGGTAAATAGAAAGATGTGGTATAATGTGATCAGTGATGTAGTGGTAAAGATGTGGTATAATGTGATCAGTGATGTAGTGGTAAAGATTTGGTATAATGTGATCCGTGATGTCGTGGTAAAAAGAAAGATGTGGTATAATGTGATCAGTGATGTAGTGGTAAAGATGTGGTATAATGTGATCAGTGATGTAGTGGTAAAGATGTGGTATAATGTGATCCGTGATGTAGTGGTAAAGATGTGGTATAATGTGATCAGTGATGTAGTGGTAAAGATGTGGTATAATGTGATCAGTGATGTAGTGGTAAAGATGTGGTATAATGTGATCAGTGATGTAGTGGTAAATAGAAAGATGTGGTATAATGTGATCAGTGATGTAGTGGTAAAGATGTGGTATAATGTGATCAGTGATGTAGTGGTAAATAGAAAGATGTGGTATAATGTGATCAGTGATGGAGTGGTAAAGATGTGGTATAATGTGATCAGTGATGTAGTGGTAAAGATGTGGTATAATGTGATCAGTGATGTAGTGGTAAAGATGTGGTATAATGTGATCAGTGATGTAGTGGTAAATAGAAAGATGTGGTATAATGTGATCAGTGATGTAGTGGTAAAGATGTGGTATAATGTGATCAGTGATGTAGTGGTAAATAGAAAGATGTGGTATAATGTGATCAGTGATGTAGTGGTAAAGATGTGGTATAATGTGATCAGTGATGTAGTGGTAAAGATGTGGTATAATGTGATCAGTGATGTAGTGGTAAAGATGTGGTATAATGTGATCAGTGATGTAGTGGTAAATAGAAAGATGTGGTATAATGTGATCAGTGATGTAGTGGTAAAGATGTGGTATAATGTGATCAGTGATGTAGTGGTAAATAGAAAGATGTGGTATAATGTGATCCGTGATGTAGTGGTAAAGATGTGGTATAATGTGATCCGTGATGTAGTGGTAAAGATGTGGTATAATGTGATCCGTGATGTAGTGGTAAGAAAGTGTCGTTGTGAAAAGTAACGCTCCCTTATACTTTCAATGCATTTTTGGATAAACTGTTTTTACTTGCGTCTACCCTCCACGGGTTACAACCTTCCTCCTTCATCCTTTACCTCAGTCATCTTAGTTCAGCAAAGTACTGTACTATGTTACTATACTATGTTTTAAAGGTGTTGGCCAGTTGCTGTTGTATGGGACTGTAACAGACTCGACATTAGTATGGCACATCTGAGGTAAAAGTACAGAGTTTGTGAGATAGCCGTTTCCTGGCACACGAGGGAGAAAAGTAACAGTGTGAAGTATTGAAGCTACTGCATGATATACTGCTGGTTGGTATACTGCTACAGTACTGTAGCTGT